>NC_086444.1:658780548-659380548 GCF_028390025.1 Pseudophryne corroboree
CCCTGACCCTAAAACCCTACCCCTAATATGAATCCTAACCCTAACCCATAACAATAACCAAAAATCCCTAACCCTAATAACCCTAACCCCTAACCCTAACCCTAAACCTAATACCCTAACCCTAACTCTAATACCCTAATATCCTAATCCTAACCCTAACCGTATTAACCCTAACCCTAAAACTCTAACCCTAACCCTAATACCCTAACTCTAAAACCCTAACCCTAATACCGTAACCCTAATCCTAACCCCTAACCCTAACCCTAACACAAACCCTAACCCTAACCCAAAACCCTAACCCTAACACTAATCAATACCCTAACCCTAACCCTAAATGTCTTTCAATTTATGAGAGATTTCTTTAAATAAGCTACAATGTCCAAGGTACTAAACATGATATATTCTATGGGGTTTCATAAGCAAGTCATTAGATTAATTTACTACTAAAGTTAGAAAACATATGCATTCAATATTTGAGGAAACAAAGTAAAAATAACACTATTTATTGGGTTTCACTAAAAAATCCATTGAAAGACTTGACTATTGTTCTTAAAAGACATATGCATTACTTAGTATAGAGCAATAAATCACATGCAGACTAGTAAAATAAAAACATGCTTACGTTGTATTTAAAATTATGATAGGCTTACCTTGTTAGTGTAAGACCTACAATCTACCGACTGAGCTAACAAGTCTGCACAATAAGTGTCACCCTAACCCTAACCCTAATACCCTAACCCTAATAGCCCTAACCCTAACAAGAACGCTATCACTAACCCTAACCCTTAACCCCTAACACTAACCCTAATATGAATCCTAACCCTAACCCCTAACCCTAACCCTAAAACCCTAACCCTAATAACCCTAACCCTAATCCCTAACCCCTAAACCTAACCCTAACCCTAATACACTAACCCTAATTCCCTAATACCCCAATCCTAACCCTAACCCTAACCCTAATAACACTATCCCTAACCCTAACCGTAAAAACTCTAACCCTAACCGTAATACCCTAACCCTAACCCTAAAACCCTAACCATAATCCTAAAAATAATACCCTAACTCTAACCCTAACCCGAACCTGTACCCTAACCCTTATACGAACCCTAACCCTATAATCATAATACTTTAACCCTTAACCCTAACCCTAACCTAACCTTAATCAGTAACCCTAAATTCCTAACCCTAACCCTAATACCCTAACCCTAACCCCTAACACTAACCCTAACCCTAATACGAACCCTAACTCTAACCCTAAACCTAATATGAACCCTAACCCCTAACCATAACCATAACCCTAAATCCCTAACCCTAATAACACTAACCCCTAACCCTAAGCCTAATACCCTAACCCTAACTCTAATACCATAATACCCTAATCCTAACCCTAACCCTAATAACCCTAACCCTAAAACTCTAACCCTAACCCTAATACCCTAACTATAAAACCCTAACCCTAATACCCTAACCCTAACCCTAATAACCCTAACCCTAACACGAACCCTATCACTAACCCTAACCCTTAACCCCTAACCCTAATATAGATCCTAACCCTAACCCCTAACCCTAACCCTAAAACCCTAACCCTAATAACCCTAACCCTAAACCATAACCCCTAAACCTAACCCTAACCCTAATACCCTAACCCTAATACCCTAATACCCTAATCCTAACCCTAACCCTAATAACACTATCCCTAACCCTAACCGTAAAAACTCTAACCCTAACCGTAATACCCTAACCCTAACCCTAAAACCCTAACCCTAATCCTAAAAATAAATACCCTAACTCTAACCCTTACCCGAACCCGTACCCTAACCCTTATACGAACCCTAACCCTATAATCATAATACTTTAACACTTAACCCTAACCTAACCCTAATCCCTAACCCTAAAACCCTAACCCTAATACCCTAACCCTAACCCTTAACACTAACCCTAATACGAACCCTAACCCTAACTCTAACCCTAAACCTAATACGAACCCTAACCCTAATAACCCTAACCCTGACCCTAAAACCCTAACCCTAATATGAATCCTAACACTAACCCTAACCCCTAACCATAACCATAACCCTAAATCCCTAACCCTAATAACCCTAACCCCTAACCCTAAGGCTAATACCCTAACCCTAACTCTAATACCCTAATACCCTAATCCTAACCCTAACCCTAATAACCCTAACGCTGAAACTGTAACCCTAACCCTAACCCTAATACCGTAACTATAAAACCCTAACCCTAATACCCTAACTCTAACCCAAAACCCTAACCCTAAAATCCTAATCCTAACCCTAATACGAAACCCTAACTCTAACCCTAACCCTAACCCGAACCTAATCCCTAACCCTAACCATAATACGAACCCTAACCCTAATTCAAACCCTAAACCTGACCCCTAACCCTAACACGAACCCTAAGCCTAACCCAAAACTCTAACCCTAACCCTAATCCTAACCCTAATACGAACCCTAACTCTAACCCTAACCGTAACCTGAACCCTAACCCTATCTCTAACCCTAACCCTAATACAAACCCTAACCCTAATACGAACCCTAACCCTAGCCCTAACCCTAATACGAACCCTTACCCTAACTATAACCCTAACCCTAACACGAACCCTAACCCTAACCCTAATATGAACCCTAACCCAAAACCCTTACCCAAATACGAACCCTAACCCTAAAACCCTAACCCTAATACGAATCCTTACCCTAACCATAATATGAACCCTAACCCTAATACAAAACCTAACCCTAACTCTAACCCTATACCTAATACGAACCCTAACCCTAATAACCCTAACCCTGACCCTAAAACCCTACCCCTAATATGAATCCTAACCCTAACCCATAACAATAACCAAAAATCCCTAATCCTAATAACCCTAACCCCTAACCCTAACCCTAAGCCTAATACCCTAACCCTAACTCTAATACCCTAATACCCTAATCCTAACCCTAACCCTATTAACCCTATCCCTAAAACTCTAACCCTAACCCTAATACCCTAACTCTAAAACCCTAACCCTAATACCGTAACCCTAACCCCTAACCCTAACCCGAACCCTAACCCAAAACCCTAACCCTAACACTAATCAATACCCTAACCCTAACCCTAAATGTCTTTCAATTTATGAGAGATTTCTTTAAATAAGCTACAATGTCCAAGGTACTAAACATGATATATTCTATGGGGTTTCATAAGCAAGTCATTAGATTAATTTACTACTAAAGTTATAAAACATATGCATTCAATATTTGAGGAAACAAAGTAAAAATAACACTATTTATTGGGTTTCACTAAAAAATCCATTGAAAGACTTGACTATTGTTCTTAAAAGACATATGCATTACTTAGTATAGAGCAATAAATCACATGCAGACTAGTAAAATAAAAACATGCTTACGTTGTATTTAAAATTATGATAGGCTTACCTTGTTAGTGTAAGACCTACAATCTACCGACTGAGCTAACAAGTCTGCACAATAAGTGTCACCCTAATCCTAACCCTAATACCCTAACCCTAATAGCCCTAACCCTAACACGAACGCTATCACTAACCCTAACCCTTAACCCCTAACCCTAACCCTAATATGAATCCTAACCCTAACCCCTAACCCTAACCCTAAAACCCTAACCCTAATAACCCTAACCCTAATCCCTAACCCCTAAACCTAACCCTAACCCTAATACACTAACCCTAATTCCCTAATACCCCAATCCTAACCCTAACCCTAACCCTAATAACACTATCCCTAACCCTAACCATAAAAACTGTAACCCTAACCGTAATACCCTAACCCTAACCCTAAAACCCTAACCATAATCCTAAAAATAATACCCTAACTCTAACCCTAACCCAAACCTGTACCCTAACCCTTATACGTACCCTAACCCTATAATCATAATACTTTAACCCTTAACCCTAACCCTAACCTAACCTTAATCAGTAACCCTAAATTCCTAACCCTAACCCTAATACCCTAACCCCTAACACTAACCCTAACCCTAATACGAACCCTAACTCTAACCCTAAACCTAATATGAACCCTAACCCCTAACCATAACCATAACCCTAAATCCCTAACCCTAATAACACTAACCCCTAACCCTAAGCCTAATACCCTAACCCTAACTCTAATACCATAATACCCTAATCCTAACCCTAACCCTAATAACCCTAACCCTAAAACTCTAACCCTAACCCTAATACCCTAACTATAAAACCCTAACCCTAATACCCTAACCCTAACCCTAATAACCCTAACCCTAACACGAACCCTATCACTAACCCTAACCCTTAACCCCTAACCCTAATATAGATCCTAACCCTAACCCCTAACCCTAACCCTAAAACCCTAACCCTAATAACCCTAACCCTAAACCATAACCCCTAAACCTAACCCTAACCCTAATACCCTAACCCTAATACCCTAATACCCTAATCCTAACCCTAACCCTAATAACACTATCCCTAACCCTAACCGTAAAAACTCTAACCCTAACCGTAATACCCTAACCCTAACCCTAAAACCCTAACCCTAATCCTAAAAATAAATACCCTAACTCTAACCCTTACCCGAACCCGTACCCTAACCCTTATACGAACCCTAACCCTATAATCATAATACTTTAACACTTAACCCTAACCTAACCCTAATCCCTAACCCTAAAACCCTAACCCTAATACCCTAACCCTAACCCTTAACACTAACCCTAATACGAACCCTAACCCTAACTCTAACCCTAAACCTAATACGAACCCTAACCCTAATAACCCTAACCCTGACCCTAAAACCCTAACCCTAATATGAATCCTAACACTAACCCTAACCCCTAACCATAACCATAACCCTAAATCCCTAACCCTAATAACCCTAACCCCTAACCCTAAGGCTAATACCCTAACCCTAACTCTAATACCCTAATACCCTAATCCTAACCCTAACCCTAATAACCCTAACGCTGAAACTGTAACCCTAACCCTAACCCTAATACCGTAACTATAAAACCCTAACCCTAATACCCTAACTCTAACCCAAAACCCTAACCCTAAAATCCTAATCCTAACCCTAATACGAAACCCTAACTCTAACCCTAACCCTAACCCGAACCTAATCCCTAACCCTAACCATAATACGAACCCTAACCCTAATTCAAACCCTAAACCTGACCCCTAACCCTAACACGAACCCTAAGCCTAACCCAAAACTCTAACCCTAACCCTAATCCTAACCCTAATACGAACCCTAACTCTAACCCTAACCGTAACCTGAACCCTAACCCTATCTCTAACCCTAACCCTAATACAAACCCTAACCCTAATACGAACCCTAACCCTAGCCCTAACCCTAATACGAACCCTTACCCTAACTATAACCCTAACCCTAACACGAACCCTAACCCTAACCCTAATATGAACCCTAACCCAAAACCCTTACCCAAATACGAACCCTAACCCTAAAACCCTAACCCTAATACGAATCCTTACCCTAACCATAATATGAACCCTAACCCTAATAAAAAACCTAACCCTAACTCTAACCCTATACCTAATACGAACCCTAACCCTAATAACCCTAACCCTGACCCTAAAACCCTACCCCTAATATGAATCCTAACCCTAACCCATAACAATAACCAAAAATCCCTAATCCTAATAACCCTAACCCCTAACCCTAACCCTAAGCCTAATACCCTAACCCTAACTCTAATACCCTAATACCCTAATCCTAACCCTAACCATATTAACCCTATCCCTAAAACTCTAACCCTAACCCTAATACCCTAACTCTAAAACCCTAACCCTAATACCGTAACCCTAACCCCTAACCCTAACCCGAACCCTAACCCAAAACCCTAACCCTAACACTAATCAATACCCTAACCCTAACCCTAAATGTCTTTCAATTTATGAGAGATTTCTTTAAATAAGCTACAATGTCCAAGGTACTAAACATGATATATTCTATGGGGTTTCATAAGCAAGTCATTAGATTAATTTACTACTAAAGTTATAAAACATATGCATTCAATATTTGAGGAAACAAAGTAAAAATAACACTATTTATTGGGTTTCACTAAAAAATCCATTGAAAGACTTGACTATTGTTCTTAAAAGACATATGCATTACTTAGTATAGAGCAATAAATCACATGCAGACTAGTAAAATAAAAACATGCTTACGTTGTATTTAAAATTATGATAGGCTTACCTTGTTAGTGTAAGACCTACAATCTACCGACTGAGCTAACAAGTCTGCACAATAAGTGTCACCCTAATCCTAACCCTAATACCCTAACCCTAATAGCCCTAACCCTAACACGAACGCTATCACTAACCCTAACCCTTAACCCCTAACCCTAACCCTAATATGAATCCTAACCCTAACCCCTAACCCTAACCCTAAAACCCTAACCCTAATAACCCTAACCCTAATCCCTAACCCCTAAACCTAACCCTAACCCTAATACACTAACCCTAATTCCCTAATACCCCAATCCTAACCCTAACCCTAACCCTAATAACACTATCCCTAACCCTAACCATAAAAACTGTAACCCTAACCGTAATACCCTAACCCTAACCCTAAAACCCTAACCATAATCCTAAAAATAATACCCTAACTCTAACCCTAACCCGAACCTGTACCCTAACCCTTATACGTACCCTAACCCTATAATCATAATACTTTAACCCTTAACCCTAACCCTAACCTAACCTTAATCAGTAACCCTAAATTCCTAACCCTAACCCTAATACCCTAACCCCTAACACTAACCCTAACCCTAATACGAACCCTAACTCTAACCCTAAACCTAATATGAACCCTAACCCCTAACCATAACCATAACCCTAAATCCCTAACCCTAATAACACTAACCCCTAACCCTAAGCCTAATACCCTAACCCTAACTCTAATACCATAATACCCTAATCCTAACCCTAACCCTAATAACCCTAACCCTAAAACTCTAACCCTAACCCTAATACCCTAACTATAAAACCCTAACCCTAATACCCTAACCCTAACCCTAATAACCCTAACCCTAACACGAACCCTATCACTAACCCTAACCCTTAACCCCTAACCCTAATATAAATCCTAACCCTAACCCCTAACCCTAACCCTAAAACCCTAACCCTAATAACCCTAACCCTAAACCATAACCCCTAAACCTAACCCTAACCCTAATACCCTAACCCTAATACCCTAATACCCTAATCCTAACCCTAACCCTAATAACACTATCCCTAACCCTAACCGTAAAAACTTTAACCCTAACCGTAATACCCTAACCCTAACCCTAAAACCCTAACCCTAATCCTAAAAATAATACCCTAACTCTAACCCTTACCCGAACCCGTACCCTAACCCTTATACGAACCCTAACCCTATAATCATAATACTTTAACACTTAAAACTAACCTAACCCTAATCCCTAACCCTAAAACCCTAACCCTAATACCCTAACCCTAACCCTTAACACTAACCCTAATACGAACCCTAACCCTAACTCTAACCCTAAACCTAATACGAACCCTAACCCTAATAACCCTAACCCTGACCCTAAAACCCTAACCCTAATATGAATCCTAACACTAACCCTAACCATAACCATAACCCTAAATCCCTAACCCTAATAACCCTAACCCCTAACCCTAAGGCTAATACCCTAACCCTAACTCTTATACCCTAATACCCTAATCCTAACCCTAACCCTAATAACTCTAACGCTAAAACTCTAACCCTAACCCTAACCCTAATACCCTAACTATAAAACCCTAACCCTAATACCCTAACCCTAACCCAAAACCCTAACCCTAAAACCCTAATCCTAACCCTAATACGAAACCCTAACTCTAACCCTAACCCTAACCCGAACCTAATCCCTAACCCTAACCATAATACGAACCCTAACCCTAATTCAAACCCTAAACCTAACCCCTAACCCTAACACGAACCCTAAGCCTAACCCAAAACTCTAACCCTAACCCTAATCCTAACCCTAATACGAACCCCAACTCTAACCCTGACCCTAACCCGAACCCTAACCCTATCTCTAACCCTAACCCTAATACAAACCCTAACCCTGATACGAACCCTAACCCTAGCCCTAACCCTAATACGAACCCTTACCCTAACTATAACCCTAACCCTAACCCTAATATGAACCCTAACCCAAAACCCTAACCCAAATACGAACCCTAACCCGAACCTGAACCCTAACCCTATCTCTAACCCTAACCCTAATACAAACCCTAACCCTAATACGAACCCTAACCCTAGCCCTAACCTTAATACGAACCCTTACCCTAACTATAACCCTAACCCTAACACAAACCCTAACCCTAATATGAACCCTAACCCAACACCCTTACCCAAATACAAACCCTAACCCTAAAACCCTAACCCTAACCCTAATACGAACCCTTACCCTAACCCTAATATGAACCCTAACCCTAATACAATACCTAACCCTAACTCAAACCCTAAACCTAATATGAACCCTAACCCTAATAACCCTAACCCTGATCCTAAAACCCTACCCCTAATATGAATCCTAACCCTTTCCCATAACAATAACCAAAAATCCCTAACCCTAATAACCCTAACCCCTAACCCTAACCTTAAGCCTAATACCCTAACCCTAACTCTAATACCCTAATACCCTAATCCTAACCCTAACATTCTTAACCCTAACCTTAAAACTCTAACCCTAACCCTAATACCGTAACTCTAAAACCCTAACCCTAACCCTAATACCGTAACCCTAACACCTAACCCTAACCCTAACACGAACCCTAACCCTAACCTAAAACCCTAACCCTAATACCCTAACCCTAACCCCTAACACTAACCCTAATACGAACCCTAACCCTAACTCTAACCCTAAACCTAATACGAACCCTAACCCTAATAACCCTAACCCTGACCCTAAAACCTTAACCCTAATATGAATCCTAACACAAACCCTAACCCCTAACCATAACCATAACCCTAAATCCCTAACCCTAATAACTCTAACCCCTAACCCTAACCCTAAGGCTAATACCCTAACCCTAACTCTAATACCCTAATACCCTAATCCTAACCCTAACCCTAATAACCCTAACCCTAAAACTCTAACCCTAACCCTAACCCTAATTACCCTAACCCTAACACGAACCCTATCACTAACCCTAACCCTTAACCCCTAACCCTAACCCTATTATGAATCCTAACCCTAACCCCTAACCCTAACCCTAAAACCATAACCCTAATAACCCTAACCCTAAACCCTAACCCCTAAACCTAACCCTAACCCTAATACCCTAACCCTAATACCCTAATCCTAACCCTAATAACACTATCCCTAACCCTAACCGTAAAAACTCTAACCCTAACCGTAGTACCCTTACCCTAACCCTAAAACCCTAACCCTAATCCTAAAAATAATACCCTAACTCTAACCCTTACCCAAACCCGTACCCTAACCCTTATACGAACCCTAACCCTATAATCATAATACTTTAACACTTAACACTAACCTAACCCTAATTCCTTTCCCAAAAAACCTTAACCCTAGTACCCTAACCCTTACCCCTAACAATAACCCTAATACGAACCCTAACCCTAACTCTAACCCTAAACCTAATACGAACCCTAACCCTAATAACCCTAACCCTGACCCTAAAACCCTAACCCTAATATGAATCCTAACACTAACCCTAACCTCTAACCATAATCATAACCCTAAATCCTTAACCCTAATAACCCTAACCCCTAGCCCTAAGCCTAAGCCTAATACCCTAACTTTAACTCTAATACCCTAATACCCTAATCCTAACCCTAACCCTAATAACCCTAACCCTAAAACTCTAAGCCTAACCCTAACCCTAATACCCTAACTATAAAACCCTAACCCTAATACCCTTACCCTAACCCCTAACCCTAACCCTAACACGAACCCTAACCCAAATCCCTAACCCTAACCCTAATCCTAACCCTAATACGAAACCCTAACTCTAACCCTAACCCTAACCCGAACCGAATCCCTAACCCTAGCCATAATACGAACCCTAATTCACACCCTAAACCTAACCCCTAACCCTAACACGAACCCTAAGCCTAACCCAAAACTCTAACCCTAATCCTAACCGTTACCCTAATACGAACCCCAACTCTAACCCTAACCCTAACCCGAACCTGAACCCTAATCCTATCTCTAACACTAACCCTAATACACACCCTAAACCTAATACGAACCCTAACCCTAATACGAACCCTAACCCTAACTATAACCCTAACCCTAACACGAACCCTAACCCTAACCCTAATATGAACCCTAACCCAAAACCCTAACCCAAATACGAACCTTAACCCTAACCCTAAAACCCTAACCCTAATACAAACCCTTACCCTAACCCTAATATGAACCCTAACCCTAATACAAAACCTAACCCTAACTCTAACCCTAAACCTAATACGAACCCTAACCCTAATAACCCTAACCCTGACCCTAAAACCCTACCCCTAATATGAATCCTAACCCTAACCCATAACAATAACCAAAAATCCCTAACCCTAATAACCCTAACCCCTAACACTAAGCCTAATACCCTAACCCTAACTCTAATACCCTAATACCCTAATCCCAACCATAACCGTATTAACCCTAACCCTAAAACCCTAACCCTAACCCTAATACCGTAACCCTAACCCCTAACCCTAACCCTAACACGAACACTAACCCTAACCCAAAACCCTAACCCTAACACTAATCAATACCCTAACCCTAAATGTCTTTCAATTTATGAGAGATTTCTTTAAATAAGCTACAATGTCCAAGGTACTAAACATGATATATTCTATGGGGTTTCATAAGCAAGTCATTAGATTAATTTGCTACTAACGTTATAAAACATATGCATTCAATATTTGAGGAAACAAAGTAAAAATAACACTATTTATTAGGTTTCACTAAAAAATCCATTGAAAGACTTGACTATTGTTCTTAAAAGACATATGCACTACTTAGTATAGAGCAATAAATCACATGCAGACTAGTAAAATAAAAACATGCTTATGTTGTATTTAAAACTATGATAGGCTTACCTTGTTAGTGTAAGACCTACAATCTACCGACTGAGCTAACAAGTCTGCACATAAGTGTCACCCAATCCCTAACCCTAATACTCTAACCCTAATTACCCTAACCCTAACACGGACCCTATCACTAACCCTAACCCTTAACCCCTAACCCCTAATATGAATCCTAACCCTAACCCCTAACCCTAACCCTAAAACCCTAACCCTAATAACCCTAACCCTAAACCCTAACCCCTAAACCTAACCCTAACCCTAATACCCTAACCCTAATACCCTAATACCCTAATCCTAACCCTAACCCTAACCCTAATAACACTATCCCTAACCCTAACCGTAAAAACTCTAACCCTAACCGTAATACCCTTACCCTAACCCTAAAACACTAACCCTAATCCTAAAAATAATACCCTAACTCTAACCCTTACCCGAACCCGTACCCTAACCCTTATACGAACCCTAACCCTATAATCATAATACTTTAACACTTAACCCTAACCCCTAACCTTAAAATCCTAACCCTAATACTCTAACCCTAATTACCCTAACCCTAACACGGACCCTATCACTAACCCTAACCCTTAACCCCTAACCCCTAATATGAATCCTAACCCTAACCCCTAACCCTAACCCTAAAACCCTAACCCTAATAACCCTAACCCTAAACCCTAACCCCTAAACCTAACCCTAACCCTAATACCCTAACCCTAATACCCTAATACCCTAATCCTAACCCTAACCCTAACCCTAATAACACTATCCCTAACCCTAACCGTAAAAACTCTAACCCTAACCGTAATACCCTTACCCTAACCCTAAAACACTAACCCTAATCCTAAAAATAATACCCTAACTCTAACCCTTACCCGAACCCGTACCCTAACCCTTATACGAACCCTAACCCTATAATCATAAAACTTTAACACTTAACCCTAACCCCTAACCCTAAAACCCTAACCCTAATACCCTAACCCTAACCCCTAACCCTGACCCTAAAACCCTAACCCTAATATGAATCCTAACCCTAACCCTAACCCCTAACCATAACCATAACCCTAAATCCCTAACCCTAATAACCCTAACCCCTAACCCTAAGCCTAATACCCTAACCCTAACTCTAATACCCTAATACCCTAATCCTAACCCTAACCATAATAACCCTAACCCTAAAACTCTAACCCTAACCCTAATACCCTAACTATAAAACCCTAACCCTAATACCCTAACCCTAATAACACTAACCCTAACATGAACCCTATCACTAACCTTAACCCTTAACCCCTAACCCTAACCCTAATATGAATCCTAACCCTAACCCCTAACCCTAAAACCCTAACCCTAATTACCCTAACCCTAAACCATACCCCCTAAGCCTAACCCTAACCCTAAGACCCTAACCCTAATTCCCTAATACCCTAATCCTAACCCTAACCCTAATAACACTACCCCTAACCCTAACCGTAAAAACTCTAACCCTAACCGTAATACCCTTACCCTAACCCTAAAACCCTAACCCTAATCCTTAAAAATAATACCCTACCTCTAACCCTTACCCGAACCCGTACCCTAACCCTTATACGAACCCTAACCCTATAATAATAATACTTTAACACTTAACCCTAACCTAACCCTAATCCCTAACCCTAATACGAACCCTAACTCTAACCCTAACCCGAACCTGAACCCTAACTCTAACCCAAATATGAACCCTAACCCTAAAACTCTAACCCTAATACGAACCCTTACCCTAACCCTAATATGAACCCTAACCCTAATACATTACCTAACTCTAACTCAAACCCTAAACCTAATATGAACCCTAACCCTAATAACCCTAACCCTGAT
Organism: Pseudophryne corroboree; assembly: GCF_028390025.1. Lineage (NCBI taxonomy): Eukaryota > Metazoa > Chordata > Amphibia > Anura > Myobatrachidae > Pseudophryne > Pseudophryne corroboree. The sequence goes on from NC_086444.1 coordinate 658,793,487, forward strand.
CCTAAAACCCTACCCCTAATATGAATCCTAACCCTTTCCCATAACAATAACCAAAAATCCCTAACCCTAATAACCCTAACCCCTAACCCTAACCTTAAGCCTAATACCCTAACCCTAACTTTAATACCCTAATACCATAATCCTAACCCTAACATTCTTAACCCTAACCTTAAAACTCTAACCCTAACCCTAATACCGTAACTCTAAAACCCTAACCCTAATACCGTAACCCTAACCCTAACACCTAACCCTAACCCTAACACGAACCCTAACCCTAACCTAAAACCCTAACCCTAACCCCTAACACTAACCCTAATACGAACCCTAACCCTAACTCTAACCCTAAACCTAATACGAACCCTAACCCTAATAACCCTAACCCTGACCCTAAAACCTTAACCCTAATATGAATCCTAACACTAACCCTAACCCCTAACCATAACCATAACCCTAAATCCCTAACCCTAATAACTCTAACCCCTAACCCTAACCCTAAGGCTAATACCCTAACCCTAACTCTAATACCCTAATACCCTAATCCTAACCCTAACCCTAATAACCCTAACCCTAAAACTCTAACCCTAACCCTAACCCTAATTACCCTAACCCTAACACGAACCCTATCACTAACCCTAACCCTTAACCCCTAACCCTAACCCTATTATGAATCCTAACCCTAACCCCTAACCCTAACCCTAAAACCATAACCCTAATAACCCTAACCCTAAACCCTAACCCCTAAACCTAACCCTAACCCTAATACCCTAACCCTAATACCCTAATACCCTAATCCTAACCCTAATAACACTATCCCTAACCCTAACCGTAAAAACTCTAACCCTAACCGTAATACCCTTACCCTAACCCTAAAACCCTAACCCTAATCCTAAAAATAATACCCTAACTCTAACCCTTACCCAAACCCGTACCCTAACCCTTATACGAACCCTAACCCTATAATCATAATACTTTAACACTTAACACTAACCTAACCCTAATTCCTTTCCCAAAAAACCCTAACCCTAGTACCCTAACCCTTACCCCTAACAATAACCCTAATACGAACCCTAACCCTAACTCTAACCCTAAACCTAATACGAACCCTAACCCTAATAACCCTAACCCTGACCCTAAAACCCTAACCCTAATATGAATCCTAACACTAACCCTAACCTCTAACCATAATCATAACCCTAAATCCTTAACCCTAATAACCCTAACCCCTAGCCCTAAGCCTAAGCCTAATACCTTAACTTTAACTCTAATACCCTAATACCCTAATCCTAACCCTAACCCTAATAACCCTAACCCTAAAACTCTAAGCCTAACCCTAACCCTAATACCCTAACTATAAAACCCCAACCCTAATACCCTTACCCTAACCCCTAACCCTAACCCTAACACGAACCCTAACCCAAATCCCTAACCCTAACCCTAATCCTAACCCTAATACGAAACCCTAACTCTAACCCTAACCCTAACCCGAACCGAATCCCTAACCCTAGCCATAATACGAACCCTAATTCACACCCTAAACCTAACCCCTAACCCTAACACGAACCCTAAGCCTAACCCAAAACTCTAACCCTAATCCTAATCCTAACCCTAATACGAAACCCAACTCTAACCCTAACCCGAACCTGAACCCTAATCCTATCTCTAACACTAACCCTAATACACACCCTAAACCTAATACGAACCCTAACCCTAATACGAACCCTAACCCTAACTATAACCCTAACCCTAACACGAACCCTAACCCTAACCCTAATATGAACCCTAACCCAAAACCCTGACCCAAATACGAACCTTAACCCTAACCCTAAAACCCTAACCCTAATACAAACCCTTACCCTAACCCTAATATGAACCCTAACCCTAATACAAAACCTAACCCTAACTCTAACCCTAAACCTAATACGAACCCTAACCCTAATAACCCTAACCCTGACCCTAAAACCCTACCCCTAATATGAATCCTAACCCTAACCCATAACAATAACCAAAAATCCCTAACCCTAATAACCCTAACCCCTAACCCTAAGCCTAATACCCTAACCCTAACTCTAATACCCTAATACCCTAATCCTAACCATAACCGTATTAACCCTAATACCGTAACCCTAACCCCTAACCCTAACCCTAACACGAACCCTAACCCTAACCCAAAACCCTAACCCTAACACTAATCAATACCCTAACCCTAACCCTAAATGTCTTTCAATTTATGAGATATTTCTTTAAATAAGCTACAATGTCCAAGGTACTAAACATGATATATTCTATGGGGTTTCATAAGCAAGTCATTAGATTAATTTGCTACTAACGTTATAAAACATATGCATTCAATATTTGAGGAAACAAAGTAAAAATAACACTATTTATTGGGTTTCACTAAAAAATCCATTGAAAGACTTGACTATTGTTCTTAAAAGACATATGCACTACTTAGTATAGAGCAATAAATCACATGCAGACTAGTAAAATAAAAACATGCTTATGTTGTATTTAAAACTATGATAGGCTTACCTTGTTAGTGTAAGACCTACAATCTACCGACTGAGCTAACAAGTCTGCACATAAGTGTCACCCAATCCCTAACCCTAATACTCTAACCCTAATTACCCTAACCCTAACACGGACCCTATCACTAACCCTAACCCTTAACCCCTAACCCTAATATGAATCCTAACCCTAACCCCTAACCCTAACCCTAAAACCCTAACCCTAATAACCCTAACCCTAAACCCTAACCCCTAAACCTAACCCTAACCCTAATACCCTAACCCTAATACCCTAATACCCTAATCCTAACCCTAACCCTAACCCTAATAACACTATCCCTAACCCTAACCGTAAAAACTCTAACCCTAACCGTAATACCCTTACCCTAACCCTAAAACCCTAACCCTAATCCTAAAAATAATACCCTAACTCTAACCCTTACCCGAACCCGTACCCTAACCCTTATACGAACCCTAACCCTATAATCATAATACTTTAACACTTAACCCTAACCCCTAACCCTAAAACCCTAACCCTAATACCCTAACCCTAACCCCTAACCCTGACCCTAAAACCCTAACCCTAATATGAATCCTAACCCTAACCCTAACCCCTAACCATAACCATAACCCTAAATCCCTAACCCTAATAACCCTAACCCCTAACCCTAAGCCTAATACCCTAACCCTAACTCTAATACCCTAATACCCTAATCCTAACCCTAACCATAATAACCCTAACCCTAAAACTCTAACCCTAACCCTAATACCCTAACTATAAAACCCTAACCTTAATACCCTAACCCTAATAACACTAACCCTAACATGAACCCTATCACTAACCCTAACCCTTAACCCCTAACCCTAACCCTAATATGAATCCTAACCCTAACCCCTAACCCTAAAACCCTAACCCTAATTACCCTAACCCTAAACCATAACCCCTAAGCCTAACCCTAACCCTAATACCCTAACCCTAATTCCCTAATACCCTAATCCTAACCCTAACCCTAATAACACTACCCCTAACCCTAACCATAAAAACTCTAACCCTAACCGTAATACCCTTACCCTAACCCTAAAACCCTATCCCTAATCCTAAAAATAATACCCTACCTCTAACCCTTACCCGAACCCGTACCCTAACCCTTATACGAACCCTAACCCTATAATAATAATACTTTAACACTTAACCCTAACCCTAACCTAACCCTAATCCCTAACCCTAAAACCCTAACCCTAATACCCTAACCCTAACCCCTAACACTAACCCTAATACGAACCCTAACCCTAACTCTAACCCTAAACCTAATACGAACCCTAACCGTAATAACCCTAACCCTGACCCTAAAACCCTAACCCTAATATGAATCCTAACACTAACCCTAACCCCTAACCATAACCATAACCCTAAATCCCTAACCCTAATAACCCTAACCCCTAACACTAACCCTAAGGCTAATACCCTAACCCTAACTCTAATACCCTAATACCCTAATCCTAACCCTAACCCTAAAAACCCTAACCCTAAAAACCCTAACCCTAAAACTCTAACCCTAACCCTTACCCTAATACCCTAACTATAAAACCCTAACCCTAATACCCTAACCCTAACCCCTAACCCTAACCCTAACACGAACTCTAACCCTAACCCAAAACCCTAACCCTAACCCTAATCCTAACTTATACAAAACCCTAACTCTAACCCTAACCCTAACCCGAACCTAATCCCTAACCCTAACCATAATACGAACCCTAACCCTAATTCAAACCCTAAACCTAACCCCTAACCCTAACACGAACCCTAAACCTAACCCAAAACTCTAACCCTAACCCTAATCCTAACCCTAATACGAACCCTAACTCTAACCCTAACCCTAACCCGAACCTGAACCCTAACTCTAACCCAAATATGAACCCTAACCCTAAAACCCTAACCCTAACCCTAATACGAACCCTTACCCTAACCCTAATATGAACCCTAACCCTAATACAATACCTAACCCTAACTCAAACCCTAAACCTAATATGAACCCTAACCCTAATAACCCTAACCCTGATCCTAAAACCCTACCCCTAATATGAATCCTAACCCTTTCCCATAACAATAACCAAAAATCCCTAACCCTAATAACCCTAACCCCTAACCCTAACCTTAAGCCTAATACCCTAACCCTAACTCTAATACCCTAATACCCTAATCCTAACCCTAACATTCTTAACCCTAACCTTAAAACTCTAACCCTAACCCTAATACCGTAACTCTAAAACCCTAACCCTAACCCTAATACCGTAACCCTAACCCTAACACCTAACCCTAACCCTAACACGAACCCTAACCCTAACCTAAAACCCTAACCCTAACCCCTAACACTAACCCTAATACGAACCCTAACCCTAACTCTAACCCTAAACCTAATACGAACCCTAACCCAAATAACCCTAACCCTGACCCTAAAACCTTAACCCTAATATGAATCCTAACACTAACCCTAACCCCTAACCATAACCATAACCCTAAATCCCTAACCCTAATAACTCTAACCCCTAACCCTAACCCTAAGGCTAATACCCTAACCCTAACTCTAATACCCTAATACCCTAATCCTAACCCTAACCCTAATAACCCTAACCCTAAAACTCTAACCCTAACCCTAACCCTAATTACCCTAACCCTAACACGAACCCTATCACTAACCCTAACCCTTAACCCCTAACCCTAACCCTATTATGAATCCTAACCCTAACCCCTAACCCTAACCCTAAAACCATAACCCTAATAACCCTAACCCTAAACCCTAACCCCTAAACCTAACCCTAACCCTAATACCCTAACCCTAATACCCTAATACCCTAATCCTAACCCTAATAACACTATCCCTAACCCTAACCGTAAAAACTCTAACCCTAACCGTAATACCCTTACCCTAACCCTAAAACCCTAACCCTAATCCTAAAAATAATACCCTAACTCTAACCCTTACCCAAACCCGTACCCTAACCCTTATACGAACCCTAACCCTATAATCATAATACTTTAACACTTAACACTAACCTAACCCTAATTCCTTTCCCAAAAAACCCTAACCCTAGTACCCTAACCCTTACCCCTAACAATAACCCTAATACGAACCCTAACCCTAACTCTAACCCTAAACCTAATACGAACCCTAACCCTAATAACCCTAACCCTGACCCTAAAACCCTAACCCTAATATGAATCCTAACACTAACCCTAACCTCTAACCATAATCATAACCCTAAATCCTTAACCCTAATAACCCTAACCCCTAGCCCTAAGCCTAATACCCTAACCTTAACTCTAATACCCTAATACCCTAATCCTAACCCTAACCCTAATAACCCTAACCCTAAAACTCTAAGCCTAACCCTAACCCTAATACCCTACCTATAAAACCCTAACCCTAATACCCTTACCCTAACCCCTAACCCTAACAAGAACCCTAACCCAAATCCCTAACCCTAATCCTAACCCTAATACGAAACCCTATCTCTAACCCTAACCCGAACCGAATCCCTAACCCTAGCCATAATACGAACCCTAATTCACACCCTAAACCTAACCCCTAACCCTAACACGAACCCTAAGCCTAACCCAAAACTCTAACCCTAATCCTAACCCTAACCCTAATACGAACCCCAACTCTAACCCTAACCCTAACCCGAACCTGAACCCTAATCCTATCTCTAACACTAACCCTAATACACACCCTAAACCTAATACGAACCCTAACCCTAATACGAACCCTAACCCTAACTATAACCCTAACCCTAACAGGAACCCTAACCCTAACCCTAATATGAACCCTAACCCAAAACCCTAACCCAAATACGAACCTTAACCCTAACCCTAAAACCCTAACCCTAATACAAACCCTTACCCTAACCCTAATATGAACCCTAACCCTAATACAAAACCTAACCCTAACTCTAACCCTAAACCTAATACGAACCCTAACCCTAATAACCCTAACCCTGACCCTAAAACCCTACCCCTAATATGAATCCTAATCCTAACCCATAACAATAACCAAAAATCCCTAACCCTAATAACCCTAACCCTAAGCCTAATACCCTAACCCTAACTCTAATACCCTAATACCCTAATCCTAACCATAACCGTATTAACCCTAACCCTAAAACCCTAACCCTAACACTAATACCGTAACCCTAACCCCTAACCCTAACCCTAACACGAACCCTAACCCTAACCCAAAACCCTAACCCTAACACTAATCAATACCCTAACCCTAACCCTAAATGTCTTTCAATTTATGAGATATTTCTTTAAATAAGCTACAATGTCCAAGGTACTAAACATAATATATTCTATGGGGTTTCATAAGCAAGTCATTAGATTAATTTGCTACTAACGTTATAAAACATATGCATTCAATATTTGAGGAAACAAAGTAAAAATAACACTATTTATTGGGTTTCACTAAAAAATCCATTGAAAGACTTGACTATTGTTCTTAAAAGACATATGCACTACTTAGTATAGAGCAATAAATCACATGCAGACTAGTAAAATAAAAACATGCTTATGTTGTATTTAAAACTATGATAGGCTTACCTTGTTAGTGTAAGACCTACAATCTACCGACTGAGCTAACAAGTCTGCACATAAGTGTCACCCAATCCCTAACCCTAATACTCTAACCCTAATTACCCTAACCCTAACACGGACCCTATCACTAACCCTAACCCTTAACCCCTAACCCTAATATGAATCCTAACCCTAACCCCTAACCCTAACCCTAAAACCCTAATCCTAATAACCCTAACCCTAAACCCTAACCCCTAAACCTAACCCTAACCCTAATACCCTAACCCTAATACCCTAATACCCTAATCCTAACCCTAACCCTAATAACACTATCCCTAACCCTAACCGTAAAAACTCTAACCCTAACCGTAATACCCTTACCCTAACCCTAAAACACTAACCATAATCCTAAAAATAATACCCTAACTCTAACCCTTACCCGAACCCGTACCCTAACCCTTATACGAACCCTAACCCTATAATCATAATACTTTAACACTTAACCCTAACCCCTAACCCTAAAACCCTAACCCTAATACCCTAACCCTAACCCCTAACCCTGACCCTAAAACCCTAACCCTAATATGAATCCTAACCCTAACCCTAACCCCTAACCATAACCATAACCCTAAATCCCTAACCCTAATAACCCTAACCCCTAACCCTAAGCCTAATACCCTAACCCTAACTCTAATACCCTAATACCCTAATCCTAACCCTAACATTCTTAACCCTAACCTTAAAACTCTAACCCTAACCCTAATACCGTAACTCTAAAACCCTAACCCTAACCCTAATACCGTAACCCTAACCCTAACACCTAACCCTAACCCTAACACGAACCCTAACCCTAACCTAAAACCCTAACCCTAATACCCTAACCCTAACCCCTAACACTAACCCTAATACGAACCCTAACCCTAACTCTAACCCTAAACCTAATACGAACCCTAACCCTAATAACCCTAACCCTGACCCTAAAACCTTAACCCTAATATGAATCCTAACACTAACCCTAACCCCTAACCATAACCATAACCCTAAATCCCTAACCCTAATAACTCTAACCCCTAACCCTAACCCTAAGGCTAATACCCTAACCCTAACTCTAATACCCTAATACCCTAATCCTAACCCTAACCCTAATAACCCTAACCCTAAAACTCTAACCCTAACCCTAACCCTAATTACCCTAACCCTAACACGAACCCTATCACTAACCCTAACCCTTAACCCCTAACCCTAACCCTATTATGAATCCTAACCCTAACCCCTAACCCTAACCCTAAAACCATAACCCTAATAACCCTAACCCTAAACCCTAACCCCTAAACCTAACCCTAACCCTAATACCCTAACCCTAATACCCTAATACCCTAATCCTAACCCTAATAACACTATCCCTAACCCTAACCGTAAAAACTCTAACCCAAACCGTAATACCCTTACCCTAACCCTAAAACCCTAACCCTAATCCTAAAAATAATACCCTAACTCTAACCCTTACCCAAACCCGTACCCTAACCCTTATACGAACCCTAACCCTATAATCATAATACTTTAACACTTAACACTAACCTAACCCTAATTCCTTTCCCAAAAAACCCTAACCCTAGTACCCTAACCCTTACCCCTAACAATAACCCTAATACGAACCCTAACCCTAACTCTAACCCTAAACCTAATACGAACCCTAACCCTAATAACCCTAACCCTGACCCTAAAACCCTAACCCTAATATGAATCCTAACACTAACCCTAACCTCTAACCATAATCATAACCCTAAATCCTTAACCCTAATAACCCTAACCCCTAGCCCTAAGCCTAAGCCTAATACCCTAACCTTAACTCTAATACCCTAATACCCTAATCCTACCCTAACCCTAATAACCCTAACCCTAAAACTCTAAGCCTAACCCTAACCCTAATTATAAAACCCTAACCCTAATACCCTTACCCTAACCCCTAACCCTAACCCTAACACGAACCCTAACCCAAATCCCTAACCCTAACCCTAATCCTAACCCTAATACGAAACCCTAACTCTAACCCTAACCCTAACCCGAACCGAATCCCTAACCCTAGCCATAATACGAACCCTAATTCACACCCTAAACCTAACCCCTAACCCTAACACGAACCCTAAGCCTAACCCAAAACTCTAACCCTAATCCTAACCCTTACCCTAATACGAACCCCAACTCTAACCCTAACCCTAACCCGAACCTGAACCCTAATCCTATCTCTAACACTAACCCTAATACACACCCTAAACCTAATACGAACCCTAACCCTAATACGAACCCTAACCTTAACTTTAACCCTAACCCTAACAAGAACCCTAACCCTAATATGAACCCTAACCCAAAACCCTAACCCAAATACGAACCTTAACCCTAACCCTAAAACCCTAACCCTAATACAAACCCTTACCCTAACCCTAATATGAACCCTAACCCTAATACAAAACCTAACCCTAACTCTAACCCTAAACCTAATACGAACCCTTACCCTAATAACCCTAACCCTGACCCTAAAACCCTACCCCTAATATGAATCCTAACCCTAACCCATAACAATAACCAAAAATCCCTAACCCTAATAACCCTAACCCCTAACCCTAAGCCTAATACCCTAACCCTAACTCTAATACCCTAATCCTAACCATAACCGTATTAACCCTAACCCTAAAACCCTAACCCTAACCCTAATACTGTAACCCTAACCCCTAACCCTAACCCTAACACGAACCCTAACCCTAACCCAAAACCCTTACCCTGACACTAATCAATACCCTAACCCTAACCCTAAATGTCTTTCAATTTATGAGATATTTCTTTAAATAAGCTACAATGTCCAAGGTACTAAACATGATATATTCTATGGGGTTTCATAAGCAAGTCATTAGATTAATTTGCTACTAACGTTATAAAACATATGCATTCAATATTTGAGGAAACAAAGTAAAAATAACACTATTTATTGGGTTTCACTAAAAAATCCATTGAAAGACTTGACTATTGTTCTTAAAAGACATATGCACTACTTAGTATAGAGCAATAAATCACATGCAGACTAGTAAAATAAAAACATGCTTATGTTGTATTTAAAACTATGATAGGCTTACCTTGTTAGTGTAAGACCTACAATCTACCGACTGAGCTAACAAGTCTGCACATAAGTGTCACCCAATCCCTAACCCTAATACTCTAACCCTAATTACCCTAACCCTAACACGGACCCTATCACTAACCATAACCCTTAACCCCTAACCCTAATATGAATCCTAACCCTAACCCCTAACCCTAACCCTAAAACCCTAACCCTAATAACCCTAACCCTAAACCCTAACCCCTAAACCTAACCCTAACCCTAATACCCTAACCCTAATACCCTAATACCCTAATCCTAACCCTAACCCTAATAACACTATCCCTAACCCTAACCGTAAAAACTCTAACCCTAACCGTAATACCCTTACCCTAGCCCTAAAACACTAACCCTAATCCTAAAAATAATACCCTAACTCTAACCCTTACCCGAACCCGTACCCTAACCCTTATACGAACCCTAACCCTATAATCATAATACTTTAACACTTAACCCTAACCCCTAACCCTAAAACCCTAACCCTAATACCCTAACCCTAACCCCTAACCCTGACCCTAAAACCCTAACCCTAATATGAATCCTAACCCTAACCCTAACCCCTAACCATAACCATAACCCTAAATCCCTAACCCTAATAACCCTAACCCCTAACCCTAAGCCTAATACCCTAACCCTAACTCTAATACCCTAATACCCTAATCCTAACCCTAACCATAATAACCCTAACCCTAAAACTCTAACCCTAACCCTAATACCCAAACTATAAAACCCTAACCCTAATACCCTAACCCTAATAACACTAACCCTAACATGAACCCTATCACTAACCCTAACCCTTAACCCCTAACCCTAACCCTAATATGAATCCTAACCCTAACCCCTAACCCTAAAACCCTAACCCTAATTACCCTAACCCTAAACCATAACCCCTAAGCCTAACCCTAACCCTAATACCCTAACCCTAATTCCCTAATACCCTAATCCTAACCCTAACCCTAATAACACTACCCCTAACCCTAACCGTAAAAACTCTAACCCTAACCGTAATACCCTTACCCTAGCCCTAAAACCCTAACCCTAATCCTAAAAATAATACCCTACCTCTAACCCTTACCCGAACCCGTACCCTAACCCTTATACGAACCCTAACCCTATAATAATAATACTTTAACACTTAACCCTAACCCTAACCTAACCCTAATCCCTAACCCTAAAACCCTAACCCTAATACCCTAACCCTAACCCCTAACACTAACCCTAATACGAACCCTAACCCTAACTCTAACCCTAAACCTAATACGAACCCTAACCCTAATAACCCTAACCCTGACCCTAAAACCCTAACCCTAATATGAATCCTAACACTAACCCTAACCCCTAACCATAACCATAACCCTAAATCCCTAACCCTAATAACCCTAACCCCTAACACTAACCCTAAGGCTAATACCCTAACCCTAACTCTAATACCCTAATACCCTAATCCTAACCCTAACCCTAAAAACCCTAACCCTAAAAACCCTAACCCTAAAACTCTAACCCTAACCCTTACCCTAATACCCTAACTATAAAACCCTAACCCTAATACCCTAACCCCTAACCCTAACACGAACCCTAACCCTAACCCAAAACCCTAACCCTAACCCTAATCCTAACCCTTATACAAAACCCTAACTCTAACCCTAACCCTAACCCGAACCTAATCCCTAACCCTAACCATAATACGAACCCTAACCCTAATTCAAACCCTAAACCTAACCCCTAACCCTAACACGAACCCTAAACCTAACCCAAAACTCTAACCCTAACCCTAATCCTAACCCTAATACGAACCCTAACTCTAACCCTAACCCTAACCCGAACCTGAACCCTAACTCTAACCCAAATATGAACCCTAACCCTAAAACCCTAACCCTAATATGAACCCTTACCCTAACCCTAATATGAACCCTAACCCTAATACAAAACCTAACCCTAACTCTAACCCTAAACCTAATACGACCCCTAACCCTAATAACCCTAACCCTGACCCTAAAACCCTACCCCTAATATGAATCCTATCCCTCACCCATAACAATAACCAAAAATCCCTAACCCTAATAACCCTAACCCCTAACCCTAACCTTAAGCCTAATACACTAACCCTAACTCTAATACCCTAACACCCTAATCCTAACCCTAACCGTATTAACCCTAACCCTAAAACTCTAACCCTAACCCTAATACCCTAACTCTAAAACCCTAACCCTAACCCTAATACCGTAACCCTAATCCTAACCCCTAACCCTAACCCTAACACGAACCCTAACCCAAAACCCTAACCCTAACACTAATCAATACCCTAACCCTAAATGTCTTTCAATTTATGAGAGATTTCTTTAAATAAGCTACAATGTCCAAGGTACTAAACATGATATATTCTATGGGTTTTCATAAGCAAATCATTAGATTAATTTACTACTAAAGTTATAAAACATATGCATTCAATATTTGAGGAAACAAAGTAAAAATAACACTATTTATTGGGTTTCACTAAAAAATCCATTGAAAGACTTGACTATTGTTCTTAAAAGACATATGCATTACTTAGTATAGAGCAATAAATCACATGCAGACTAGTAAAATAAAAACATGCTTACGTTGTATTTAAAACTATGATAGGCTTACCTTGTTAGTGTAAGACCTACAATCTACCGACTGAGCTAACAAGTCTGCACATAAGTGTCACCCAATCCCTAACCCTAATACCCTAACCCTAATTACCCTAACCCTAACACGAACCCTATCACTAACCCTAACCCTTAACCCCTAACCCTAACCCTAATATGAATCCTAACCCTAACCCCCAACCCTAACTCTAAAACCCTAAACCTAATAACCCTAACCCTAAACCCTAACCCCTAAACCTAAACCTAACCCTAATACCCTAACCCTAATACCCTAATACCCTAATCCTAACCCTAACCCTAACCCTAATAACACTATCCCTAACCCTAACTGTAAAAACTCTAACCCTAACCGTAATACCCTTACCCTAACCCTAAAACCCTAACTCTAATCCTAAAAATAATACCCTAACTCTAACCCTTACCCAAACCCGTACCCTAACCCTTATACGAACCCTATAATCATAATACTTTAACACTTAACCCTAACCTAACCCTAATCCCTAACCCAAAAAACCCTAACCCTAACCCCTAACAATAACCCTAATACGAACCCTAACTCTAACCCTAAACCTAATACGAGCTCTAACCCTAATAACCCTAACCCTGACCCTAAAACCCTAACCCTAATATGAATCCTAACACTAACCCTAACCCCTAACCATAACATTAAATCCCTAACCCTAATAACCCTAACCCCTAACCCTAAACCTAAACTTAATACCCTAACCTTAACTCTAATACCCTAATACCCTAATCCTAACCCTAACCCTAATAACCCTAACTATAAAACCCTAACCCTAATACCCTAACCCTAACCCCTAACCCTAACCCTAACACGAACCCTAACCCTAACCCAAAACCCTAACCCTAACCCTAATCCTAACCCTAATACGAAACCCTAACTCTAACCCTAACCCTAACCCGAACCTAATCCCTAACCCTAGCCATAATACGAACCCTAACCCTAATTCAAACCATAAACCTATCCCCTAACACGAACCCTAAGCCTAACCCAAAACTCTAACCCTAACCCTAATCCTAACCCTAACCCTAATACGAACGCCAACTCTAACCCTAACCCTAACCCGAACCTGAACCCTAACCCTATCTCTAACCCTAACCCTAATACAAACCCTAACCCTAATACGAACCCTAACCCTAACCCTAATATGAACCCTAACCCAAAACCCTAACCTAAATACGAACCCTAACCCTAAAATCCTAACCCTAACCCTAATACGAACCCTTACCCTAACCCTAATATGAACCCTAACCCTAATACAAAACCTAACCCTAACTCTAACCCTAAACCTAATACGTACCCTAACCCTAATAACCCTAACCCTAAAACCCTACCCCTAATATGAATCCCAACCCTAACCCATAACAATAACTAAAAATCCCTAACCCTAATAACCCTAACCCCTAACCCTAACCCTAAGCCTAATACCCTAACCCTAACTCTAATACCCTAATACCCTAATCCTAATCCTAACCGTATTAACCCTAACCCTAAAACTCTAACCCTAACCCTAATACCCTAACTCTAAAACCCTAACCCTAATACCGTAACCCTAACCCCAAACCCTAACACGAACCCTAACCCTAACCCAAAACCCTAACCCTAACACTAATCAATACCCTAACCCTAAATGTCTTTCAATTTATGAGAGATTTCTTTAAATAAGCTACAATGTCCAAGGTACTAAACATGATATATTCTATGGGGTTTCATAAGCAAGTCATTAGATTAATTTGCTACTAACGTTATAAAACATATGCATTCAATATTTGAGGAAACAAAGTAAAAATAACACTATTTATTGGGTTTCACTAAAAAATCCATTGAAAGACTTGACTATTGTTCTTAAAAGACATATGCACTACTTAGTATAGAGCAATAAATCACATGCAGACTAGTAAAATAAAAACATGCTTATGTTGTATTTAAAACTATGATAGGCTTACCTTGTTAGTGTAAGACCTACAATCTACCGACTGAGCTAACAAGTCTGCACATAAGTGTCACCCAATCCCTAACCCTAATACTCTAACCCTAATTACCCTAACCCTAACACGGACCCTATCACTAACCCTAACCCTTAACCCCTAACCCTAATATGAATCCTAACCCTAACCCCTAACCCTAACCCTAAAACCCTAACCCTAATAACCCTAACCCTAAACCCTAACCCCTAAACCTAACCCTAACCATAATACCCTAACTCTAATACCATAATACCCTAATCCTAACCCAAACCATAACCCTAATAACACTATCCCTAACCCTAACCGTAAAAACTCTAACCCTAACCGTAATACCCTTACCCTAACCCTAAAACCCTCACCCTAATCCTAAAAATAATACCCTAACTCTAACCCTTACCCGAACACGTACCCTAACCCTTATACGAACCCTAACCCTATAATCATAAAACTTTAACACTTAACCCTAACCCTAACCCCTAACCCTAAAACCCTAACCCTAATACCCTAACCCTAACCCCTAACCCTGACCCTAAAACCCTAACCCTAATATGAATCCTAACACTAACCCTAACCCATAACCATAACCATAACCCTAAATCCCTAACCCTAATAACCCTAACCCCTAACCCTAAGCCTAATACCCTAACCCTAACTCTAATACCCTAATACCCTATTCCTAAAACTCTAACCCTAACCCTAATACCCTAACTATAAAACCCTAACCCTAATACCCTAACCCTAATAACACTAACCCTTACATGAACCCTATCACTTACCCTAACCCTTAACCCCTAACCCTAACCCTAATATGAATCCTAACCCTAACCCCTAACCCTAACCCTAAAACCCTAACCCTAATAACCCTAACCCTAAACCATAACCCCTAAACCTAACCTTAACCCTAATACCCTAACCCTAATTCCCTAATACCCTAATCCTAACCCTAACCCTAATAACACTATCCCTAACCCTAACCGTAAAAACTCTAACCCTAACCGTAATACGCTAACCCTAAAACCCTAACCCTAATCCTAAAAATAATACCCTAACTCTAACCCTTACCCGAACCCGTACCCTAACCCTTATACGAACCCTAACCCTATAATCATAATACTTTAACACTTAACCCTAACCTAACCCTAATCCCTAACCCAAAAAACCCTAACCCTAATACCCTAACCCTAACCCCTAACAATAACCCTAATACGAACCCTAACCCTAACTCTAACCCTAAACCTAATACGAACTCTAACCATAATAACCCTAACCCTGACCCTAAAACCCTAACCCTAATATGAATCCTAACACTAACCCTAACCCCTAACCATAACCATAACCCTAAATCCCTAACCCTAATAACCCTAACCCCTAAGCCTAAGCTTAATACCCTAACTTTAACTCTAATACCCTAATACCCTGATCCTAACCCTAACCCTAATAACCCTAAAACTCTAACCCTAACCCTAATACCCTAACTATAAAACCCTAACCCTAATACCCTAACCCTAACCCCTAACCCTAACCCTAACACGAACCCTAACCCTAACCCAAAACCCTAACCCTAACCCTAATATAAATCCTAACCCTAACCCTAACCCTAATCCTAACCATAATACGAAACCCTAACTCTAACCCTAACCCGAACCTAATCCCTAACCCTAGCCATAATACGAACCCTAACCCTAATTCAAACCCTAAACCTAACCCCTAACCTTAACACGAACCCTAAGCCTAACCCAAAACTCTAACCCTAATCCTAACCCTAACCCTAATACGAACCCCAACTCTAACCCTAACCCGAACCTGAACCCTAACCCTATCTCTAACCCTAACCCTAATACAAACCCTAACCCTAATACGAACCCTAACCCTAACCCTAATATGAACCCTAACCCAAAACCCTAACCCAAATATGAACCCTAACCCTAACCCTAAAACCCTAACCCTAACCCTAATACGAACCCTTACCCTAACCCTAATATGAACCCTAACCCTAATACAAAACCTAACCCTAACTCTAACCATAAACATAATACGAACCCTAACCATAATAACCCTAACCCTAAAACCCTACCCCTAATATGAATCCTAACCCTAACCCATAACAATAACCAAAAATCCCTAACCCTAATAACCCTAACCCCTAACCCTAACCCTAAGCCTAATACCCTAACCCTAACTCTAATACCCTAATACCCTAATCCTAACCCTAACCGTATTAACCCTAACCCTAAAACTCTAACCCTAACCCTAATACCCTAACTCTTAAACCCTAACCCTAACCCTAATACCGTACCCCTAACCCCTAACCCTAACCCTAACACGAACCCTAACCCTAACCCAAAACCCTAAACCTAACACTAATCAATACTCTAACCCTAACCCTAAATGTCTTTCAATTTATGAGAGATTTCTTTAAATAAGCTACAATGTCCAAGGTACTAAACATGATATATTCTATGGGGTTTCATAAGCAAGTCATTAGATTAATTTACTACTAACGTTATAAAACATATGCATTCAATATTTGAGGAAACAAAGTAAAAATAACACTATTTATTGGGTTTCACTAAAAAATCCATTGAAAGACTTGACTATTGTTCTTAAAAGACATATGCATTACTTAGTATAGAGCAATAAATCACATGCAGACTAGTAAAATAAAAACATGCTTACGTTGTATTTAAAACTATGATAGTCTTACCTTGTTAGTGTAAGACCTACAATCTACCGACTGAGCTAACAAGTCTGCACATAAGTGTCACCCAATCCCTAACCCTAATACCCTAACCCTAATTATCCTAAGCCTAACACGGACCCTATCACTAACCCTAACCCTTAACCCCTAACCCTAACCCTAATATGAATCCTAACCCTAACCCCTAACCCTAACCATAAAACCCTAACCCTAATAACCCTAACCCTAAACCCTAACCCCTAAACCTAACCCTAACCCTAATACCCTAACCCTAATACCCTAATACCCTAATCCTAACCCTAACCCTAACCCTAATAACACTATCCCTAACCCTAACTGTAAAAACTCTAATCCTAACCGTAATACCCTTACCCTAACCCTAAAACCCTAACCCTAATCCTAAAAATAATACCCTAACTCTAACCCTTACCCAAACCCGTACCCTAACCCTTATACGAACCCTAACCCTATAATCATAATACTTTAACACTTAACCCTAACCTAACCCTAATCCCTAACCCAAAAAACCCTAACCCAAAAAACCCTAACCCTAACACCCTAACCCTAACCCCTAACAATAACCCTAATACGAACCCTAACCCTAACTCTAACCCTAAACCTAATACGATCTCTAACCCTAATAACTCTAACCCTGACCCTAACCCTAATATGAATCCTAACACTAACCCTAACCCCTAACCATAACCATAACCCTAAATCCCTAACCCTAATAACCCTAACCCCTAACCCTAAGCTTAATACCCTAACCTTAACTCTAATACCCTAATACCCTAATCCTAACCCTAACCCTAATAACCCTAACCCTAAAACTCTAACCCTAACCCTAACCCTAATACCCTAACTATAAAACCCAAACCCTAATACCCTAACCCTAACCCCTAACCCTAACCCTAACACGAACCCTAACCCAAAACCCTAACCCTAACCCTAATCCTAACCCTAATACGAAACCCTAACTCTAACCCTAACCCTATCCCGAACCTAATCCCTAACCCTAGCCATAATACGAACCCTAACCCTAATTCAAACCATAAACCTAACCCCTAACCCTAACACGAACCCTAAGCCTAACCCAAAACTCTAACCCTAACCCTACTTCTAACCCTAACCCTAATACGAACCCCAACTCTAACCCTAACCCTATCTCTAACCCTAACCCTAATACAAACCCTAACCCTAATACGAACCCTAACCCTAATATGAACCCTAACCCAAAACCCTAACCCAAATACGAACCCTAACCCAAACCCTAAAACCCTAACCCTAACCCTAATACGAACCCTTACCCTAACCCTAATATGAACCTAACCCTTATACAAAACCTAACCCTAACTCTAACCCTAAACCTAATACGAACCCTAACCCTAATAACCCTAACCCTAAAACCCTACCCCTAATATGAATCCCAACCCTAACCCATAACAATAACCAAAAATCCCTAACCCTAATAACCCTAACCCTAAGCCTAATACCCTAAACCTAACTCTAATACCCTAATACCCTAATCCTAACCCTAACCGTATTAACCCTAACCCTAAAACTCTAACCCTAATACCCTAACTCTAAAACCCTAACCCTAATACCGTAACCCTAACCCCTAACCCTAACCCTAACAGGAACCCTAACCCTAACCCAAAACCCTAACCCTAACACTAATCAATACCCTAACCCTAAATATCTTTCAATTTATGAGAGATTTCTTTAAATAAGCTACAATGTCCAGGGTACTAAACATGATATATTCTATGGGGTTTCATAAGCAAGTCATTAGATTAATTTGCTACTAACGTTATAAAACATATGCATTCAATATTTGAGGAAACAAAGTAAAAATAACACTATTTATTGGGTTTCACTAAAAAATCCATTGAAAGACTTGACTATTGTTCTTAAAAGACATATGCACTACTTAGTATAGAGCAATAAATCACATGCAGACTAGTAAAATAAAAACATGCTTATGTTGTATTTAAAACTATGATAGGCTTACCTTGTTAGTGTAAGACCTACAATCTACCGACTGAGCTAACAAGTCTGCACATAAGTGTCACCCAATCCCTAACCCTAATACTCTAACCCTAATTACCCTAACCCTAACACGGACCCTATCACTAACCCTAACCCTTAACCCCTAACCCTAATATGAATCCTAACCCTAACCCCTAACCCTAACCCTAAAACCCTAACCCTAATAACCCTAACCCTAAACCCTAACCCCTAAACCTAACCCTAACCCTAATACCCTAACTCTAATACCCTAATACCCTAATCCTAACCCTAACCCTAACCCTAATAACACTATCCCTAACCCTAACCGTAAAAACTCTAACTCTAACCCTAACCCTAACTCTAACCCTTACCCGAACCCGTACCCTAACCCTTATACGAACCCTAACCCTATAATCATAATACTTTAACACTTAACCCTAACCCTAACCCCTAACCCTAAAACCCTAACCCTAATACCCTAACCCTAACCCCTAACCCTGACCCTAAAACCCTAACCCTAATATGAATCCTAACACTAACCCTAACCCCTAACCATAACCATAACCCTAAATCCCTAACCCTAATAACCCTAACCCTAAGCCTAATACCCTTACCCTAACTCTAATACCCTAATACCCTAATCCTAACCCTAACCCTAATAACCCTAACCCTAAAACTCTAACCCTAACCCTAATACCCTAACTATAAAACCATAACCCTAAAACCCTAACCCTAATAACACTAACCCTAACATGAACCCTATCACTAACCCTAACCCTTAACCCCTAACCCTAACCCTAATATGAATCCTAACCCTAACCCCTAACCCTAACCCTAAAACCCTAACCCTAATAACCCTAACCCTAAACCATAACCCCTAAACCTAACCCTAATACCCTAACCCTAATTCCCTAATACCCTAATCCTAACCCTAACCCTAAAAACACTATCCCTAACCCTAACCGTAAAAACTCTAACCCTAACCGTAATACCCTAACCCTAACCCTAAAACCCTAACCCTAATCCTAAAAATAATACCCTAACTCTAACCCTTACCCGAACCCGTACCCTAACCCTTTTACGAACCCTAACCCTATAATCATAATACTTTAACACTTCACCCTAACCCTAACCTAACCCTAATCCCTAACCCTAAAACCCTAACCCTAATACCCTAACCCTAACCCCTAACACTAACCCTAATACGAACCCTAACCCTAACTCTAACCCTAAACCTAATACGAACCCTAACCCTAATAACCCTAACCCTGACCCTAAAACCCTAACCCTAATATGAATCCTAACACTAACCCTAACCCCTAACCATAACCATAACCCTAAATCCCTAACCCTAATAACCCTAACCCCTAACACTAACCCTAAGGCTAATACCCTAACCCTAACTCTAATACCCTAATACCCTAATCCTAACCCTAACCCAAAAAACCCTAACCCTAAAACTCTAACCCTAACCCTTACCCTAATACCCTAACTATAAAACCCTAACCCTAATACCCTAACCCTAACCAATAACCCTAACACGAACCCTAACCCTAACCCAAAACCCTAACCCTAACCCTAATACAAAACCCTAACTCTAACCCTAACCCTAACCCGAACCTAATCCCTAACCATAACCATAATACGAACCCTAACCCTAATTCAAACCCTAAACCTAACCCCTAACCCTAACACGAACCCTAAGCCTAACCCAAAACTCTAACCCTAACCCTAATCCTAACCCTAACCCTAATACGAACCCTAACTCTAACCCTAACCCTAACCCGAACCTGAACCCTAACTCTAACCCAAATATGAACCCTAACCCTAAAACCCTAACCCTAATACGAACACTTACCCTAACCCTAATATGAACCCTATCCCTAATACAAAACCTAACCCTAACTCTAACCCTAAACCTAATACGACCCCTAACCCTAATAACCCTAACCCTGACCCTAAAACCCTACCCCTAATATGAATCCTAACCCTAACCCATAACAATAACCAAAAATCCCTAACCCTAATAACCCTAACCCCTAACCCTAACCTTAAGCCTAATACACTAACCCTAACTCTAATACCCTAACACCCTAATCCTAACCCTAACCGTATTAACCCTAAACCTAAAACTCTAACCCTAACCCTAATACCCTAACTCTAAAACCCTAACCCTAATACCGTAACCCTAACCCTAACCCCTAACCCTAACCCTAACACGAACCCTAACCCAAATCCCTAACCCTAACACTAATCAATACCCTAACCCTAAATGTCTTTCAATTTATGAGAGATTTCTTTAAATAAGCTACAATGTCCAAGGTACTAAACATGATAAATTCTATGGGTTTTCATAAGCAAAACATTAGATTAATTTACTACTAAAGTTATAAAACATATGCATTCAATATTTGAGGAAACAAAGTAAAAATAACACTATTTATTGGGTTTCACTAAAAAATCCATTGAAAGACTTGACTATTGTTCTTAAAAGACATATGCATTACTTAGTATAGAGCAATAAATCACATGCAGACTAGTAAAATAAAAACATGCTTACGTTGTATTTAAAACTATGATAGGCTTACCTTGTTAGTGTAAGACCTACAATCTACCAACTGAGCTATCAAGTCTGCACATAAGTGTCACCCAATCCCTAACCTTAATACCCTAACCCTAATTACCCTAACCCTAACACGAACCCTATCACTAACCCTAACCCTTAACCCCTAACCCTAACCCTAATATGAATCCTAACCCTAACCCCTAACCCTAACCCTAAAACCCTAAACCTAATAACCCTAACCCTAAACCCTAACCCCTAAACCTAACCCTACCCCTAATACCCTAACCCTAATACCCTAATACCCTAATCCTAACCCTAACCCTAACCCTAATAACACTATCCCTAACCCTAACTATAAAAACTCTAACCCTAACCGTAATACCCTTACCCTAACCCTAAAACCCTAACCCTAATCCTAAAAATAATACCCTAACTCTAACCCTTACCCAAACCCGTACCCTATCCTTTATACGAACCCTAACCCTATAATCATAATACTTTAACATTTAACCCTAACCCTAACCTAACCCTAATCCCTAACCCAAAAAACCCTAACCCTAATACCCTAACCCTAACCCCTAACAATAACCCTAATACGAACCCTAACCCTAACTCTAACCCTAAACCTAATACGAACTCTAACCCTAATAACCCTAACCCTGACCCTAAAACCCTAACCCTAATATGAATCCTAACACTAACCCTAACCCCTAACCATAACCCTAAATCCCTAACCCTAATAACCCTAACCCCTAACCCTAAGCCTAAGCTTAATACCCTAACCTTAACTCTAATACCCTAATACCCTAATCCTAACCCTAACCCTGATAACCCTAACCCTAAAACTCTAACCCTAACCCTAATACCCTAACTATAAAACCCTAACCCTAATACCCTAACCCTAACCCCTAACCCTAACCCTAACACGAAACCTAACCCTAACCCAAAACCCTAACCCTAACCCTAATCCTAACCCTAATACAAAACCCTAACTCTAACCCTAACCCAACCTAATCCCTAACCCTAGCCATAATACGAACCCTAACCCTAATTCAAACCCTAAACCTAACCCCTAACCTTAACACGAACCCTAAGCCTAACCCAAAACTCTAACCCTAACCCTAATCCTAACCCTAACCCTAATACGTACCCCAACTCTAACCCTAACCCGAACCTGAACCCTAACCCTATCTCTAACCCTAACCCTAATACAAACCCTAACCCTAATACGAACCCTAACCCTAACCCTAATATGAACCCTAACCCAAAACCCTAACCCAAATACGAACCCTAACCCTAACCCTAAAACCCTAACCCTAATACGAACCCTTACCCTAACCCTAATATGAACCCTAACCCTAATACAAAACCTAACCCTAACTCTAACCATAAACCTAATACGAACCCTAACCCTAATAACCCTAACCCTAAAACCCTACCCCTAATATGAATCCTAACCCTAAACCATAACAATAACCAAAAATCCCTAACCCTAATAACCCTAACCCCTAACCCTAACCCTAAGCCTAATACCCTAACCCTAACTCTAATACCCTAATACCCTAATCCTAACCCTAACCGTATTAACCCTAACCCTAAAACTCTAACCCTAACCCTAATACCCTAACTCTAAAACCCTAACCCTAATACCGTACCCCTAACCCCTAACCCTAACCCTCACCCAAAACCCTAACCCTAACACTAATCAATACCCTAACCCTAACCCTAAATGTCTTTCAATTTATGAGAGATTTCTTTAAATAAGCTACAATGTCCAAGGTACTAAACATGATAAATTCTATGGGTTTTCATAAGCAAATCATTAGATTAATTTACTACTAAAGTTATAAAACATATGCATTCAATATTTGAGGAAACAAAGTAAAAATAACACTATTTATTGGGTTTCACTAAAAAATCCATTGAAAGACTTGACTATTGTTCTTAAAAGACATATGCATTCCTTAGTATAGAGCAATAAATCACATGCAGACTAGTAAAATAAAAACATGCTTACGTTGTATTTAAAACTATGATAGGCTTACCTTGTTAGTGTAAGACCTACAATCTACCAACTGAGCTATCAAGTCTGCACATAAGTGTCACCCAATCCCTAACCTTAATACCCTAACCCTAATTACCCTAACCCTAACACGAACCCTATCACTAACCCTAACCCTTAACCCCTAACCCTAACCCTAATATGAATCCTAACCCTAACCCCTAACCCTAACCCTAAAACCCTAAACCTAATAACCCTAACCCTAAACCCTAACCCCTAAACCTAACCCTACCCCTAATACCCTAACCCTAATACCCTAATACCCTAATCCTAACCCTAACCCTAACCCTAATAACACTATCCCTAACCCTAACTATAAAAACTCTAACCCTAACCGTAATACCCTTACCCTAACCCTAAAACCCTAACCCTAATCCTAAAAATAATACCCTAACTCTAACCCTTACCCAAACCCGTACCCTATCCTTTATACGAACCCTAACCCTATAATCATAATACTTTAACATTTAACCCTAACCCTAACCTAACCCTAATCCCTAACCCAAAAAACCCTAACCCTAATACCCTAACCCTAACCCCTAACAATAACCCTAATACGAACCCTAACCCTAACTCTAACCCTAAACCTAATACGAACTCTAACCCTAATAACCCTAACCCTGACCCTAAAACCCTAACCCTAATATGAATCCTAACACTAACCCTAACCCCTAACCATAACCCTAAATCCCTAACCCTAATAACCCTAACCCCTAACCCTAAGCCTAAGCTTAATACCCTAACCTTAACTCTAATACCCTAATACCCTAATCCTAACCCTAACCCTGATAACCCTAACCCTAAAACTCTAACCCTAACCCTAATACCCTAACTATAAAACCCTAACCCTAATACCCTAACCCTAACCCCTAACCCTAACCCTAACACGAAACCTAACCCTAACCCAAAACCCTAACCCTAACCCTAATCCTAACCCTAATACAAAACCCTAACTCTAACCCTAACCCAACCTAATCCCTAACCCTAGCCATAATACGAACCCTAACCCTAATTCAAACCCTAAACCTAACCCCTAACCTTAACACGAACCCTAAGCCTAACCCAAAACTCTAACCCTAACCCTAATCCTAACCCTAACCCTAATACGTACCCCAACTCTAACCCTAACCCGAACCTGAACCCTAACCCTATCTCTAACCCTAACCCTAATACAAACCCTAACCCTAATACGAACCCTAACCCTAACCCTAATATGAACCCTAACCCAAAACCCTAACCCAAATACGAACCCTAACCCTAACCCTAAAACCCTAACCCTAATACGAACCCTTACCCTAACCCTAATATGAACCCTAACCCTAATACAAAACCTAACCCTAACTCTAACCATAAACCTAATACGAACCCTAACCCTAATAACCCTAACCCTAAAACCCTACCCCTAATATGAATCCTAACCCTAAACCATAACAATAACCAAAAATCCCTAACCCTAATAACCCTAACCCCTAACCCTAACCCTAAGCCTAATACCCTAACCCTAACTCTAATACCCTAATACCCTAATCCTAACCCTAACCGTATTAACCCTAACCCTAAAACTCTAACCCTAACCCTAATACCCTAACTCTAAAACCCTAACCCTAATACCGTACCCCTAACCCCTAACCCTAACCCTCACCCAAAACCCTAACCCTAACACTAATCAATACCCTAACCCTAACCCTAAATGTCTTTCAATTTATGAGAGATTTCTTTAAATAAGCTACAATGTCCAAGGTACTAAACATGATAAATTCTATGGGTTTTCATAAGCAAATCATTAGATTAATTTACTACTAAAGTTATAAAACATATGCATTCAATATTTGAGGAAACAAAGTAAAAATAACACTATTTATTGGGTTTCACTAAAAAATCCATTGAAAGACTTGACTATTGTTCTTAAAAGACATATGCATTCCTTAGTATAGAGCAATAAATCACATGCAGACTAGTAAAATAAAAACATGCTTACGTTGTATTTAAAACTATGATAGGCTTACCTTGTTAGTGTAAGACCTACAATCTACCAACTGAGCTATCAAGTCTGCACATAAGTGTCACCCAATCCCTAACCTTAATACCCTAACCCTAATTACCCTAACCCTAACACGAACCCTATCACTAACCCTAACCCTTAACCCCTAACCCTAACCCTAATATGAATCCTAACCCTAACCCCTAACCCTAACCCTAAAACCCTAAACCTAATAACCCTAACCCTAAACCCTAACCCCTAAACCTAACCCTACCCCTAATACCCTAACCCTAATACCCTAATACCCTAATCCTAACCCTAACCCTAACCCTAATAACACTATCCCTAACCCTAACTATAAAAACTCTAACCCTAACCGTAATACCCTTACCCTAACCCTAAAACCCTAACCCTAATCCTAAAAATAATACCCTAACTCTAACCCTTACCCAAACCCGTACCCTATCCTTTATACGAACCCTAACCCTATAATCATAATACTTTAACATTTAACCCTAACCCTAACCTAACCCTAATCCCTAACCCAAAAAACCCTAACCCTAATACCCTAACCCTAACCCCTAACAATAACCCTAATACGAACCCTAACCCTAACTCTAACCCTAAACCTAATACGAACTCTAACCCTAATAACCCTAACCCTGACCCTAAAACCCTAACCCTAATATGAATCCTAACACTAACCCTAACCCCTAACCATAACCATAACCCTAAATCCCTAACCCTAATAACCCTAACCCTAAGCCTAAGCTTAATACCCTAACCTTAACTCTAATACCCTAATACCCTAATCCTAACCCTAACCCTGATAACCCTAACCCTAAAACTCTAACCCTAACCCTAACCCTAATACCCTAACTATAAAACCCTAACCCTAATACCCTAACCCTAACCCCTAACCCTAACCCTAACACGAAACCTAACCCTAACCCAAAACCCTAACCCTAACCCTAATCCTAACCCTAATACAAAACCCTAACTCTAACCCTAACCCAACCTAATCCCTAACCCTAGCCATAATACGAACCCTAACCCTAATTCAAACCCTAAACCTAACCCCTAACCTTAACACGAACCCTAAGCCTAACCCAAAACTCTAACCCTAACCCTAATCCTAACCCTAACCCTAATACGAACCCCAACTCTAACCCTAACCCGAACCTGAACCCTAACCCTATCTCTAACCCTAACCCTAATACAAACCCTAACCCTAATACGAACCCTAACCCTAACCCTAATATGAACCCTAACCCAAAACCCTAACCCAAATACGAACCCTAACCCTAACCCTAAAACCCTAACCCTAACCCTAATACGAACCCTTACCCTAACCCTAATATGAACCCTAACCCTAATACAAAACCTAACCCTAACTCTAACCATAAACCTAATACGAACCCTAACCCTAATAACCCTAACCCTAAAACCCTACCCCTAATATGAATCCTAACCCTAAACCATAACAATAACCAAAAATCCCTAACCCTAATAACCCTAACCCCTAACCCTAACCCTAAGCCTAATACCCTAACCCTAACTCTAATACCCTAATACCCTAATCCTAACCCTAACCGTATTAACCCTAACCCTAAAACTCTAACCCTAACCCTAATACCCTAACTCTAAAACCCTAACCCTAACCCTAATACCGTACCCCTAACCCCTAACCCTAACCCTCACCCAAAACCCTAACCCTAACGCTAATCAATACCCTAACCCTAACCCTAAATGTCTTTCAATTTAAGAGAGATTTCTTTAAATAAGCTACAATGTCCAAGGTACTAAACATGATAAATTCTATGGGTTTTCATAAGCAAATCATTAGATTAATTTACTACTAAAGTTATAAAACATATGCATTCAATATTTGAGGAAACAAAGTAAAAATAACACTATTTATTGGGTTTCACTAAAAAATCCATTGAAAGACTTGACTATTGTTCTTAAAAGACATATGCATTACTTAGTATAGAGCAATAAATCACATGCAGACTAGTAAAATAAAAACATGCTTACGTTGTATTTAAAACTATGATAGGCTTACCTTGTTAGTGTAAGACCTACAATCTACCAACTGAGCTATCAAGTCTGCACATAAGTGTCACCCAATCCCTAACCTTAATACCCTAACCCTAATTACCCTAACCCTAACACGAACCCTATCACTAACCCTAACCCTTAACCCCTAACCCTAACCCTAATATGAATCCTAACCCTAACCCCTAACCCTAACCCTAAAACCCTAAACCTAATAACCCTAACCCTAAACCCTAACCCCTAAACCTAACCCTACCCCTAATACCCTAACCCTAATACCCTAATACCCTAATCCTAACCCTAACCCTAACCCTAATAACACTATCCCTAACCCTAACTATAAAAACTCTAACCCTAACCGTAATACCCTTACCCTAACCCTAAAACCCTAACCCTAATCCTAAAAATAATACCCTAACTCTAACCCTTACCCAAACCCGTACCCTATCCTTTATACGAACCCTAGCCCTATAATCATAATACTTTAACATTTAACCCTAACCCTAACCTAACCCTAATCCCTAACCCAAAAAACCCTAACCCTAATACCCTAACCCTAACCCCTAACAATAACCCTAATACGAACCCTAACCCTAACTCTAACCCTAAACCTAATACGAACTCTAACCCTAATAACCCTAACCCTGACCCTAAAACCCTAACCCTAATATGAATCCTAACACTAACCCTAACCCCTAACCATAACCATAACCCTAAATCCCTAACCCTAATAACCCTAACCCCTAACCCTAAGCCTAAGCTTAATACCCTAACCTTAACTCTAATACCCTAATACCCTAATCCTAACCCTAACCCTGATAACCCTAACCCTAAAACTCTAACCCTAACCCTAACCCTAATACCCTAACTATAAAACCCTAACCCTAATACCCTAACCCTAACCCCTAACCCTAACCCTAACACGAAACCTAACCCTAACCCAAAACCCTAACCCTAACCCTAATCCTAACCCTAATACAAAACCATAACTCTAACCCTAACCCAACCTAATCCCTAACCCTAGCCATAATACGAACCCTAACCCTAATTCAAACCCTAAACCTAACCCCTAACCTTAACACGAACCCTAAGCCTAACCCAAAACTCTAACCCTAACCCTAATCCTAACCCTAACCCTAATACGAACCCCAACTCTAACCCTAACCCGAACCTGAACCCTAACCCTATCTCTAACCCTAACCCTAATACAAACCCTAACCCTAATACGAACCCTAACCCTAACCCTAATATGAACCCTAACCCAAAACCCTAACCCAAATACGAACCCTAACCCTAACCCTAAAACCCTAACCCTAACCCTAATACGAACCCTTACCCTAACCCTAATATGAACCCTAACCCTAATACAAAACCTAACCCTAACTCTAACCATAAACCTAATACGAACCCTAACCCTAATAACCCTAACCCTAAAACCCTACCCCTAATATGAATCCTAACCCTAAACCATAACAATAACCAAAAATCCCTAACCCTAATAACCCTAACCCCTAACCCTAACCCTAAGCCTAATACCCTAACCCTAACTCTAATACCCTAATACCCTAATCCTAACCCTAACCGTATTAACCCTAACCCTAAAACTCTAACCCTAACCCTAATACCCTAACTCTAAAACCCTAACCCTAACCCTAATACCGTACCCCTAACCCCTAACCCTAACCCTCACCCAAAACCCTAACCCTAACACTAATCAATACCCTAACCCTAACCCTAAATGTCTTTCAATTTATGAGAGATTTCTTTAAATAAGCTACAATGTCCAAGGTACTAAACATGATATATTCTATGGGGTTTCATAAGCAAGTCATTAGATTAATTTACTAACAATGTTATAAAACATATGCATTCAATATTTGAGGAAACAAAGTAAAAATAACACTATTTATTGGGTTTCACTAAAAAATCCATTGAAAGACTTGACTATTGTTCTTAAAAGACATATGCATTACTTAGTATAGAGCAATAAATCACATGCAGACTAGTAAAATAAAAACATGCTTACGTTGCATTTAAAACTATGATAGTCTTACCTTGTTAGTGTAAGACCTACAATCTACCGACTGAGCTAACAAGTCTGCACATAAGTGTCACCCAATCCCTAACCCTAATACCCTAACCCTAATTACCCTAACCCTAACACTGACCCTATCACTAACCCTAACCCTTAACCCCTAACCCTAACCCTAATATGAATCCTAACCCTAACCCCTAACCCTAACCCTAAAACCCTAACCCTAATAACCCTAACCCTAAACCCTAACCCCTAAACCTAACCCTACCCCTAATACCCTAACCCTAATACCCTAATACCCTAATCCTAACCCTAACCCTAATAACACTATCCCTAACCCTAACTATAAAAACTCTAACCCTAACCGTAATACCCTTACCCTAACCCTAATCCTAAAAATAATACCCTAACTCTAACCCTTACCCAAACCCGTACCCTTTCCTTTATACAAACCCTAACCCTATAATCATAATACTTTAACACTTAACCCTAACCCTAACCTAACACTAATCCCTAACCCAAAAAACCCTAACCCTAATACCCTAACCCTAACCCCTAACAATAACCCTAATACGAACCCTAATCCTAACCCTAACCCTAACCCTAATAACACTATCCCTAACCCTAACCGTAAAAACTCTAACTCTAACCCTAACCCTAACTCTAACCCTTACCCGAACCCGTACCCTAACCCTTATACGAA
Source organism: Pseudophryne corroboree (assembly GCF_028390025.1). Taxonomy (NCBI): domain Eukaryota; kingdom Metazoa; phylum Chordata; class Amphibia; order Anura; family Myobatrachidae; genus Pseudophryne; species Pseudophryne corroboree. Next base: position 658,824,444 of record NC_086444.1, read on the forward strand.
CCCTAACCCTATAATCATAATACTTTAACACTTAACCCTAACCCCTAACCCTAAAACCCTAACCCTAATACCCTAACCCTAACCCCTAACCCTGACCCTAAAACCCTAACCCTAATATGAATCCTAACACTAACCCTAACCCCTAACCATAACCATAACCCTAAATCCCTAACCCTAATAACCCTAACCCTAAGCCTAATACCCTTACCCTAACTCTAATACCCTAATACCCTAATCCTAACCCTAACCCTAATAACCCTAACCCTAAAACTCTAACCCTAACCCTAATACCCTAACTATAAAACCATAACCCTAAAACCCTAACCCTAATAACACTAACCCTAACATGAACCCTATCACTAACCCTAACCCTTAACCCCTAACCCTAACCCTAATATGAATCCTAACCCTAACCCCTAACCCTAACCCTAAAACCCTAACCCTAATAACCCTAACCCTAAACCATAACCCCTAAACCTAACCCTAATACCCTAACCCTAATTCCCTAATACCCTAATCCTAACCCTAACCCTAAAAACACTATCCCTAACCCTAACCGTAAAAACTCTAACCCTAACCGTAATACCCTAACCCTAACCCTAAAACCCTAACCCTAATCCTAAAAATAATACCCTAACTCTAACCCTTACCCGAACCCGTACCCTAACCCTTATACGAACCCTAACCCTATAATCATAATAATTTAACACTTAACCCTAACCCTAACCTAACCCTAATCCCTAACCCTAAAACCCTAACCCTAATACCCTAACCCTAACCCCTAACACTAACCCTAATACGAACCCTAACCCTAACTCTAACCCTAAACCTAATACGAACCCTAACCCTAATAACCCTAACCCTGACCCTAAAACCCTAACCCTAATATGAATCCTAACACTAACCCTAACCCCTAACCATAACCATAACCCTAAATCCCTAACCCTAATAACCCTAACCCCTAACACTAACCCTAAGGCTAATACCCTAACCCTAACTCTAATACCCTAATACCCTAATCCTAACCCTAACCCTAAAAACCCTAACCCTAAAACTCTAACCCTAACCCTTACCCTAATACCCTAACTATAAAACCCTAACCCTAATACCCTAACCCTAACCAATAACCCTAACACGAACCCTAACCCTAACCCAAAACCCTAACCCTAACCCTAACCCTAATACAAAACCCTAACTCTAACCCTAACCCTAACCCGAACCTAATCCCTAACCCTAACCATAATACGAACCCTAACCCTAATTCAAACCCTAAACCTAACCCCTAACCCTAACACGAACCCTAAGCCTAACCCAAAACTCTAACCCTAACCCTAATCCTAACCCTAACCCTAATAAGAACCCTAACTCTAACCCTAATCCTAACCCGAACCTGAACCCTAACTCTAACCCAAATATGAACCCTAACCCTAAAACCCTAACCCTAATACGAACACTTACCCTAACCCTAATATGAACCCTATCCCTAATACAAAACCTAACCCTAACTCTAACCCTAAACCTAATACGACCCCTAACCCTAATAACCCTAACCCTGACCCTAAAACCCTACCCCTAATATGAATCCTAACCCTAACCCATAACAATAACCAAAAATCCCTAACCCTAATAACCCTAACCCCTAACCCTAACCTTAAGCCTAATACACTAACCCTAACTCTAATACCCTAACACCCTAATCCTAACCCTAACCGTATTAACCCTAAACCTAAAACTCTAACCCTAACCCTAATACCCTAACTCTAAAACCCTAATACCGTCACCCTAACCCTAACCCCTAACCCTAACCCTAACACGAACCCTAACCCAAAACCCTAACCCTAACACTAATCAATACCCTAACCCTAAATGTCTTTCAATTTATGAGAGATTTCTTTAAATAAGCTACAATGTCCAAGGTACTAAACATGATAAATTCTATGGGTTTTCATAAGCAAATCATTAGATTAATTTACTACTAAAGTTATAAAACATATGCATTCAATATTTGAGGAAACAAAGTAAAAATAACACTATTTATTGGGTTTCACTAAAAAATCCATTGAAAGACTTGACTATTGTTCTTAAAAGACATATGCATTACTTAGTATAGAGCAATAAATCACATGCAGACTAGTAAAATAAAAACATGCTTACGTTGTATTTAAAACTATGATAGGCTTACCTTGTTAGTGTAAGACCTACAATCTACCAACTGAGCTAACAAGTCTGCACATAAGTGTCACCCAATCCCTAACCCTAATACCCTAACCCTAATTACCCTAACCCTAACACGAACCCTATCACTAACCCTAACCCTTAACCCCTAACCCTAACCCTAATATGAATCCTAACCCTAACCCCTAACCCTAACCCTAAAACCCAAAACCTAATAACCCTAACCCTAAACCCTAACCCCTAAACCTAACCCTACCCCTAATACCCTAACCCTAATACCCTAATACCCTAATCCTAACCCTAACCCTAACCCTAATAACACTATCCCTAACCCTAACTATAAAAACTCTAACCCTAACCGTAATACCCTTACCCTAACCCTAAAACCCTAACCCTAATCCTAAAAATAATACCCTAACTCTAACCCTTACCCAAACCCGTACCCTATCCTTTATACGAACCCTAACCCTATAATCATAATACTTTAACATTTAACCCTAACCCTAACCTAACCCTAATCCCTAACCCAAAAAACCCTAACCCTAATACCCTAACCCTAACCCCTAACAATAACCCTAATACGAACCCTAACCCTAACTCTAACCCTAAACCTAATACGAACTCTAACCCTAATATCCCTAACCCTGACCCTAAAACCCTAACCCTAATATGAATCCTAACACTAACCCTAACCCCTAACCATAACCATAACCCTAAATCCCTAACCCTAATAACCCTAACCCCTAACCCTAAGCCTAAGCTTAATACCCTAACCTTAACTCTAATACCCTAATACCCTAATCCTAACCCTAACCCTGATAATCCTAACCCTAAAACTCTAACCCTAACCCTAACCCTAATACCCTAACTATAAAACCCTAACTCTAATACCCTAACCCTAACCCCTAACCCTAACCCTAACACGAAACCTAACCCTAACCCAAAACCCTAACCCTAACCCTAATCCTAACCCTAATACAAAACCCTAACTCTAACCCTAACCCAACCTAATCCCTAACCCTAGCCATAATACGAACCCTAACCCTAATTCAAACCCTAAACCTAACCCCTAACCTTAACACGAACCCTAAGCCTAACCCAAAACTCTAACCCTAATCCTAACCCTAACCCTAATACGAACCCCAACTCTAACCCTAACCCGAACCTGAACCCTAACCCTATCTCTAACCCTAACCCTAATACAAACCCTAACCCTAATACGAACCCTAACCCTAACCCTAATATGAACCCTAACCCAAAACCCTAACCCAAATACGAACCCTAACCCTAAAACCCTAACCCTAACCCTAATACGAACCCTTACCCTAACCCTAATATGAACCCTAACCCTAATACAAAACCTAACCCTAACTCTAACCATAAACCTAATACGAACCCTAACCCTAATAACCCTAACCCTAAAACCCTACCCCTAATATGAATCCTAACCCTAAACCATAACAATAACCAAAAATCCCTAACCCTAATAACCCTAACCCCTAACCCTAACCCTAAGCCTAATACCCTAACCCTAACTCTAATACCCTAATACCCTAATCCTAACCCTAACCGTATTAACCCTAACCCTAAAACTCTAACCCTAACCCTAATACCCTAACTCTAAAACCCTAACCCTAACCCTAATACCGTACCCCTAACCCCTAACCCTAACCCTCACCCAAAACCCTAACCCTAACACTAATCAATACCCTAACCCTAACCCTAAATGTCTTTCAATTTATGAGAGATTTCTTTAAATAAGCTACAATGTCCAAGGTACTAAACATGATATATTCTATGGGGTTTCATAAGCAAGTCATTAGATTAATTTACTACCAATATTATAAAACATATGCATTCAATATTTGAGGAAACAAAGTAAAAATAACACTATTTATTGGGTTTCACTAAAAAATCCATTGAAAGACTTGACTATTGTTCTTAAAAGACATATGCATTACTTAGTATAGAGCAATAAATCACATGCAGACTAGTAAAATAAAAACATGCTTACGTTGTATTTAAAACTATGATAGTCTTACCTTGTTAGTGTAAGACCTACAATCTACCGACTGAGCTAACTAGTCTGCACATAAGTGTCACCCAATCCATAACCCTAATACCCTAACCCTAATTACCCTAACACGGACCCTATCACTAACCCTAACCCTTAACCCCTAACCCTAACCCTAATATGAATCCTAACCCTAACCCCTAACCCTAACCCTAAAACCCTAACAATAATAACCCTAACCCTAAACCCTAACCCCTAAACCTAACCCTAACCCTAATACCCTAACTCTAATACCCTAATACCCTAATCCTAACCCTAACCCTAATAACACTATCCCTAACCCTAACCGTAAAAACTCTAACCCTAACCCTAATACCCTAACCCTAACCCCTAACAATAACCCTAATACTAACCCTAACCCTAAACCTAATACGAACCCTAACCCTAATAACCCTAACCCTGACCCTAAAACCCTAACCCTAATATGAATCCAAACACTAACCCTAACCCCTAACCATAACCATAACCCTAAATCCCTAACCCTAATAACCCTAACCCCTAACCCTAAGCCTAATACCCTAACCCTAACTCTAATACCCTAATACCCTAATCCTAACCCTAACCCTAATAACCCTAACCCTAAAACTCTAACCCTAACCCTAATACCCTAACTATAAAACCCTAACCCTAATACCCTAACCCTAATAACCCTAACCCTAACATGAACCCTATCACTAACCCTAACCCTTAACCCCTAACCCTAACCCTAATATGAATCCTAACCCTAACCCCTAACCCTTACCCTAAAACCCTAACCCTAATAACCCTAACCCTAAACTATAACCCCTAAACCTAACCCTAACCCTAATACCCTAACTCTAATTCCCTAATACCCTAATCCTAACCCTAACCCTAATAACCCTAACCCTAACCCTAACCGTAAAAACTCTAACCCTAAGCGTAATACCCTAACCGTAACCCTAAAACCCTAACCCTAATCCTAAAAATAATACCCTAACTCTAACCCTTACCCGAACCCGTACCCTAACCCTTATACGAACCCTAACCCTATAATCATAATACTTTAACACTTAACCCTAACCCTAACCTAACCCTAATCCCTAACCCTAAAACCCTAACCCTATTACCCTTCCCTAACCCCTAACACTAACCCTAATACAAACCCTAACCCTAACTCTAACCCTAAACCTAATACGAACCCTAACCCTAATAACCCTAACCCTGACCCTAAAACTCTAACCCTAATATGAATCCTAACACTAACCCTAACCCCTAACCATAACATAACCCTAACCCCTAACCATAACATAACCCTAACCCCTTATCCTTACCCTAAGGCTAATAACCTAACCCTAACTCTAATACCCTAATACCCTAATCCTAACCCTAACCCTAATAACCCTAACCATAAAACTCTAACCCTAACCCTAATACCCTTACTATAAAACCCTAACCCTAATACCCTAACATTAATCCCTAACCCTAACCCTAACACGAACCCTAACCCTAACCCAAAACCCTAACCCTAACCCTAATCCTAACCATAATACGAACCCTAACCCTAACCCTAATTCAAACCCTAAACCTAACCCAAAACCCTAACAAGAACCCTAAACCTAACCCAAAACTCTAACCCTAACCCTAATCCTAACCCTAACCCTAATACGAACCCTAACTCTAACCCTAACCCGAACCTGAACCCTAACTCTTTCTCTAACCCTAACCCTAATACAAACCCTAACCCTATCCCTAACCCTAATACGAACCCTTACCCTAACTATAACCCTAACCCTAACATGAACCCTAACCCTAATATGAACCCTAACCCAAAACACTAACCCAAATATGAACCCTAACCCTAAAACCCTAACCCTAACCCTAATACGAACCCTAACCCTAATACAAAACCTAACCCTAACTCTAACCCTAAACCTAATACGAACCCTAACCCTAATAACCCTAACCCTGACCCTAAAACCCTACCCCTAATATGAATCCTAACCCTAACCCATAACAATAACCAAAAATCCCTAACCCTAATAACCCTAACCCCTAACCCTAACCCTAAGCCTATTACCCTAACCCTAACTCTAATACCCTAATACCCTAATCCTAACCCTAACCGTATTAACCCTTACCCTAAAACTCTAACCCTAACCCTAATACCCTAACTCTAAAACCCTAACCCTAACCCTAATACCGTAACCCTAACCCCTAACCCTAACCCTAACACGAACCCTAACCCAAAACCCTAACCCTAGCATTAATCAATACCCTAACCCTAAATATCTTTCAATTTATGAGAGATTTCTTTAAATAAGCTACAATGTCCAATGTACAAAACATGATATATTCTATGGGGTTTCATAAGCAAGTCATTAGATTAATTTACTACTAAAGTTATAAAACATATGCATTCAATATTTGAGGAAACAATGTAAAAATAACACTATTTATTGGGTTTCACTAAAAAATCCATTGAAAGACTTGACTATTGTTCTTAAAAGACATATGCATTACTTAGTATAGAGCAATAAATTACATGCAGACTAGTAACATAAAAACATGCTTACGTTGTATTTAAAACTATAATAGGCTTACCTTGTCAGTGTAAGACCTACAATCTACCGACTGAGCTAACAAGTCTGCACATAAGTGTCACCCTAACCCTAATACCCTAACCCTAATAGCCCTAACCCTAACACGAACCCTATCACTAACCCTAACCCTTAACCCCTAACCCTAATATGAATCCTAACCCTAACCCCTAACCCTAACCCTAAACCCTAACCCTAATAACCCTAACCCTAATCCCTAACCCCTAAACCTAACCCTAACCCTAATACACTAACCCTAATTCCCTAATACCCTAATCCTAACCCTAACCCTAATAACACTATCCCTAACCCTAACCGTAAAAACTCTAACCCTAACCGTAATACCCTAACCCTAACCCTAAAACCCTAACCATAATCCTAAAAATAATACCCTAACTCTAACCCTAACCCGAACCCGTACCCTAACCCTTATACGAACCCTAACCCTATAATCATAATACTTTAACCCTTAACCCTAACCCTAACCTAACCCTAATCCCTAACCCTAAAACCCTAACCCTAACCCTAATACCCTACCCCTAACCCCTAACCCTAACCCTTATACGAACCCTAACCCTAACTCTAACCCTAAACCTAATACGAACCCTAACCCTAATAACCCTAACCCTGACCCTTAAACCCTAACCCTAATATGAATAGTAACACTAACCCTAACCCCTAACCATAACCATAACCCTAAATCCCTAACCCTAATAACCCTAACCCCTAACCCTAACCCTAAGCCTAATACCCTAGCCCTAACTCTAATACCCTAATCCTAACCCTAACCCTAATAACCTTAACCCTAAAACTCTAACCCTAACCCTAATACCCTAACTATAAAACCCTAACCCTAATACCCTAACCCTAATAACCCTAACCCTAACATGAACCCTATCACTAACCCTAACCCTTAACCCCTAACCATAACCCTAATATGAATCCTAACCCTAACCCCTAACCCTAACCCTAAAACCCTAACCCTAATAACCCTAACCCTAAACCTAACCCTAACCCTAATACCCTAACCCTAATACCCTAATACCCTAATCCTAACCCTAACCCTAATCCTATTAACACTATCCCTAACCCTAACCATAAAAACTCTAACCCTAACCGTAATACCCTACCCCTAACCCTAAAACCCTAACCCTAATCCTAAAAATAATACCCTAACTCTAACCCTTACCCGAACCCGTACCCTAACCCTTATACGAACCCTAACCGTATAATCATAATACTTTAACACTTAACCCTAACCCTAACCTAACCCTAATCCCTAACCCTAAAACCCTAACCCTAATACCCTAACCCCTAACAATAACCCTAATACGATCCCTAACCCTAACTCTAACCCTAAACCTAATACGAACCCTAACCCTAATAACCCTAACCCTGACCCTAAAACCCTAACCCTAATATGAATCCTAACACTAACCCTAACCCCTAACCATAACCATAACCCTAAATCCCTAACCCTAATAACCCAAACCCCTAATCCTAACCCTAATAACCCTAATCCTAAAACTCTAAACCTAACCCTAACCCTAATACCCTAACTATAAAACCCTAACCCTAATACCCTAACCCTAACCCCTAACCCTAACCCTAACTCTAACCCTAACCCAAAACCCTAACCCTAACCCTAATCCTAGCCATAATACGAACCCTAACCCTAATTCAAACCCTAAACCTAACCCCTAACACGAACCCTAAGCCTAACCCAAAACTATAACACTAACCCTAATCCTAACCCTAACCCTAATACGAACCCTAACTCTAAACCTAACCCGAACCTGAACCCTAACCCTATCTCTAACCCTAACCCTAATACAAACACTAACCCTAATACGAACCCTAACCCTAATATGAACCCTAATCCTAATACAAAACTTAACCTTAACTCTAACCCTAAACCTAATACAAATCCTAACCCTAATAACCCTAACCCTAAAACCCTACCCCTAATATGAATCCTAACCCTAACCCATAACAATTACCCTAAATCCCTAACCCTAATAACCCTAACCCCTAACCCTAACCATAAACCTAATACCCTAACCCTAACTCTAATACCCTAATACCCTAATCCTAAACCTAACCCTATTAACCCTAATCCTAAAACTCTAACCCTAACCCTAATACCCTAACTCTAAAACTCTAACCCTAACCCTAATACCCTAACCCCTAACCCTAACATGAACACTAACCCTAACCCAAAACCCTAACCCTAACACTAATCAATACCCTAACCCTAACCCTAAATGTCTTTCAATTTATGAGAGATTTCTTTAAATAAGCTACAATGTCCAAGGTACTAAACATGATATATTCTATGGGGTTTCATAAGCAAGTCATTAGATTAATTTACTACTAAAGTTATAAAACATATGCATTCAATATTTGAGGAAACAAAGTAAAAATAACACTATTTATTGGGTTTCACTAAAAAATCCATTGAAAGACTTGACTATTGTTCTTAAAAGACATATGCATTACTTAGTATAGAGCAATAAATCACATGCAGACTAGTAAAATAAAAACATGCTTACGTTGTATTTAAAACTATGATAGGCTTACCTTGTCAGTGTAAGACCTACAATCTACCGACTGAGCTAACAAGTCTGCACATAAGTGTCACCCTAACCCTAACCCTAATACCCTAACCCTAATAGCCCTAACCCTAACACGAACCCTATCACTAACCCTAACCCTTAACCCCTAACCCTAATATGAATCCTAACCCCTAACCCTAACCCTAAAACCCTAACCCTAATAACCCTAACCCTAATTCCTAACCCCTAAACCTAACCCTAACCCTAATACACTAACCCTAATTCCCTAATACCCTAATCCTAACCCTAACCCTAACCCTAATAACACTATCCCTAACCATAACCGTAAAAACTCTAACCCTAACCGTAATACCCTAACACTAACTCTAAAACCCTAACCATAATCCTAAAAATAATACCCTAACTCTAACCCTAACCCGAACCCGTACCCTAACCCTTATACGAACCCTAACCCTATAATCATAATACTTTAACCCTTAACCCTAACCCTAACCTAACCCTAATCCCTAACACTAAAACCCTAACCCTAACCCTAATACCCTAACCCCTAACCCCTAACCCTAACCCTATCCCTAACCCTTATACGAACCCTAACCCTAACTCTAACCCTAAACCTAATACGAACCCTAACCCTAATAACCCTAACCCTGACCCTAAAACCCTAACCCTAATATGAATAGTAACACTAACCCTAACCCCTAACCATAACCATAACCCTAAATCCCAAACCCTAATAACCCTAACCCCTAACCCTAACCCTAAGCCTAATACCCTAACCCTAACTCTAATACCCTAATACCCTAATCCTAACCCTAACCCTAATAACCTTAACCCTAAAACTCTAACCCTAACCCTAATACCCTAACTATAAAACCCTAACCCTAATACCCTAACCCTAATAACCCTAACACGAACCCTATCACTAACCCTAACCCTTAACCCCTAACCCTAACCCTAATATGAATCCTAAACCTAACCCCTAACCCTAACCCTAAAACCTTAACCCTAATAACCCTAACCCTAAACCTAACCCTAACCCTAATACCCTAATACCCTAATCCTAACCCTAACCCTAATCCTAATAACACTATCCCTAACCCTAACCGTAAAAACTCTAACCCTAACCGTAATACCCTACCCCTAAAACCCTAACCCTAATCCTAAAAATAATACCCTAACTCTAACCCTTACCCGAACCCGTACCCTAACCCTTATACGAACCCTAACCGTATAATCATAATACTTTAACCCTTAACCCTAACCCTAACCTAACCCTAATCCCTAACCCTAAAACCCTAACCCTAACCCTAATACCCTAACCCTAACCCCTAACACTAACCCTAACCCTAATACGAACCCTAACCCTAACTCTAACCCTAAACCTAATACGGACCCTAACCCTGACCCTAAAACCCTACCCCTAATATGAATCCTAACCCTAACCCATAACAATAACCCAAAATCCCTAACCATAATAACCCTAACCCCTAACCCTAACCCTAAGCCTAATACCCTAACCCTAACTCTAATACTCTAATACCCTAATCCTAACCCTAACCCTAATAACCCTAACCCTATAACTCTAACCCTAACCCTAATACCCTAACTATAAAACCCTAACCCTAATACTCTAACCCTAACCCTAATAACCCTAACCCTAACACGAACCCTATCACTAACCCTAACCCTTAACCCCTAACCCTAACCCTAATATGAATCCTAACCCTAACCCCTAACCCTAACCCTAAAACCCTAACCCTAATAACCCTAACCCTAAACCATAACCCCTAAACCTAACCCTAACCCTAATACCCAAACCCTAATACCCTAATCCTAACCCTAACCCTAATAACACTATCCCTAACCCTAACCGTAAAAACTCTAACCCTAACCGTAATACCCTAACCCTAAAACCCTAACCCTAATCCTAAAAATAATACCCTAACTCTAACCCTTACCCGAACTCATACCCTAACCCTTATACGAACCCTAACCCTATAATCATAATACTTTAACACTTAACCCTAACCCTAACCTAACCCTAATCCCTAACCCTAAAACCCTAACCCTAATACCCTAACCCTAACCTCTAACACTAACCCTAATACGAACCCTAACCCTAACTCTAACCCTAAACCTAATACGAACCCTAACCCTAATAACCCTAACCCTGACCCTAAAACCCTAACCCTAATATGAATCCTAAAACTAACCCTAACCCCTAACCATAACCATAACCCTAAATCCCTAACCCTAATAACCCTAACCCTAAGGCTAATACGCTAACCCTAACTCTAATACCCTAATACCCTAATCCTAACCCTAACCCTAATAACCCTAACCCTAAAACTCTAACCCTAACCCTAACCCTAATACCCTAACTATAAAACCCTAACCCTAATACCCTAACCCTAACACGAACCCTAACCCTAACGCAAAACCCTAACCCTAACCCTAATCCTAACCCTAATATGAAACCCTAACTCTAACCCTAACCATAACCCGAACATAATCCCTAACCCTAACCATAATACGAACCCTAACCCTAATTCAAACCCTAAACCTAACCCCTAACCCTAACACGAACCCAAAGCCTAACCCAAATCTCTAACCCTAATCCTAACCCTAACCCTAATACGAACCCTAACTCTAACCCTAACCCTAACCCGAACCTGAACCCTAACCCTAGCTCTAACCCTAACCCTAATACAAACCCTAACCCTAATACGAACCCTAACCCTAGCCCTAACCCTAATATGAACCCTTACCCTAACTATAACCCTAACCCTAACACGAACCCTAACCCTAACCCTAATATGAACCCTAACCCAAAACCCTAACCCAAATACGAACCCTAACCCTAAAACCCTAACCCTAACCCTAATACGAACCCTTACCCTAACCCTAATATGAACCCTAACCCTAATACAAAACCTAACCCTAACTCTAACCCTAAACCTAATACGAACCCTAACGCTAATAACCCTAACCCTGACCCTAAAACCCTACCCCAATTATATGAATCCTAACCCTAACCCATAACAATAACCAAAAATCCCTAACCCTAATAACCCTAACCCCTAACCCTAACCCTAAGCCTAATACCCTAACCCTAACTCTAATACCCTAATACCCTAATCCTAACCCTAACCGTATTAACCCTAACCCTAAAACTCTAACCCTAACCCTAATACCCTAACTCTAAAACCCTAACCCTAATACCGTAACCCTAACCCTAACCCCTAACCCTAACCCTAACATGAACCCTAACCCTAACCCAAAACCCTAACCCTAACACTAATCAATACCCTAACCCTAACCCTAAATGTCTTTCAATTTATGAGAGATTTCTTTAAATAAGCTACAATGTCCAAGGTACTAAACATGATATATTCTATGGGGTTTCATAAGCAAGTCATTAGATTAATTTACTACTAAAGTTATAAAACATATGCATTCAATATTTGAGGAAACAAAGTAAAAATAACACCATTTATTAGGTTTCACTAAAAAATCCATTGAAAGACTTGACTATTGTTCTTAAAAGACATATGCATTACTTAGTATAGAGCAATAAATCACATGCAGACTAGTAAAATAAAAACATGCTTAGGTTGTATTTAAAACTATGATAGGCTTACCTTGTTAGTGTAAGACCTACAATCTACCGACTGAGCTAACAAGTTGCACATAAATGTCACCCAATCCCTAACCCTAATACCCTAACCCTAATTACCCTAACCCTAACACGAACCCTATCACTAACCCTAACCCTTAACCCCTAACCCTAATATGAATCCTAACCCTAACCCGTAACCCTAACCCTAAAACCCTAACCCTAAAAACCCTAACCCTAATACCTTAACCTTAATACCCTAATACCCTAATCCTAACCCTAACCCTAATAACACTATCCCTAACCCTAACCGTAAAAACTCTAACCCTAACCGTAATACCCTTACCCTAACCCTAAAACCCTAACCCTAATCCTAAAAATAATACCCTAATTCTAACCCTTACCCAAACCCGTACCCTATCCCTTATACGAACCCTAACCCTATAATCATAATACTTTAACACTTAACCCTAACCCTAACCTAACCCTAATCCCTAACCCAAAAAACCCTAACCCTAATACCCTAACCCTAACCCCTAACAATAACCCTAATACGAACCCTAACCCTAACTCTAACCCTAAACCCTTATACGAACCCTAACCCTAATAACCCTAACCCTGACCCTAAAACCCTAACCCTAATATGAATCCTAACACTAACCCTAACCCCTAACCATAACCATAACCCTAAATCCCTAACCCTAATAACCCTAACCCCTAACCCTAAACCTAATACCCTAACCCTAACTCTAATACCCTAATACCCTAATCCTAACCCTAACCCTAATAACCCTAACCCTAAAACTCTAACCCTAACCCTAAAACCCTAACTATAAAACCCTAACCCTAATACCCTAACCCTAACACGAACCCTATCAATAACCCTAACCCTTAACCTCTAACCCTAACCCTTATATGAATCCTAATCCTAACCCCTAACCCTGACCCTAAAACCCTAACCCTAATAACCCTAACCCTAAACCATAACCCCTAAACCTAACCCTAAACCTAATACCCTAAACCTAATACCCTAATACCCTAATCCTAACCCTAACCCTAATAACACTATCCCTAACCCTAACTGTAAAAACTCTAACCCTAACCGTAATATCCTAACCCTAACCCTAAAACGCTAACCCTAATCCTAAAAATAATACCCTAACTCTAACCCTTACCCGAACCCGTTCCCTAACCCTTGTATCAACCCTAACCCTTTAATCATAATACTTTAACACTTAACCATAACCCTAACCTAACCCTAATCCCTAACCCTATAACACTAACCCTAATACCCTAACCCTAACCCCTCACACTAACCCTAATATGAACCCTAACCCTAACTCTAACCCTAAACCTAATACAAACCCTAACCCTAATAACCCTAACCCTGACCCTAAAACCCTAACCCTAATATGAATCCTAACACTAACCCTAACCCCTAACCATAACCCTAAATCCCTAACCCTGATAACCCTAACCCCTAACCCTTACCCTAAGGCTAATACCCTAACCCTAACTCTAATACCCTAATACCCTAATCCTAACCCTAACCCTTATAACCCTAACCCTAAAACTCTAACCCTAACCCTAACCCTAATATCCAAACTATAAAACCCTAACCCTAATACCCTAACCCTAACCCTAATCCTAACCCTAACACGATCCCTCACCCTAACCCAAAACCCTAACCCTAATCCTAACCCTAATACGAAACCCTAACTCTAACCCTAACCCGAACCTAATCCCTAACCCTAACCATAATATGAACCCTAACCCTAATTCAAACCCTAAACCTAACCCCTAACCCTAACACGAACCCTAATCCTAACCCAAAACTCTAACCCTAATCCTAACCCTAACCCTAATACGAACCCTAACTCTAACCCTAACCCGAACCTGAACCCTAACCCTATCTCTAACCCTAACCCTAATACAAACCCTAACCCTAATACGAACCCTAACCCTAGCCCTAACCCTAATACGAACCCTTACCCTAACTATAACCCTAACCCTAACACGAACCCTAACCCTAACCCTAATATGAACCCTAACCCAAAACCCTAACACAAATACGAACACTAACCCTAACCCTAAAACCCTAACCCTAATACGAACCCTTACCCTAACCCTAATATGAACCCTAACCCTAATACAAAACCTAACCCTAACTCTAACCCTAAACCTAATACGAACCCTAATAACCCTAACCCTGACCCTAAAACCCTACCCCTAATATGAATCCTAACCCTAACCCATAACAATAACCCAAAATCCCTAACCCTAATAACCCTAACCCCTAACCCTAACGCTAAGCCTAATACCCTAACCCTAACTCTAATACCCTAATACCCTAATCCTAACCCTAACCGTATTAACCCTAACCCTAAAACTCTAACCTTAACCCTAATACCCTAACTCTAAAACCCTAACCCTAATACCGTAACCCTAACCCTAACCCCTAACCCTAACCCTAACATGAACCCTAACCCTAACCCAAAACCCTAACCCTAACACTAATCAATACCCTAACCCTAACCCTAAATGTCTTTCAATTTATGAGAGATTTCTTTAAATAAGCTACAATGTCCAAGGTACTAAACATGATATATTCTATGGGGTTTCATAAGCAAGTCATTAGATTAATTTACTACTAAAGTTATAAAACATATGCATTTAATATTTGAGGAAACAAAGTAAAAATAACACTATTTATTGGGTTTCACTAAAATATCCATTGAAAGACTTGACTATTGTTCTTAAAAGACATATGCATTACTTAGTATAGAGCAATAAATCACATGCAGACTAGTAAAATAAAAACATGCTTACGTTGTATTTAAAACTATGATAGGCTTACCTTGTTAGTGTAAGACCTACAATCTACCGACTGAGCTAACAAGTCTGCACATAAGTGTCACCCAATCCCTAACCCTAATACCCTAACCCTAATTACCCTAACCCTAACACGAACCCTATCACTAACCTTAACCCTTAACCCCTAACCCTAATATGAATCCTAACCCTAACCCCTAACCCTAACCCTAATACCCTAACCCTAATACCCTAATCCTAACCATAACCCTAATAACACTATCCCTAACCCTAACTGTAAAAACTCTAACCCTAACCGTAATACCCTTACCCTAACCCTAAAACCCTAACCCTAATCCTAAAAATAATACCCTAACTCTAACCCTTACCCAAACCCGTACCCTAACCCTTATACGAACCCTAACCCTATAATCATAATACTTTAACACTTAACCCTAACCCTAACCTAACCCTAATACCTAACCCAAAAAACCCTAACCCTAATACCCTAACCCTAACCCCTAAAAATAACCCTATTACGAACCCTAACCCTAACTCTAACCCTAAACCTAATACGAACCCTAACCCTAATAACCCTAACCCTGACCCTAAAACCCTAACCCTAATATGAATCCTAACACCACCCCTAACCCCTAACCATAACCCTAAATCTCTAACCCTAATAACCCTAACCCCTAACCCTAAGCCTAATACCCTAACCCTAACTCTAATAACCTAATAGCCTAATCCTAACCCTAACCCTAATAACCCTAACCCTAAAACTCTAACCCTAACCCTAAAACCCTAACTATAAAACCCTAACCCTAATACCCTAACCCTAACCCTAACACGAGCCCTATCACTAACCCTAACCCTTAACCCCTAACCCTAACCCTAATATGAATCCTAACCCTAACCCCTAACCCTAACCCTAAAACCCTAACCCTAATAACCCTAACCCTAAACCATAACCCCTAAACCTAACCCTAAACCTAATACCCTAACCCTAATACCCTAATACCCTAATCCTAACCCTAACCCTAATAATACTATCCCTAACCCTAACTGTAAAAACTCTAACCCTAACCGTAATACCCTTACCCTAACCCTAAAACGCTAACCCTAATCCTAAAAATAATACCCTAACTCTAACCCTTACCCGAACCCGTTCCCTAACCCTTATATCAACCCTAACCCTTTAATCATAATACTTTAACACTTAACCCTAACCCTAACCTAACCCTAATCCCTAACCCTAAAACCCTAACCCTAATACCCTAACCCTAACCCCTAACACTAACCCTAATACGAACCCTAACCCTAACTCTAACCCTAAACCTAATAAAAACCCTAACCCTAATAATCCTAACCCTGACCCTAAAACTCTAACCCTAATATGAATCCTAACACTAACCCTAACCCCTAACCATAACCATAACCCTAAATCCCTAACCGTAATAACCCTAACCCCTAACCCTAACCCTAAGGCTAATACCCTAACCCTAACTCTAATACCCTAATACCCTAATCCTAACCCTAACCCTAATAACCCTAACCCTAAAACTCTAACCCTAACCCTAACCTTAATACCCTAACTATAAAACCCTAACCCTAATACCCTAACCCTAACCCCTAACCCTAACCCTAACCCTAACACGAACCCTAACCCTAACCCAAAACCCTAACCCTAACCCTAATCCTAACCCTAATACCAAAACCTAACTCTAAACCTAACCCGAACCTAATCCCTAACCCTAACCATAAAACGAACCCTAACCCTAATTCAAACCCTAAACCTAACCCCTAACCCTAACACGAACCCTAAGCCTAACCCAAAACTCTAACCCTAACCCTAATACGAACCCTAACTATAACCCTAACCCGAACCTGAACCCTAACCCTATCTCTAACCTTAACCCTAATACAAACCCTAACCCTAATACGAACCCTAACCCTAAACCATAACCCAAATATGAACCCTAACCCTAACCCTAAAACCCTAACCCAAATACGAACCCTTACCCTAACCCTAATATGAACCCTAACCCTAATACAAAACCTAACCCTAACTCTAACCCTAAACCTAATACGAACCCTAACCCTAATAACCCTAACCCTGACCCTAAAACCCTACCCCTAATATGAATCCTAACCCTAACCCATAACAATAACCCAAAATCCCTAACCCTAATAACCCTAACCCCTAACCCTAACCCTAAGGCTAATACCCTAACCCTAACTCTAATACCCTAATACCCTAATCCTAACCCTAACCCTAATAACCCTAACCCTAAAACTCTAACCCTAACCCTAACCCTAATATCCTAACTATAAAACCCTAACCCTAATACCCTAACCCTAACCCCTAACCCTAACCCTAACACGAACCCTAACCCTAACCCAAAACCCTAACCCTAACCCTAATCCTAACCCTAATACCAAAACCTAACTCTAACCCTAACCCGAACCTAATCCCTAACCCTAACCATAAAACGAACCCTAACCCTAATTCAAACCCTAAACCTAACCCCTAACCCTAACACGAACCCTAAGCCTAACCCAAAACTCTAACCCTAACCCTAATCCTAACCCTAACCCTAATACGAACCCTAACTATAACCCTAACCCGAACCTGAACCCTAACCCTATCTCTAACCCTAACCCTAATACAAACCCTAACCCTAATACGAACCCTAACCCTAAACCCTAACCCAAATATGAACCCTAACCCTAACCCAAAAACCCTAACCCAAATACGAACCCTTACCCTAACCCTAATATGAACCCTAACCCTAATACAAAACCTGACCATAACTCTAACCCTAAACCTAATACGAACCCTAACCCTAATAACCCTAACCCTGACCCTAAAACCCTACCCCTAATATGAATCCTAACCCTAACCCATAACAATAACCCAAAATCCCTAACCCTAATAACCCTAACCCCTAACCCTAACCCTAAGCCTAATACCCTAACCCTAACTCTAATACCCTAATACCCTAATCCTAACCCTAACCGTATTAACCCTAACCCTAAAAAACTCTAACCCTAACCCTAATACCCTAACTCTAAAACCCTAACCCTAATACCGTAACCCTAACCCTAACCCCTAGCCCTAACCCTAACACGAACCCTAACCCTAACCCAAAACCCTAACCCTAACACTAATCAATACCCTAACCCTAACACTAAATGTCTTTCAATTTATGAGAGATTTCTTTTAATAAGCTACAATGTCCAAGGTACTAAACATGATATATTCTATGGGGTTTCATAAACAAGTCATTAGATTAATTTACTACTAAAGTTATAAAACATATGCATTCAATATTTGAGGAAACAAAGTAAAAATAACACTATTTATTGGGTTTCACAAAAAAATCCATTAAAAGACTTGACTATTGTTCTTAAAAGACATATGCATTACTTAGTATAGAGCAATAAATCACATTCACACTAGTAAAATAAAAACATGCTTACGTTGTATTTAAAACTATGATAGGCTTACCTTGTTAGTGTAAGACCTACAATCTACCGACTGAGCTAACAAGTCTGCACATAAGTGTCACCCAATCCCTAACCCTAATACCCTAACCCTAATTACCCTAACCCTAACACGAACCCTATCACTAACCCTAACCCTTAACCCCTAACCATAACCCTAATATGAATCCTAACCCTAACCCCTAACCCTAACCCTAAAACCCTAACCCTAATTACCCTAACCCTAAACCCTAACCCGTAAACCTAACCCTAACCCTAATACACTAACAATAATTCCCTAATACCCTAATCCTAACCCTAACCCTAATAACACTATCCCTAACCCTAACCATAAAAACTCTAACCCTAACCGTAATACCCTAACCCTAACCCTAAAATCCTAACCCTAATCCTAAAAATAATACCCTAACTCTAACCCTAACCCGAACCCGTACCCTAACCCTTATACGAACCCTAACCCTATAATCATAATACTTTAACCCTTAACCCTAACCCTAACCTAACCCTAATCCCTAACCCTAAAACCCTAACCCTAATACCCTAACCCTTAACACTAACCCTAACACTAATACGAACCCTAACCCTAACTCTAAGCCCTAAACCTAATACGAACCCTAACCCTAATAACCCTAACCCTGACCCTAAAACCCTAACCCTAATATGAATAGTAACACTAACCCTAACCCCTAACCATAACCATAACCCTAAATCCCTAACCCTAATAACCCTAACCCCTAACCCTAACCCTAAGCCTAATACCCTAACCCTAACTCTAATACCCTAATATTCTAATCCTAACCCTAACCCTAATAACCCTAACCCTAAAACTCTAACCCTAACCCTAATACCCTAACTATAAAACCCTAACCCTAATACCCTAACCCTAACCCTAATAACCCTAACCCTAACACGAACCCTATCACTAACCCTAACCCTTAACCCCTAACCCTAACCCTAATATGAATCCTAACCCTAACCCCTTAACCCTAACCCTAAAACCCTAACCCTAATAACCCTAACCCTAAACCATAACAACTAAACCTAACCCTAACCCTAATACCCTAACCCTAATACCCTAATACCCTAATCCTAACCCTAACCCTAATCCTAATAACACTATCCCTAACCCTAACCGTAAAAACTCTAACCCTAACCGTAATACCCTAACCCTAACCTTAAAACCCTAACCCTAATCCTAAAAATAATACCCTAACTCTAACCCTTACCCGAACCCGTACCCTAACCCTTATACGAACCCTAACCCTATAATTATAATACTTTAACACTTAACCCTAACCCTAACCTAACCCTAATCCCTAACCCTAAAACCCTAACCCTAATATCCTAACCCTAACCCCTAACAATAACCCTAATACGAACCCTAACCCTAACTCTAACCCTAAACCTAATACGAACCCTAACCCTAATAACCCTAACCCTGACCATAAAACCCTAACCCTAATATGAATCCTAACACTAACCCTAACCCCTAACCATAACCATAACCCTAAATCCCTAGCCCTAATAACCCTAACCCCTAACCCTAAGACTAAGCCTAATACCCTAACCCTAACTCTAATACCCTAATACCCTAATCCTAACCCTAACCCTAATAACCCTAACCCTAAAACTCTAACCCTAATACCCTAACCCTAATACCCTAACTAGAAAACCCTTACCCTAATAACCTAACCCTAACCCCTAACCCTAACCCTAACCCTAACACGAACCCTAACCCTAACCAAAAACCCTAACCCTAACCCTAATCCTAACCCTAATACGAAACCGTAACTCTAACCCTAACCCTAACCCGAACCTAATCCCTAACCCTAGCCATAATGCGAACCCTAACCCTAATTCAAACCCTAAACCTAACCCCTAACCCTAACACGAACCCTAAGCCTAACCCAAAACTCTAACCCTAACCCTAATCCTAACCCTAACCCTAATACGAACCCCAAATTTAACCCTAACCCTAACCCGAACCTGAACCCTAACCCTATCTCTAACCCTAACCCTAATACAAACCCTAACCCTAATACGAACCCTAACCCTAGCCCTAACCCTAATACGAACCCTTACCCTAACTATAACCCTAACCCTAACACGAACCCTAACCCTAACCCTAATATGAACCCTAACCCAAAACCCTAACCCAAATACGAACCTTAACCCTAACCCTAAAACCCTAACCCTAATACGAACCCTTACCCTAACCCTAATATGAACCCTAATCCTAATACAAAACCTAACCCTAACTCTAACCATAAACCTAATATGAACCCTAACCCTAATAACCCTAACCCTGACCCTAAAACCCTACCCCTAATATGAATCCTAACCCTAAACCATAACAATAACCCTAAACCCCCTAACCCTAATAACCCTAACCCCTAACCCTAAGCCTAATACCCTAACCCTAACTTTAATACCCTAATACCCTAATCCTAACCCTAACCCTATTAACCCTAACCCTAAAACTCTAACACGAACTGTGAGGATATTGGGTTTAAAAATCACTCAGTCACGGTGGTAGATGAAAAACCAACAGTGGTTTATTGACAGAATAGGTTATAACACAGCTCAGCACACTTCTGTGATCCAATTCTACACGACAATCCCTCCTGGAGCTCCTGACAGAACATTACTTCTTAGTCAGTCTCCTGCCACACTCTCCACAGCAGAGCTCACTCCTCTTGTTATACCCTGCTGTCTATTCATCACACAAGCTGGTCAGTCAGGAGTGGAGACGAGGTGTCTGGACTCTTGTACACAATGGAGTGCACAGGATCAGATTACCTGAATCTCCATACAGATTCTGTTTACTACATAACCTACTCATCCTAATCACATCTGAGTGTACAGCTAGGGGACTTACATTACAATGACCTGATTTATCTATGTTACTAACACTCTGGCCTAGACTTATTCAGTTAACAATTACATTGAATATATAATAACCAAATAAACTACATATACCAAATATAACAGATAAAATATAACTGTACAATATAATAACCACACAATACAATACAATATTGCCTAACATAGAACTAATAACATATTGGCAATTGGTGAAGTCCATGTATAGGACCAGGGCTAGGAAAGTAACCACGTGTCTTTTACCACTGTGCGACACGACACGCTGGCTGTGTCATCACATGTCGTCACATTACCTTCCCCTACTTTCTCGCCCTGTGTCCTAAGTAGCTGAAGCTTGCTGAGCGCAGTGGTGCTCTTCTACATCAGACAGTCTGTGCCCCATCATAATAATGACTGGCTGGTTTCTCTAGTGGGCCTGGTGGCTTTGTGAATAGCATTGTACAGCTGGTAGGGAGCCCACCAGCCTCCCATGTCCAAAGTATGTGGTAATTGTCATGAGGCTTGTGTGGGGATTTCTTTCCCCGGTCTGGTGGGTGTGTGGCCCACAGTACATAAATCAATACAGTCTTACCAGGGTCCGGTGGAAACGTGATCAGCAGTCCATAGTTCTTGTATTTCCCCCCGGTGTCCAATCCAAATACATTAATCAAAGTCCCCTTTGTAGACAGCTGCTGGGTTGGGGTAACAGCATGTGCAACAGTGTAATTCAGTAAGTCCAATAACTGCTCCTGGGGACCTAATAATTCCCCTACACCCAACTGGGTAACCTCACATTTCAGATAGTCACAATTTTCCTCCATAAACAAAATCTGATCTCTGGGGCCCTCACTCTCCCTCCCCAACCATGTATTCCCTGGGAACCCCACTTCCATCACCTCTGGTGCATCAGGACAGTGGCTTCCCTCCCCCAAACATGAACCACGGGTATCGTAATTGTCAGGGCACAATGGGGATTCCTTCATGCCAGAAGTTTCTTCTGTGCTATCCTGGGTAAATGCTTCCTCCAGCCTGGCTAGCTGGGTAACTTGTGGGATCCTACTCTGAGTCTTGTATGCTTTGGCCTGGAGTACAATCTGCTCAGCTTCCTTGTGTGTATCCACCAACTCGACCATCGTTGTACTGGAACATGGATGTAGGTTCACCGGGACAGTGGCATTACCTTCTCCATTCACTGCTACATGTACTGGCTGACCACCATTGTCCTGGTTAGAGTCAGTCATTTCACCTTGCACACAATGCCAGTCCAAAACACATTCAGGTGCCCTAGAGTAGAGCAACATGTTCCCTTCCAGTTCCTGAGCTGATGCTATTTTCACCAGGTCTGATCCCTGGATTTTCTCTGAGTCACAGGGAAGATTCTGGCATTCAGACTGCAGCTCCTTACCATCAAGTTCACTGAATGAGAACAGACCTCCAGAATCTTCTGGGAGAGATACAATTGCTGGAGATACACTGGGCCCTTCCTGAACATCCTTTTCTGATAAAATAACTGGGGCAGCCATGAACATAGCTTCACAATAGGCCTCCCTCAGCCGAATATGCTGATCAGCCTGAAGTGAGACACTGTCTGCACTAGCCATGCTTATAGTTGGGACATTACCACCTACTGCTGCCCTCGCAGAGATCTCCTCTTCCACCTCTGCCAATGGGAAGGCATAGTGCATCTTCTCCTGGGGTGTTTGGATGACAGGCCCCACTCCCTTCTCATTTTCAGTAGCCTCCCCCAAACACAACACTGTAAATGGTTCAGTAGCCAGGACTGGTTGGTGCTCACCTGAAGGATTCCCTTGGAGGCTCTGTTGCTGAAGTGGTGGTCGGGTGATAGTGGCAACTTCTTCCTCAATGTCTCGCTGGCACTCTGGGATGGTTTCTATATCCTCCAAGCCTGCAAATGGCCAGTTGTAACACAGCTCAGGCCGGTCACTGAGTGTTTCACTGTGACATTCCCCCAGGGAGAAGAGAACGGGTTGCAGACAGCGCTTCCTTGCATCCACCTGGTCAAGGTCATCCTTTTCCAGTGTAACATACTGGGCAGACAGTTCTTGACACTCTCTCACCAAGTCCTCATCCTCCATCTCAGCAAAAGGGAAGTTGTAGTGCAGTTCCTCCTGGGGTGCCTGGATTGTGCTCACTGCTGTCTTCACTTCGTGTGCTTCCTTCCGTATAGACCACTGGGCAACTTCTTCCCTTGGGTATGGGAGAAGCTGTTGCAGGTGGTGCCTTTCCACATCCACCCTGTAACACTGGCCTCGCCATGCTGGGGTATCCAGGGGCCCCCGATCCAATGCCACTTCTTCTGGCTCTGTCCGGGAAGGCAATTTACTCTGCACTTGCTCTTCCGTCTCTGTATATTGTATCCTTTGTGTCATTTGGGCCACTGTGGCGATCACTTCCTCCCTGAATTCCTCAAACTCTGGCTCCCCCAGCAGATTCCATGTGGCTGCTTCACTTCTGCAGTGCATGAACGCATTCCCAAGATGACACAACTTGTCCTGTATGCTGGATACTCTCCACCTGCTGATTTCCCACTGAGCTTCATTCCAGTACTCCCAAATGTACTGCATTTTGGAAATTATAAATAAAAGATCCGGCTTCTCAGCCTGCCGATATGCTGACAAACTTCCAACCACAAGCTCCACTGCCCTGGTTCCATTACCGGTCTCCTCCGCTGAGGCTTCGACCATATCCTCCTCTTCCTCCTTATCACAAGGGTGCTCAACGTCCCATTGAGCCAGTTTTCCAATTAGGGATTCCTTGGTATCCACTGTATTAAACTCAATCCGTCTTGCTCGACAGAGGTCCTGTAGTTGATCCTTCTTGCTGTAACGGTAGCATAGCGGGGCGGAATCCATTGCCTGCTGTGGTTTATTCCTTTCTGCTGGTGTCTTGAGTGATCCCACTGCTGCCGCCAAATGTGAGGATATTGGGTTCAAAATCACTCAGTCACGGTGGTAGATGAAAAACCAACAGTGGTTTATTGACAGAATAGGTTATAACACAGCTCAGCACACTTCTGTGATCCAATTCTACACGACAATCCCTCCTGGAGCTCCTGACAGAACATTACTTCTTAGTCAGTCTCCTGCCACACTCTCCCCAGCAGAGCTCACTCCTCTTGTTATACCCTGCTGTCTATTCATCACACAAGCTGGTCAGTCAGGAGTGGAGACGAGGTGTCTGGACTCTTGTACACAATGGAGTGCACAGGATCAGATTACCTGAATCTCCATACAGATTCTGTTTACTACATAACCTTCTCATCCTAATCACATCTGAGTGTACAGCTAGGGGACTTACATTACAATGACCTGATTTATCTATGTTACTAACACTCTGGCCTAGACTTATTCAGTTAACAATTACATTGAATATATAATAACCAAATAAACTACATATACCAAATATAACAGATAAAATATAACTGTACAATATAATAACCACACAATACAATACAATATTGCCTAACATAGAACTAATAACATATTGGCAATTGGTGAAGTCCATGTATAGGACCAGGGCTAGGAAAGTAACCACGTGTCTTTTAACACTGTGCGAAACGACACGCTGGCTGTGTCATCACATGTCGTCACACTAACCCTAATAGCCTAACTCTAAAACCCTAACCGTAATACCCTAACCTTAACCCTAACCCCTAACCCTAACCCTAACATGAACCCTAACCCTAACCCAAAACCCTAACCCTAACACTAATCAATACCCTAACCCTAACCCTAAATGTCTTTCAATTTATGAGAGATTTCTTTAAATAAGCTACAATGTCCAAGGTACTAAACATGATATATTCTATGGGGTTTCATAAGCAAGTCATTAGATTAATTTACTACTAAAGTTATAAAACATATGCATTCAATATTTGAGGAAACAAAGTAAAAATAACACTATTTATTGGGTTTCACTAAAAAATCCATTGAAAGACTTGACTATTGTTCTTAAAAGACATATGCATTACTTAGTATAGAGCAATAAATCACAGACTAGTAAAATTAAAACATGCTTACGTTGTATTTAAAACTATGATAGGCTTACCTTGTTAGTGTAAGACCTACAATCTACCGACTGAGCTAACAAGTCTGCACATAATTGTCACCCAATCCCTAACCCTAATACCCTAACCCTAATAGCCCTAACCCTAACACGAACCCTATCACTAACCCTAACCCTTAACCCCTAACCCTAACCCTAATATGAATCCTAACCCTAACCCCTAACCCTAACCCTAAAATCCTAACCCTAATCACCCTAACCCTAATCCATAACCCCTAAACCTAACCGTAACCCTAATACACTAACCCTAATTCCCTAATACCCTAATCCTAACCCTAACCCTAACCCTAATAACACTATTCCTAACCCTAACCGTAAAAACTCTAACCCTAACCGTAATGCCCTAACCCTAAAACCCTAACCATAATCCTAAAAATAATACCCTAACTCTAACCTTAACCCGAACCCGTACCCTAACCCTTATACGAACCCTATAATCATAATACTTTAACCCTTAACCCTAACCCTAACCTAACCTTAATCAGTAACCCTAAAACCCTAACCCTAATACCCTAACCCTTACCCTAACCCCTATCCCTAACCCTAACACGAACCCTAACCCTAACCCAAAACCCTAACCCTAACACTAATCAATACCCTAACCCTAACACTAAATGTCTTTCAATTTATGAGAGATTTCTTTAAATAAGCTACAATGTCCAAGGTACTAAACATGATATATTCTATGGGGTTTCATAAACAAGTCATTAGATTAATTTACTACTAAAGTTATAAAACATATGCATTCAATATTTGAGGAAACAAAGTAAAAATAACACTATTTATTGGATTTCACTAAAAAATCAATTGAAAGACTTGACTATTGTTCTTAAAAGACATATGCATTACTTAGTATAGAGCAATAAATCACATGCAGACTAGTAAAATAAAAACATGCTTACGTTGTATTTAAAACTATGATAGGCTTACCTTGTTAGTGTAAGACCTACAATCTACCGACTGAGCTAACAAGTCTGCACGTAAGTGTCACCCAATCCCTAACCCTAATACCCTAACCCTAATTACCCTAACCCTAACACGAACCCTATCACTAACCCTAACCCTTAACCCCTAACCCTAATATGAATCCTAACCCTAACCCCTAACCCTAACCCTAAAACCCTAACCCTAATAACCCTAACCCTAAACCCTAACCCCTAAACCTAACCCTAACCCTAATACCCTAACCCTAATACCTTAATCCTAACCCTAACCTTAATAACACTATCCCTAACCCTAACTGTAAAAAGTCTAACCCTAACCGTAATACCCTTACCCTAACCCTAAAACCCTAACCCTAATCCTAAAAATAATACCCTAACTCTAACCCTTACCCAAACCCGTACCCTAACCCTTATACGAACCCTAACCCTATAATCATAATACTTTAACATTTAACCCTAACCCTAACCTAACCCTAATAACTAACCCAAAAAACCCTAACCCTAATACCCTAACCCTAACCCCTAAAAATAACCCTATTACGAACCCTAACCCTAACTCTAACCCTAAACCTAATACGAACCCTAACCCTAATAACCCTAACCCTGACCCTAAAACCCTAACCCTAATATGAATCCTAACACTAACCCTAACCCCAACCATAACCATAACCCTAAATCTCTAACCCTAATAACCCTAACCCCTAACCCTAAGCCTAATACCCTAACCCTAACTCTAATAACCTAATTCCCTAATCCTAACCCTAACCCTAATAACCCTAACCCTAAAACTCTAACCCTAACCCTAAAACCCTAACTATAAAACCCTAACCCTAATACCCTAACCCTAACCCTAACACGAACCCTATCACTAACCCTAACCCTTAACCCCTAACCCTAACCCTAATATGAATCCTAACCCTAACCCCTAACCCTAACCCTAAAACCCTAACCCTAATAACCCTAACCCTAAACCATAACCCCTAAACCTAACCCTAAACCTAATACCCTAACCCTAATACCCTAATCCTAACCCTAACCCTAATAACACTATCCCTAACCCTAACTGTAAAAACTCTAACCCTAACCGTAACACCCTTACCCTAACCCTAAAATGCTAACCCTAATCCTAAAAATAATACCCTAACTCTAACCCTTACCCGAACCCGTTCCCTAACCCTTATATCAACCCTAACCCTTTAATCATAATACTTTAACACTTAACCCTAACCCTAACCTAACCCTAATCCATAACCCTAAAACCCTAACCCTAATACCCTAACCCTAACCCCTAACACTAACCCTAATACGAACCCTAACCCTAACTCTAACCCTAAACCTAATACAAACCCTAACCCTAATAATCCTAACCCTTACTCTAAAACCCTAACCCTAATATGAATCCTAACACTAACCCTAACCCCTAACCATAACCATAACCCTAAATCCCTAACCGTAATAACCCTAACCCCTAACCCTAACCCTAAGGCTAATACCCTAACCCTAACTCTAATACCCTAATACCCTAATCCTAACCCTAACCCTAATAACCCTAACCCTAAAACTCTAACCCTAACCCTAACCCTAATACCCTAATCCTAACCCTAACCCTAATAACCCTAACCCTAAAACTCTAACCCTAACCCTAGCCCTAATACCTTAACTATAAAACCCTAACCCTAATACCCTAACCCTAACCCTAACCCTAACACGAACCCTAAGCCTAACCCAAAACCCTAACCCTAATCCTAACCCTAATACCAATACCTAACTCTAACCCTAACCCGAACCTAATCCCTAACCCTAACCATAATACGAACCCTAACCCTAATTCAAACCCTAAACCTAACCCCTAACCCTAACACGAACCCTAAGCCTAACCCAAAACTCTAACCCTAACCCTAATCCTAACCCTAACCCTAATACGAACCCTAACTATAACCCGAACCCGAACCTGAACCCTAACCCTATCTCTAACCCTAACCCTAATACAAACCCTAACCCTAATACGAACCCTAACCCTAGCCCTAACCCTAATACGAACCCTTACCCTAACTATAACCCTAACCCTAACACGAACCCTAACCCTAACCCTAATATGAACCCTAACCCAAAACCCTAACCCAAATATGAACCCTAACCCTAAAACCCTAACCCAAATACGAACCCTTACCCTAACCCTAATATGAACCCTAACCCTAATACAAAACCTAACCCTAACTCTAACCCTAAACCTAATACGAACCCTAACCCTAATAACCCTAACCCTGACCCTAAAACCCTACCCCTAATATGAATCCTAACCCTAACCCATAACAATAACCCAAAATCCCTAACCCTAATAACCCTAACCCCTAACCCTAACCCTAAGCCTAATACCCAAACCCTAACTCTAATACCCTAATACCCTAATCCTAACCCTAACCGTATTAACCCTAACCCTAAAACGCTAACCCTAACCCTAATACCCTTACTCTAAAACCCTAACCCTAATACTGTAACCCTAACCCTAACCCCTATCCCTAACCCTAACACGAACCCTAACCCTAACCCAAAACCCTAACCCTAACACTAATCAATACCCTAACCCTAACACTAAATGTCTTTCAATTTATGAGAGATTTCTTTAAATAAGCTACAATATCCAAGGAACTAAACATTATATATTCTATGGGGTTTCATAAACAAGTCATTAGATTAATTTACTACTAAAGTTATAAAACATATGCATTCAATATTTGAGGAAACAAAGTAAAAATAACACTATTTATTGGGTTTCACAAAAAAATCCATTGAAAGACTTGACTATTGTTCTT
The DNA here is from genome assembly GCF_028390025.1 of Pseudophryne corroboree. Lineage (NCBI taxonomy): Eukaryota > Metazoa > Chordata > Amphibia > Anura > Myobatrachidae > Pseudophryne > Pseudophryne corroboree. Next base: position 658,854,466 of record NC_086444.1, read on the forward strand.
AAAAGACATATGCATTACTTAGTATAGAGCAATAAATCACATTCACACTAGTAAAATAAAAACATGCTTACGTTGTATTTAAAACTATGATAGGCTTACCTTGTTAGTGTAAGACCTACAATCTACCGACTGAGCTAACAAGTCTGCACATAAGTGTCACCCAATCCCTAACCCTAATACCCTAACCCTAATTACCCTAACCCTAACACGAACCCTATCACTAACCCTAACCCTTAACCCCTAACCATAACCCTAATATGAATCCTAACCCTAACCCCTAACCCTAACCCTAAAACCCTAACCCTAATAACCCTAACCCTAAACCCTAACCCGTAAACCTAACCCTAACCCTAATACACTAACCCTAATTCCCTAATACCCTAATCCTAACCCTAACCCTAATAACACTATCCCTAACCCTAACCATAAAAACTCTAATCCTAACCGTAATACCCTAACCCTAACCCTAAAATCCTAACCCTAATCCTAAAAATAATACCCTAACTCTAACCCTAAACCGAACCCGTACCCTAACCCTTATAGGAACCCTAACCCTATAATCATAATACTTTAACCCTTAACCCTAACCCTAACCTAACCCTAATCCCTAACCCTAATACCCTAACCCTAATACCCTAACCCTTAACACTAACCCTAACCCTAATACGAACCCTAACCCTAACTCTAAGCCCTAAACCTAATACGAACCCTAACCCTAATAACCCTAACCCTGACCCTAAAACCTTAACCCTAATATGAATAGTAACACTAACCCTAACCCCTAACCATAACCATAACCCTAAATCCCTAACCCTAATAACCCTAACCCCTAACCCTAACCCTAAGCCTAATACCCTAACCCTAACTCTAATACCCTAATACCCTAATCCTAACCCTAACCCTAATAACCCTAACCCTAAAACTCTAACCCTAACCCTAATACCCTAACTATAAAACCCTAACCCTAATACCCTAACCCTAACCCTAATAACCCTAACCCTAACACGAACCCTATCACTAACCCTAACCCTTAACCCCTAACCCTAACCCTAATATGAATCCTAACCCTAACCCTTAACCCTAACCCTAAAACCCTAACCCTAATAACCCTAACCCTAAACCATAACAACTAAACCTAACCCTAACCCTAATACCCTAACCCTAATAACCTAATACCCTAATCCTAACCCTAATCCTAATAACACTATCCCTAACCCTAACCGTAAAAACTCTAACCCTAACCGTAATACCCTAACCCTAAAACCCTAACCCTAATCCTAAAAATAATACCCTAACTCTAACCCTTACCCGAACCCATACCCTAACCCTTATACGAACCCTAACCCTATAATCATAATACTTTAACACTTAACCCTAACCCTAACCTAACCCTAATCCCTAACCCTAAAACCCTAACCCTAATATCCTAACCCTAACCCCTAACAATAACCCTAATACGAACCATAACCCTAATAACCCTAACCCTGACCATAAAACCCTAACCCTAATATGAATCCTAACACTAACCCTAACCCCTAACCATAACCATAACCCTAAATCCCTAGCCCTAATAACCCTAACCCCTAACCCTAAGACTAAGCCTAATACCCTAACCCTAACTCTAATACCCTAATACCCTAATCCTAACCCTAACCCTAATAACCCTAACCCTAAAACTCTAACCCTAATACCCTAACCCTAATACCCTAACTAGAAAACCCTAACCCTAATAACCTAACCCTAACCCCTAACCCTAACCCTAACACGAACCCTAACCCTAACCCAAAACCCTAACCCTAATCCTAACCCTAATACGAAACCCTAACTCTAACCCTAACCCTAACCCGAACCTAATCCCTAACCCTAGCCTTAATACGAACCCTAACCCTAATTCAAACCCTAAACCTAACCCCTAACCCTAACACGAACCCTAAGCCTAACCCAAAACTCTAACCCTAACCCTAATCCTAACCCTAACCCTAATACGAACACCAAATTTAACCCTAACCCTAACCCGAACCTGAACCCTAACCCTATCTCTAACCCTAACCCTAATACATACCCTAACCCTAATACGAACCCTAACCCTAGCCCTAACCCTAATACGAACCCTTACCCTAACTATAACCCTAACCCTAACCCTAACCCTAACCCTAATATGAACCCTAACCCAAAACCCTAACCCAAATACGAACCTTAACCCTAACCCTAAAACCCTAACCCTAACCCTAATACGAACCCTTACCCTAACCCTAATATGAACCCTAATCCTAATACAAAACCTAACCCTAACTCTAACCCTAAACCTAATACGAACCCTAACCCTAATAACCCTAACCCTGACCCTAAAACCCTACCTCTAATATGAATCCTAACCCTAACCCATAACAATAACCCTAAACCCCCTAACCCTAATAACCCTAACCCCTAACCCTAAGCCTAATACCCTAACCCTAACTCTAATACCCTAATACCCTAATCCTAACCCTAACCCTATTAACCCTAACCCTAAAACTCTAACCCTAACCCTAATACCCTAACTCTAAAACCCTAACCCTAATACCCTAACCTTAACCCTAACCCCTAACCCTAACCCTAACATGAACCCTAACCCTAACCCTAACACTAATCAATACCCTAACCCTAACCCTAAATGTCTTTCAATTTATGAGAGATTTCTTTAAATAAGCTACAATGTCCAAGGTACTAAACATGATATATTCTATGGGGTTTCATAAGCAAGTCATTAGATTAATTTACTACTAAAGTTATAAAACATATGCATTCAATATTTGAGGAAACAAAGTAAAAATAACACTATTTATTGGGTTTCACTAAAAAATCCATTGAAAGACTTGACTATTGTTCTTAAAAGACATATGCATTACTTAGTATAGAGCAATAAATCACAGACTAGTAAAATTAAAACATGCTTACCTTGTTAGTGTAAGACCTACAATCTACCGACTGAGCTAACAAGTCTGCACATAATTGTCACCCTAACCCTAACCCTAATACCCTAACCCTAATAGCCCTAACCCTAACACGAACCCTATCACTAACCCTAACCCTTAACCCCTAACCCTAACCCTAATATGAATCCTAACCCTAACCCCTAACCCTAACCCTAAAAACCTAACCCTAATAACCCTAACCCTAATCCATAACCCCTAAACCTAACCCTAACCCTAATACACTAACCCTAATTCCCTAATACCCTAATCCTAACCCTAACCCTAACCCTAATAACACTATCCCTAACCCTAACCGTAAAAACTCTAACCCTAACCGTAATGCCCTAACCATAAAACACTAACCATAATCCTAAAAATAATACCCTAACTCTAACCCTAACCCGAACCCGTACCCTAACCCTTATACGAACCCTATAATCATAATACTTTAACCCTTAACCCTAACCCTAACCTAACCTTAATCAGTAACCCTAAAACCCTAACCCTAACCCTAATACCCTAACCCTAACCCCTAACACTAACCCTAACCCTAATACGAACCCTAACCCTAACTCTAACCCTAAACCTAATATGAACCCTAACCCCTAACCATAACCCTAAATCCCTTACCCTAATAACCCTAACCCCTAACCCTAAGCCTAATACCCTAACCCTAACTCTAATACCCTAATACCCTAATCCTAACCCTAACCCTAATACCTTAACTATAAAACCCTAACCCTAATACCCTAACCCTAACCCTAATAACCCTAACCCTAACACGAACCCTATCACTAACCCTAACCCTTAACCCCTAACCCTAACCCTAATATGAATCCTAACCCTAACCCCTAACCCTAACCCTAAAACCCTAACCCTAATAACCCTAACCCTAAACCATATCCCCTAAACCTAACCCTAACCCTAATACCCTAACCCTAATACCTTAATACCCTAATCCTAACCCTAACCCTAATAACACTATCCCTAACCGTAAAAACTCTAACCCTAACCGTAATACCCTAACCCTAACCCTAAAACCCTAACCCTAATCCTAAAAATAATACCCTAACTCTAACCCTTACCCGAACCCATACCCTAACCCTTATACGAACCCTAACCCTATAATCATAATACTTTCTCTGACGTCCTAGTGGATGCTGGGAACTCCGTAAGGACCATGGGGAATAGACGGGCTCCGCAGGAGACTGGGCACTCTAAAAGAAAGATTAGGTACTATCTGGTGTGCACTGGCTCCTCCCACTATGACCCTCCTCCAGACCCCAGTTAAATTTCTGAGCCCGGCCGAGCTGGATGCACACTAGGGGCTCTCCTGAGCTCCTAGAAAGAAAGTTTATTTTAGGTTTTTTATTTTACAGTGAGACCTGCTGGCAACAGGCTCACTGCATCGAGGGACTAAGGGGAGAAGAAGCGAACCTACCTGCTTGCAGCTAGCTTGGGCTTCTTAGGCTACTGGACACCATTAGCTCCAGAGGGATCGACCGCATGGAACTGGCCTTGGTGTTCGTTCCCGGAGCCGCGCCGCCGTCCCCCTTACAGAGCCAGAAGCAAGAAGAGGTCCGGAAAATCGGCGGCAGAAGACTTCGGTCTTCACCAAGGTAGCGCACAGCACTGCAGCTGTGCGCCATTGCTCCTCATGCACACTTCACACTCCGGTCACTGAGGGTGCAGGGCGCTGGGGGGGGGCGCCCTGAGGGCAATATATGACACCTTGGCTGGCAAATCTACATCATATATAGTCCTAGAGGCTATATAGATGTAAAATTACCCCTGCCAGTATTCCAGAAAAAGCGGGAGAAAGTCAGTTGAAACAGGGGCGGGGCTTCTCCCTCAGCACACTGGCGCCATTTTCTCTTCACAGTGCAGCTGGAAGACAGCTCCCCAGGCTCTCCCCTGTAGTTTTCAGGCTCAAAGGGTTAAAAAGAGAGGGGGGGCACAAAATTTAGGCGCAATATTGTATATACAAGCAGCTATTGGGAAAATTCACTCAATATAGTGTTAATCCCAAAATTATATAGCGCTCTGGTGTGTGCTGGCATACTCTCTCTCTGTCTCCCCAAAGGGCTGTGTGGGGTCCTGTCCTCAGTCAGAGCATTCCCTGTGTGTGTGTGCGGTGTGTCGGTACGGCTGTGTCGACACGTTTGATGAGGAGGCTTATGTGATGGCAGAGCAGATGCCGATAAATGTGATGTCGCCCCCTGTGGGGCCGACACCAGAGTGGATGGATAGGTGGAAGGTATAAACCGACAGTGTCAACTCCTTACATAAAAGGCTGGATGACGTAACAGCTATGGGACAGCCGGCTTCTCAGCCCGCGCCTGCCCAGGCGTCTCAAAGGCCATCAGGGGCTCAAAAACGCCCTCTCCCTCAGATGGCAGACACAGATGTCGACACGGAGTCTGACTCCAGTGTCGACGAGGTTGAGACATATACACAATCCACTAGGAACATCCGTTACATGATCCCGGCAATAAAAAATGTGTTACAAATTTCTGACATTAACCCAAGTACCACTAAAAAAGGGTTTTATGTTTAGGGAGAAAAAGCAGGCAGTGTTTTGTTCCCCCATCAAATGAGTGAATGAAGTGTGAAAAAGCGTGGGTTCCCCCGATAAGAAACTGGTAATTTCTAAAAAGTTACTGATGGCGTACCCTTTCCCGCCAGAGGATAAGTTACGCTGGGAGATATCCCCTAGGGTGGATAAGGCGCTCACACGTTTATCAAAAAAGGTGGCACTGCCGTCTTAGGATACGGCCACTTTGAAGGTACCTGCTGATAAAAAGCAGGAGGCTATCCTGAAGTCTGTATTTACACACTCAGGTACTAGACTGAGACCTGCAGATAGTGCTGCTGCAGCGTGGTCTGTAACCCTGTCAAACAGGGATACTATTTTGCGAACATAAGACGTCGTCTTATATATGAGGGATGCACAGAGGGATATTTTGCCGGCTGGCATCCAGAATTAATGCAATGTCCATTCTGTCAGGAGGGTATTAGAGACCCGACACTGGACAGGTGATGCTGACTTTAAAAGGCACATAGAGCCTTATACGGGTGAGGAATTGTTTGGGGATGGTCTCTGGGACCTCGTATCCACAGCAACAGCTGGGAAGAAAATTTTTTACCTCAGGTTTCCTCACAGCCTAAGAAAGCACTGTATTATCAGGTACAGTCCTTTCGGCTTCAGAAAAGCAAGCGGGTCAAAGGCGCTTCCTTTCTGCACAGAGACGAGGGAAGAGGGAAAAAGCTGCACCAGTCAGCCAGTTCCCAGAATCAAAATTCTTCCCCCGCTTCCTCTGAGTCCACCGCATGACGCGGGGGCTCCACAGGCGTAGCCAGGTACGGTGGGGGGCCGCCTCAAAAATTTCAGCGATCAGTGGGCTCGCTCACAGGTGGATCCCTGGATCCTTCAAGTAGTATCTCAGGGGTACAAGCTGGAATTTGAGGCGTCTCTCCCCCGCCGTTTCCTCAAATCTGCCTTGCCGACAACTCCCTCCGGCAGGGAGGCTGTGCTAGAGGCAATTCACAAGCTGTATTCCCAGCAGGTGATAGTCAAGGTGCCCCTACTTCAACAAGGGCGGGGTTACTATTCCACACTGTTTGTGGTACCGAAACCGGACGGTTCGGTGAGACCCATTTTAAATTTGAAATCCTTGAACACATACATAAAAAAATTCAAGTTCAAGATGGAATCGCTCAGGGCGGTTATTGCAAGCCTGGAGGAGGGGGATTACATGGTATCCCTGGACATCAAGGATGCTTACCTACATGTCCCCATTTACCATCCTCACCAGCAGTACCTCAGATTTGTGGTACAGGATTGCCATTACCAATTCCAAACACTGCCGTTTGGACTGTCCACGGCACCGAGGGTCTTTACCAAGGTAATGGCAGAAATGATGATACTCCTTCGAAAAAAGGGAGTTTTAATTATCCCGTACTTGGACGATCTCCTTATAAAGGCGAGGTCCAAGGAGCAGTTGTTGGTCGGAGTAGCACTATCTCGGGAAGTGCTAAAACAGCACGGATGGATTCTATACATTCCAAAGTCACAGCTGGTTCCTACCACACGTCTACTTTTCCTGGGGATGGTTCTGGACACAGAACAGAAAAAAGTGTTTCTCCCGCAGGAGAAAGCCAAGGAGCTGTCATCTCTAGTCAGAGACCTCCTGAAACCAAAACAGGTATCGGAGCATCACTGCACACGAGTCCTGGGAAAAATGGTAGCTTCTTACGAAGCAAAATTCCATTCGGCAGGTTCCATGCAAGAACCTTTCAGTGGGACCTCTTGGACAAGTGGTCGGGATCGCATCTTCAGATGCATCGGCTGATAACCCTGTCTCCAAGGACCAGGGTATCTCTACTGTGGTGGCTGCAGAGTGCTCATCTTCAAGAGGGCCGCAGATTCGGCATACAGGACTGGGTCCAGGTAACCACGGATGCCAGCCTTCGAGGCTGGGGGGCAGTCACACAGGGAAGAAATTTCCAAGGACTTTGGTCAAGTCAGGAGTCGTCCCTACACATAAATATTCTGGAACTGAGGGCCATTTACAATGCCCTAAGTCTGGCAAGGCCTCTGCTTCAAAACCAGCCGGTACTGATCCAATCAGACAACATCACGGCAGTCACCCATGTAAACCGACAGGGCGGCACAAGAAGCAAGATGGCGATGGCAGAAGCCACAAGGAAACTCCGATGGGTGGAAAATCACGTCTTAGCACTGTCAGCAGTGTTCATTCCGGGAGTGGACAACTGGGAAGCAGACTTCCTCAGCAGACACGACCTACACCCGGGAGAGTGGGGACTTCATCCAGAAGTCTTCCAACTGTTGGTAAACCGTTGGGAAAGGCCACAGGTGGACATGATGGCGTCCTGCCTAAACAAAAAACTAGATATTGCGCCAGGTCAAGGGACCCTCAGGCAATAGCTGTGGACGCTCTAGTGACACCGTGGGTGTACCAGTCGGTTTATGTATTCCCTCCTCTGCCATCTTATACCAAAGGTACTGAGAATAATAAGAAAACTAGGAGTAAGAACGATACTCGTGGTTCCGGATGGGCCAAGAAGAGCTTGGTACCCAGAACTTCAAGAAATGATATCAGAGGACCCATGGCCTCTACCGCTCAGACAGGATCTGCTACAGCAGGGGCCCTGTCTGTTCCAAGACTTACCGTGGCTGCGTTTGACGGCATGGCGGTTGAATTCCGGATCCTAAAGGAAAAGGGCATTCCGGAAGAAGTCATTCCTATGCTGATAAAAGCCAGGAAAGAAGTAACCGCAAACCATTATCACCGTATTTGGCGAAAATATGTTGCGTGGTGTGAGGCCAGGAAGGCCCCAACAGAGGAATTTCAGCTGGGTCGTTTTCTGCACTTCCTACAGTCAGAGGTGACTATGGGCCTAAAATTGGGTTCCATTAAGGTCCAGATTTCGGCTCTGTCGATTTTCTTCCAGAAAGAACTGGCTTCACTGCCTGGAGTTCAGACATTTGTAAAGGGAGTGCTACATATTCAGCCCCCTTTTGTGCCTCCTGTGGCACCTTGGGATCTCAACGTGGTGTTGAGTTTCTTAAAATCACATTGGTTTGAGCCACTTAAAACTGTGGATTTGAAATATCTCACGTGGAAAGTGGTCATGTTATTGGCCTTGGCTTCGGCCAGGCGTGTGTCAGAATTGGCGGCTTTGTCATGTAAAAGCCCTTATCTGATTTTCCATATGGATAGGGCAGAATTGAGGACTCGTCCCCAGTTTCTCCCTAAGGTGGTATCAGCTTTTCACTTGAACCAACCTATTGTAGTGCCTGCGGCTACTAGGGACTTGGAAGATTCCAAGTTACTGGACGTAGTCAGGGCCTTAAAAATTTATATTTCCAGGACGGCTGGAGTCAGGAAAACTGACTCGCTTTTTATCCTGTAGGCACCCAACAAAATAGGTGCTCCTGCTTCTAAGCAGACTATTGCTCGCTGAATTTGTAGCACAATTCAGCTGGAGCATTCTGCGGCTGGATTGCCGCATCCTAAATCAGTAAAAGCCCATTCCACGAGGAAAGTGGGCTCATCTTGGGCGGCTGCCCGAGGGGTCTCGGCTTTACAATTTTGCCGAGCTGCAACTTGGTCAGGGGCAAACACGTTTGCTAAATTCTACAAAATTGATACCCTGACTGAGGAGGACCTTGAGTTCTCTCATTCGGTGCTGCAGAGTCATCCGCACTCTCCCGCCCGTTTGGGAGCTTTGGTATAATCCCCATGGTCCTTACGGAGTTCCCAGCATCCACTAGGACGTCAGAGAAAATAAGATTTTACTCACCGGTAAATCTATTTCTCGTAGTCCGTAGTGGATGCTGGGCGCCCATCCCAAGTGCGGATTGTCTGCAATACTTGTATGTAGTTATTGCCTAACTAAGGGTTATTGTTGAGCCATCTGTTGAGAGGCTCAGTTATATTTCATACTGTTAACTGGGTGTAGTATCACGAGTTATACGGTGTGATTGGTGTGGCTGGTATGAGTCTTACCCGGGATTCAAAATCCTTCCTTATTGTGTCAGCTCTTCCGGGCACAGTATCCTAACTGAGGTCTGTAGGAGGGTCATAGTGGGAGGAGCCAGTGCACACCAATAGTACCTAATCTTTCTTTTAGAGTGCCCAGTCTCCTGCGGAGCCCGTCTATTCCCCATGGTCCTTACGGAGTTCCCAGCATCCACTACGTACTACGAGAAATAGATTTACCGGTGAGTAAAATCTTATTTTAACACTTGACCCTAACCTAACCCTAATCCCTAACCCTAAAACCCTAACCCTAATACCCTAACCCTTACCCCTAACAATAACCCTAATACAAACCCTAACTCTAACCCTAAACCTAATACGAACCCTAACCCTAACCCTGACCCTAAAACCCTAACCCTAATATGAATCCTAACACTAACCCTAACCCCTAACCATAACCATAACCCTAAATCCCTAACCATAATAACCCTAACTCTAACCCTAACATGAACCCTAACCCTAATACAAAACCTAACCCTAACTCTAACCCTAAACATAATATGAACCCTAACCCTAATAACCCTAACCCTGACCCTAAAACCCTACCCCTAATATGAATCCTAACCCTAACCCATAACAATAACCAAAAATCCCTAACCCTAATAACCCTAACCCCTAACCCTAACCCTAAGCCTAATACCCTAACCCTAACTCTAATACCCTAATACCCTAATCCTAACCCTAACCCTATTAACCCTAACCCTAAAACTCTAACCCTAACCCTAATACACTAACTCTAAAACCCTAACCCTAACCCTAATACCGTAACCCTAACCCTAACCCCTAACCCTAACCCTAACACGAACCCTAACCCTAACCCAAAACCCTAACCCTAACACTAATCAATACCCTAAACCTAACCCTAAATGTCTTTCAATTTATGAGAGATTTCTTTAAATAAGCTTCAATGTCCAAGGTACTAAACATGATATATTCTATGGGGTTTCATAAGCAAGTCATTAGATTAATTTACTACTAAAGTTATAAAACATATGCATTCAATATTTGAGGAAACAAAGTAAAAATAACACTATTTATTGGGTTTCACTAAAAAATCCATTGAAAGACTTGACTATTGTTCTTAAAAGACATATGCATTACTTAGTATAGAGCAATAAATCACATGCAGACTAGTAAAATAAAAACATGCTTACGTTGTATTTAAAACTATGATAGGCTTACCTTGTTAGTGTAAGACCTACAATCTACCGACTGAGCTAACAAGTCTGCAAATAAGTGTCACCCAATCCCTAACCCTAATACCCTAACCCTAATTACCCTAACCCTAACACGAACCCTATCACTAACCCTAACCCTTAACCCCTAACCATACCCCTAATATGAATCCTAACCCTAACCCCTAACCCTAACCCTAAAACCCTAACCCTAATAACCCTAACCCTAAACCCTAACCCGTAAACCTAACCCTAACCCTAATACACTAACCCTAATTCCCTAATACCCTAATCCTAACCCTAACCCTAATAACACTATCCCTAACCCTAACCGTAAAAACTCTAACCCTAACCGTAATACCCTAACCCTAAAATCCTAACCCTAATCCTAAAAATAATACCCTAACTCTAACCCTAACCCGAACCCGTACCCTAACCCTTATATGAACCCTAACCCTATAATCATGATACTTTAACCCTTAACCCTAACCCTAACCTAACCCTAATCCCTAACCCTAAAACCCTAACCCTAATACCCTAACCCTAACCCCTAACACTAACCCTAACCCTAATACTAACCCTAACTCTAAGCCCTAAACCTAATACGAACCCTAACCCTAATAACCCTAACCCTGACCCTAAAACCCTAACCCTAATATGAATAGTAACACTAACCCTAACCCCTAACCATAACCATAACCCTAATTCCCTTACCCTAATAACCCTAACCCCTAACCCTAATACGAACCCCAAATTTAACCCTAACCCTAACCCGAACCTGAACCCTAACCCTATCTCTAACCCTAACCCTATTACAAACCCTAACCCTAATACGAACCCTAACCCTAGCCCTAACCCTAATACGAACCCTTACCCTAACTATAACCCTAACCCTAACACGAACCCTAACCCTAACCCTAATATGAACCCTAACCCAAAACCCTAACCCAAATACGAACCTTAACCCTAACCCTAAAACCCTAACCCTAACCCTAATACGAACCCTTACCCTAACCCTAATATGAACCCTAATCCTAATACAAAACCTAACCCTAACTCTAACCCTAAACCTAATACGAACCCTAACCCTAATAACCTAACCCTGACCCTAAAACCCTACCCCTAATATGAATCCTAACCCTAACCCATAACAATAACCCTAAATCCCTAACCCTAATAACCCTAACCCCTAACCCTAAGCCTAATACCCTAACCCTAACTCTAATACCCTAATACCCTAATCCTAAACCTAACCCTATTAACCCTAACCCTAAAACTCTAACCCTAATACCCTAACTCTAAAACCCTAACCCTAATACCCTAACCTTAACCCTAACCCCTAACCCTAACCCTAACATGAACATTAACCGAAAACCCTAACCCTAACACTAATCAATACCCTAACCCTAACCCTAAATGTCTTTCAATTTATGAGAGATTTCTTTAAATAAGCTACAATGTCCAAGGTACTAAACATGATATATTCTATGGGGTTTCATAAGCAAGTCATTAGATTAATTTACTACTAAAGTTATAAAACATATGCATTCAATATTTGAGGAAACAAAGTAAAAATAACACTATTTATTGGGTTTCACTAAAAAATCCATTGAAAGACTTGACTATTGTTCTTAAAAGACATATGCATTACTTAGTATAGAGCAATAAATCACATGCAGACTAGTAAAATTAAAACATTCTTACGTTGTATTTAAAACTATGATAGGCTTACCTTGTTAGTGTAAGACCTACAATCTACCAACTGAGCTAACAAGTCTGCACATAAGTGTCACCCTAACCCTAACCCTAATACCCTAACCCTAATAGCCCTAACCCTAACACGAACCCTATCACTAACCCTAACCCTTAACCCCTAACCCTAACCCTAATATGAATCCTAACCCTAACCCCTAACCCTAACCCTAAAACCCTAACCCTAATAACCCTAACCCTAATCCATAACCCCTAAACCTAACCCTAACCCTAATACACTAACCCTAATTCCCTAATACCCTAATCCTAACCCTAACCCTAATAACACTATCCCTAACCATAACCGTAAAAACTCTAACCCTAACCGTAATGCCCTAACCCTAAAACCCTAACCATAATCCTAAAAATAATACCCTTACTCTAACCCTAACCCGAACCTGTACCCTAACCCTTATATGAACCCTAACCCTATAATCATAATACTTTAACCCTTAACCCTAACCCTAACCTAACCTTAATCATTAACCCTAAAACCCTAACCCTAATACCCTAACCCCTAACACTAACCCTAACCCTAATACGAACCCTAACCCTAACTCTAACGGTAAACCTAATATGAACCCTAACCCCTAGCCATAACCATAACCCTAAATCCCAAACCCTAATAACCCTAACCCCTAACCCTAAGCCTAATACCCTAACCCTATCTCTATTACCCTAATACCCTAATCCTAACCCTAACCCTAACCCTAATACCCTAACTATAAAACCCTAATCCTAATACCCTAACCCTAACCCTAATAACCCTAACCCTAACACGAACCCTATCACTAACCCTAACCCTTAACCCCTAACCCTAACCCTAATATGAATCCTAACCCTAACCCCTAACCCTAACCCTAAAACCATAACCCTAATAACCCTAACCCTAAACCATAACCCCCAAACCTAACCCTAACCCTAATACCCTAACCCTAATACCCTAATACCCTAATCCTAACCCTAACCCTAATAACACTATCCCTAACCCTAACCGTAAAAACTCTAACCCTAACCGTAATACCCTAACCCAAAAACCCTAACCCTAATCCTAAAAAAAATACCCTAACTCTAACCCTTACCCGAACCCATACCCTAACCCTTATACGAACCCTAACCCTATAATCATAATACTTTAACACTTAACCCTAACCCTAACCTAACCCTAATTCCTAACCCTAAAACCCTAACCCTAATATCCTAACCCCTAACAATAACCCTAATACGAACCATAACCCTAATAACCCTAACCCTGACCATAAAACCCTAACCCTAATATGAATCCTAACACTAACCCTAACCCCTAACCATAACCCTAAATCCCTAGCCCTAATAACCCTAACCCCTAACCCTAAGACTAAGCCTAATACCCTAACCCTAACTCTAATACCCTAATACCCTAATCCTAACCCTAACCCTAATAACCCTAACCCTAAAACTCTAACCCTAATACCCTAACCCTAATACCCTAACTAGAAAACCCTAACCCTAATAACCTAACCCTAACCCCTAACCCTAACCCTAACACGAACCCTAACCCAAAACCCTAACCCTAACCCTAATCCTAACCCTAATACGAAACCCTAACTCTAACCCTAACCCTAACCAGAACCTAATCCCTAACCCTAGCCTTAATATGAACCCTAACCCTAATTCAAACCCTAAACCTAACCCCTAACCCTAACACGAACCCTAAGCCTAACCCAAAACTCTAACCCTAACCCTAATCCTAACCCTAACCCTAATACGAACCCCAAATTTAACCCTAACCCTAACCCGAACCTGAACCCTAACCCTATCTCTAACCCTAACCCTAATACAAACCCTAACCCTAATACGAACCCTAACCCTAGCCCTAACCCTAATACGAACCCTTACCCTAACTATAACCCTAACCCTAACACGAACCCTAACCCTAACCCTAATATGAACCCTAACCCAAAACCCTAACCCAAATACGAACCTTAACCCTAACCCTAAAACCCTAACCCTAACCTTAATACGAACCCTTACCCTAACCCTAATATGAACCCTAATCCTAATACAAAACCTAACCCTAACTCTAACCCTAAACCTAATACGAACCCTAACCCTAATAACCCTAACCCTGACCCTAAAACCCTACCCCTAATATGAATCCTAACCCTAACCCATAACAATAACCCTAAACCCCCTAACCCTAATAACCCTAACCCCTAACCCTAAGCCTAATACCCTAACCCTAACTCTAATACCCTAATACCCTAATCCTAACCCTAACCCTATTAACCCTAACCCTAAAACTCTAACCCTAACCCTAATACCCTAACTCTAAAACCCTAACCCTAATACCCTAACCTTAACCCTAACCCCTAACCCTAACCCTAACATGAACCCTAACCCTAACCCTAACACTAATCAATACCCTAACCCTAACCCTAAATGTCTTTCAATTTATGAGAGATTTCTTTAAATAAGCTACAATGTCCAAGGTACTAAACATGATATATTCTATGGGGTTTCATAAGCAAGTCATTAGATTAATTTACTACTAAAGTTATAAAACATATGCATTCAATATTTGAGGAAACAAAGTAAAAATAACACTATTTATTGGGTTTCACTAAAAAATCCATTGAAAGACTTGACTATTGTTCTTAAAAGACATATGCATTACTTAGTATAGAGCAATAAATCACAGACTAGTAAAATTAAAACATGCTTACCTTGTTAGTGTAAGACCTACAATCTACCGACTGAGCTAACAAGTCTGCACATAATTGTCACCCTAACCCTAACCCTAATACCCTAACCCTAATAGCCCTAACCCTAACACGAACCCTATCACTAACCCTAACCCTTAACCCCTAACCCTAACCCTAATATGAATCCTAACCCTAACCCCTAACCCTAACCCTAAAAACCTAACCCTAATAACCCTAACCCTAATCCATAACCCCTAAACCTAACCCTAACCCTAATACACTAACCCTAATTCCCTAATACCCTAATCCTAACCCTAACCCTAACCCTAATAACACTATCTCTAACCCTAACCGTAAAAACTCTAACCCTAACCGTAATGCCCTAACCCTAAAACACTAACCATAATCCTAAAAATAATACCCTAACTCTAACCCTAACCTGAACCCGTACCCTAACCCTTATACGAACCCTATAATCATAATACTTTAACCCTTAACCCTAACCCTAACCTAACCTTAATCAGTAACCCTAGAACCCTAACCCTAACCCTAATACCCTAACCCTAACCCCTAACACTAACCCTAACCCTAATACGAACCCTAACCCTAACTCTAACCCTAAACCTAATATGAACCCTAACCCCTAACCATAACCCTAAATCCCTTACCCTAATAACCCTAACCCCTAACCCTAAGCCTAATACCCTAACCCTAACTCTAATACCCTAATACCCTAATCCTAACCCTAACCCTAATACCCTAACTATAAAACCCTAACCCTAATACCCTAACCCTAACCCTAATAACCCTAACCCTAACACGAACCCTATCACTAACCCTAACCCTTAACCCCTAACCCTAACCCTAATATGAATCCTAACCCTAACCCCTAACCCTAAAACCCTAACCCTAATAACCCTAACCCTAAACCATATCCCCTAAACCTAACCCTAACCCTAATACCCTAACCCTAATACCTTAATACCCTAATCCTAACCCTAACCCTAATAACACTATCCCTAACCGTAAAAACTCTAACCCTAACCGTAATACCCTAACCCTAACCCTAAAACCCTAACCCTAATCCTAAAAATAATACCCTAACTCTAACCCTTACCCGAACCCATACCCTAACCCTTATACGAACCCTAACCCTATAATCATAATACTTTCTCTGACGTCCTAGTGGATGCTGGGAACTCCGTAAGGACCATGGGGAATAGACGGGCTCCGCAGGAGACTGGGCACTCTAAAAGAAAGATTAGGTACTATCTGGTGTGCACTGGCTCCTCCCACTATGACCCTCCTCCAGACCTCAGTTAAATTTCTGTGCCCGGCCGAGCTGGATGCACACTAGGGGCTCTCCTGAGCTCCTAGAAAGAAAGTTTATTTTAGGTTTTTTATTTTACAGTGAGACCTGCTGGCAACAGGCTCACTGCATCGAGGGACTAAGGGGAGAAGAAGCGAACCTACCTGCTTGCAGCTAGCTTGGGCTTCTTAGGCTACTGGACACCATTAGCTCCAGAGGGATCGACCGCATGGAACTGGCCTTGGTGTTCGTTCCCGGAGCCGCGCCGCCGTCCCCCTTACAGAGCCAGAAGCAAGAAGAGGTCCGGAAAATCGGCGGCAGAAGACTTCGGTCTTCACCAAGGTAGCGCACAGCACTGCAGCTGTGCGCCATTGCTCCTCATGCACACTTCACACTCCGGTCACTGAGGGTGCAGGGCGCTGGGGGGGGGCGCCCTGAGGGCAATATATGACACCTTGGCTGGCAAATCTACATCATATATAGTCCTAGAGGCTATATAGATGTAAAATTACCCCTGCCAGTATTCCAGAAAAAGCGGGAGAAAGTCAGTTGAAACAGGGGCGGGGCTTCTCCCTCAGCACACTGGCGCCATTTTCTCTTCACAGTGCAGCTGGAAGACAGCTCCCCAGGCTCTCCCCTGTAGTTTTCAGGCTCAAAGGGTTAAAAAGAGAGGGGGGGCACAAAATTTAGGCGCAATATTGTATATACAAGCAGCTATTGGGAAAATTCACTCAATATAGTGTTAATCCCAAAATTATATAGCGCTCTGGTGTGTGCTGGCATACTCTCTCTCTGTCTCCCCAAAGGGCTGTGTGGGGTCCTGTCCTCAGTCAGAGCATTCCCTGTGTGTGTGTGCGGTGTGTCGGTACGGCTGTGTCGACACGTTTGATGAGGAGGCTTATGTGATGGCAGAGCAGATGCCGATAAATGTGATGTCGCCCCCTGTGGGGCCGACACCAGAGTGGATGGATAGGTGGAAGGTATAAACCGACAGTGTCAACTCCTTACATAAAAGGCTGGATGACGTAACAGCTATGGGACAGCCGGCTTCTCAGCCCGCGCCTGCCCAGGCGTCTCAAAGGCCATCAGGGGCTCAAAAACGCCCTCTCCCTCAGATGGCAGACACAGATGTCGACACGGAGTCTGACTCCAGTGTCGACGAGGTTGAGACATATACATAATCCACTAGGAACATCCGTTACATGATCCCGGCAATAAAAAATGTGTTACAAATTTCTGACATTAACCCAAGTACCACTAAAAAAGGGTTTTATGTTTAGGGAGAAAAAGCAGGCAGTGTTTTGTTCCCCCATCAAATGAGTGAATGAAGTGTGAAAAAGCGTGGGTTCCCCCGATAAGAAACTGGTAATTTCTAAAAAGTTACTGATGGCGTACCCTTTCCCGCCAGAGGATAAGTTACGCTGGGAGATATCCCCTAGGGTGGATAAGGCGCTCACACGTTTATCAAAAAAGGTGGCACTGCCGTCTTAGGATACGGCCACTTTGAAGGTACCTGCTGATAAAAAGCAGGAGGCTATCCTGAAGTCTGTATTTACACACTCAGGTACTAGACTGAGACCTGCAGATAGTGCTGCTGCAGCGTGGTCTGTAACCCTGTCAAACAGGGATACTATTTTGCGAACATAAGACGTCGTCTTATATATGAGGGATGCACAGAGGGATATTTTGCCGGCTGGCATCCAGAATTAATGCAATGTCCATTCTGTCAGGAGGGTATTAGAGACCCGACACTGGACAGGTGATGCTGACTTTAAAAGGCACATAGAGCCTTATACGGGTGAGGAATTGTTTGGGGATGGTCTCTGGGACCTCGTATCCACAGCAACAGCTGGGAAGAAATTTTTTTACCTCAGGTTTCCTCACAGCCTAAGAAAGCACTGTATTATCAGGTACAGTCCTTTCGGCTTCAGAAAAGCAAGCGGGTCAAAGGCGCTTCCTTTCTGCACAGAGACGAGGGAAGAGGGAAAAAGCTGCACCAGTCGGCCAGTTCCCAGAATCAAAATTCTTCCCCCGCTTCCTCTGAGTCCACCGCATGACGCGGGGGCTCCACAGGCGTAGCCAGGTACGGTGGGGGGCCGCCTCAAAAATTTCAGCGATCAGTGGGCTCGCTCACAGGTGGATCCCTGGATCCTTCAAGTAGTATCTCAGGGGTACAAGCTGGAATTTGAGGCGTCTCTCCCCCGCCGTTTCCTCAAATCTGCCTTGCCGACAACTCCCTCCGGCAGGGAGGCTGTGCTAGAGGCAATTCACAAGCTGTATTCCCAGCAGGTGATAGTCAAGGTGCCCCTACTTCAACAAGGGCGGGGTTACTATTCCACACTGTTTGTGGTACCGAAACCGGACGGTTCGGTGAGACCCATTTTAAATTTGAAATCCTTGAACACATACATAAAAAAATTCAAGTTCAAGATGGAATCGCTCAGGGCGGTTATTGCAAGCCTGGAGGAGGGGGATTACATGGTATCCCTGGACATCAAGGATGCTTACCTACATGTCCCCATTTACCATCCTCACCAGGAGTACCTCAGATTTGTGGTACAGGATTGCCATTACCAATTCCAAACACTGCCGTTTGGACTGTCCACGGCACCGAGGGTCTTTACCAAGGTAATGGCAGAAATGATGATACTCCTTCGAAAAAAGGGAGTTTTAATTATCCCGTACTTGGACGATCTCCTTATAAAGGCGAGGTCCAAGGAGCAGTTGTTGATCGGAGTAGCACTATCTCGGGAAGTGCTACAACAGCACGGATGGATTCTATACATTCCAAAGTCACAGCTGGTTCCTACCACACGCCTACTGTTCCTGGGGATGGTTCTGGACACAGAACAGAAAAAAGTGTTTCTCCCGCAGGAGAAAGCCAAGGAGCTGTCATCTCTAGTCAGAGACCTCCTGAAACCAAAACAGGTATCGGAGCATCACTGCACACGAGTCCTGGGAAAAATGGTAGCTTCTTACGAAGCAAAATTCCATTCGGCAGGTTCCATGCAAGAACCTTTCAGTGGGACCTCTTGGACAAGTGGTCGGGATCGCATCTTCAGATGCATCGGCTAATAACCCTGTCTCCAAGGACCAGGGTATCTCTACTGTGGTGGCTGCAGAGTGCTCATCTTCAAGAGGGCCGCAGATTCGGCATACAGGACTGGGTCCTGGTAACCACGGATGCCAGCCTTCGAGGCTGGGGGGCAGTCACACAGGGAAGAAATTTCCAAGGACTTTGGTCAAGTCAGGAGTCGTCCCTACACATAAATATTCTGGAACTGAGGGCCATTTACAATGCCCTAAGTCTGGCAAGGCCTCTGCTTCAAAACCAGCCGGGACTGATCCAATCAGACAACATCACGGCAGTCACCCATGTATACCGACAGGGCGGCACAAGAAGCAAGATGGCGATGGCAGAAGCCACAAGGAAACTCCGATGGGCGGAAAATCACGTCTTAGCACTGTCAGCAGTGTTCATTCCGGGAGTGGACAACTGGGAAGCAGACTTCCTCAGCAGACACGACCTACACCCGGGAGAGTGGGGACTTCATCCAGAAGTCTTCCAACTGTTGGTAAACCGTTGGGAAAGGCCACAGGTGGACATGATGGCGTCCTGCCTAAACAAAAAACTAGATATTGCGCCAGGTCAAGGGACCCTCAGGCAATAGCTGTGGACGCTCTAGTGACACCGTGGGTGTACCAGTCGGTTTATGTATTCCCTCCTCTGCCATCTTATACCAAAGGTACTGAGAATAATAAGAAAACTAGGAGTAAGAACGATACTCGTGGTTCCGGATGGGCCAAGAAGAGCTTGGTACCCAGAACTTCAAGAAATGATATCAGAGGACCCATGGCCTCTACCGCTCAGACAGAATCTGCTACAGCAGGGGCCCTGTCTGTTCCAAGACTTACCGTGGCTGCGTTTGACGGCATGGCGGTTGAATTCCGGATCCTAAAGGAAAAGGGCATTCCGGAAGAAGTCATTCCTATGCTGATAAAAGCCAGGAAAGAAGTTACCGCAAACCATTATCACCGTATTTGGCGAAAATATGTTGCGTGGTGTGAGGCCAGGAAGGCCCCAACAGAGGAATTTCAGCTGGGTCGTTTTCTGCACTTCCTACAGTCAGGGGTGACTATGGGCCTAAAATTGGGTTCCATTAAGGTCCAGATTTCGGCTCTGTCGATTTTCTTCCAGAAAGAACTGGCTTCACTGCCTGGAGTTCAGACATTTGTAAAGGGAGTGCTACATATTCAGCCCCCTTTTGTGCCTCCTGTGGCACCTTGGGATCTCAACGTGGTGTTGAGTTTCTTAAAATCACATTGGTTTGAGCCACTTAAAACTGTGGATTTGAAATATCTCACGTGGAAAGTGGTCATGTTATTGGCCTTGGCTTCGGCCAGGCGTGTGTCAGAATTGGCGGCTTTGTCATGTAAAAGCCCTTATCTGATTTTCCATATGGATAGGGCAGAATTGAGGACTCGTCCCCAATTTCTCCCTAAGGTGGTATCAGCTTTTCACTTGAACCAACCTATTGTAGTGCCTGCGGCTACTAGGGACTTGGAAGATTCCAAGTTACTGGACGTAGTCAGGGCCTTAAAAATTTATATTTCCAGGACGGCAGGAGTCAGGAAAACTGACTCGCTTTTTATCCTGTAGGCACCCAACAAAATAGGTGCTCCTGCTTCTAAGCAGACTATTGCTCGCTGAATTTGTAGCACAATTCAGCTGGAGCATTCTGCGGCTGGATTGCCGCATCCTAAATCAGTAAAAGCCCATTCCACGAGGAAAGTGGGCTCATCTTGGGCGGCTGCCCGAGGGGTCTCGGCTTTACAATTTTGCCGAGCTGCAACTTGGTCATGGGCAAACACGTTTGCTAAATTCTACAAAATTGATACCCTGACTGAGGAGGACCTTGAGTTCTCTCATTCGGTGCTGCAGAGTCATCCGCACTCTCCCACCCGTTTGGGAGCTTTGGTATAATCCCCATGGTCCTTACGGAGTTCCCAGCATCCACTAGGACGTCAGAGAAAATAAGATTTTACTCACCGGTAAATCTATTTCTCGTAGTCCGTAGTGGATGCTGGGCGCCCATCCCAAGTGCGGATTGTCTGCAATACTTGTATGTAGTTATTGCCTAACTAAGGGTTATTGTTGAGCCATCTGTTGAGAGGCTCAGTTATATTTCATACTGTTAACTGGGTGTAGTATCACGAGTTATACGGTGTGATTGGTGTGGCTGGTATGAGTTTTACCCGGGATTCAAAATCCTTCCTTATTGTGTCAGCTCTTCCCGGCACAGTATCCTAACTGAGGTCTGTAGGAGGGTCATAGTGGGAGGAGCCAGTGCACACCAATAGTACCTAATCTTTCTTTTAGAGTGCCCAGTCTCCTGCGGAGCCCGTCTATTCCCCATGGTCCTTGCGGAGTTCCCAGCATCCACTACGTACTACGAGAAATAGATTTACCGGTGAGTAAAATCTTATTTTAACACTTAACCCTAACCTAACCCTAATCCCTAACCCTAAAACCCTAACCCTAATACCCTAACCCTTACCCCTAACAATAACCCTAATACGAACCCTAACTCTAACCCTAAACCTAATACGAACCCTAACCCTATCCCTGACCCTAAAACCCTAACCCTAATATGAATCCTAACACTAACCCTAACCCCTAACCATAACCATAACCCTAAATCCCTAACCATAATAACCCTAACTCTAACCCTAATATGAACCCTAACCCTAATACAAAACCTAACCCTAACTCTAACCCTAAACATAATATGAACCCTAACCCTAATAACCCTAACCCTGACCCTAAAACCCTACCCCTAATATGAATCCTAACCCTAACCCATAACAATAACCAAAAATCCCTAACCCTAATAACCCTAACCCCTAACCCTAACCCTAAGCCTAATACCCTAACCCTAACTCTAATACCCTAATACCCTAATCCTAACCCTAACCCTATTAACCCTAACCCTAAAACTCTAACCCTAACCCTAATACACTAACTCTAAAACCCTAACCCTAACCCTAATACCGTAACCCTAACCCTAACCCCTAACCCTAACACGAACCCTAACCCTAACCCAAAACCCTAACCCTAACACTAATCAATACCCTAAACCTAACCCTAAATGTCTTTCAATTTATGAGAGATTTCTTTAAATAAGCTACAATGTCCAAGGTACTAAACATGATATATTCTATGGGGTTTCATAAGCAAGTCATTAGATTAATTTACTACTAAAGTTATAAAACATATGCATTCAATATTTGAGGAAACAAAGTAAAAATAACACTATTTATTGGGTTTCACTAAAAAATCCATTGAAAGACTTGACTATTGTTCTTAAAAGACATATGCATTACTTAGTATAGAGCAATAAATCACATGCAGACTAGTAAAATAAAAACATGCTTACGTTGTATTTAAAACTATGATAGGCTTACCTTGTTAGTGTAAGACCTACAATCTACCGACTGAGCTAACAAGTCTGCACATAAGTGTCACCCAATCCCTAACCCTAATACCCTAACCCTAATTACCCTAACCCTAACACGAACCCTATCACTAACCCTAACCCTTAACCCCTAACCATAACCCTAATATGAATCCTAACCCTAACCCCTAACCCTAACCCTAAAACCCTAACCCTAATAACCCTAACCCTAAACCCTAACCCGTAAACCTAACCCTAACCCTAATACACTAACCCTAATTCCCTAATACCCTAATCCTAACCCTAACCCTAATAACACTATCCCTAACCCTAACCGTAAAAACTCTAACCCTAACCGTAATACCCTAACCCTAAAATCCTAACCCTAATCCTAAAAATAATACCCTAACTCTAACCCTAACCCGAACCCGTACCCTAACCCTTATATGAACCCTAACCCTATAATCATAATACTTTAACCCTTAACCCTAACCCTAACCTAACCCTAATCCCTAACCCTAAAACCCTAACCCTAATACCCTAACCCTAACCCCTAACACTAACCCTAACCCTAATACGAACCCTAACCCTAACTCTAAGCCCTAAACCTAATACGAACCCTAACCCTAATAACCCTAACCCTGACCCTAAAACCCTAACCCTAATATGAATAGTAACACTAACCCTAACCCCTAACCATAACCATAACCCTAAATCCCTAACCCTAATAACCCTAACCCCTAACCCTAACCCTAATACGAACCCCAAATTTAACCCTAACCTGAACCCTAACCCTATCTCTAACCCTAACCCTATTACAAACCCTAACCCTAATACGAACCCTAACCCTAGCCCTAACCCTAATACGAACCCTTACCCTAACTATAACCCTAACCCTAACACGAACCCTAACCCTAACCCTAATATGAACCCTAACCCAAAACCCTAACCCAAATACGAACCTTAACCCTAACCCTAAAACCCTAACCCTAACCCTAATACGAACCCTTACCCTAACCCTAATATGAACCCTAATCCTAATACAAAACCTAACCCTAACTCTAACCCTAAACCTAATACGAACCCTAACCCTAATAACCCTAACCCTGACCCTAAAACCCTACCCCTAATATGAACCCTAACCCATAACAATAACCCTAAATCCCTAACCCTAATAACCCTAACCCCTAACCCTAAGCCTAATACCCTAACCCTAACTCTAATACCCTAATACCCTAATCCTAAACCTAACCCTATTAACCCTAACCCTAAAACTCTAACCCTAATACCCTAACTCTAAAACCCTAACCCTAATACCCTAACCTTAACCCTAACCCCAAACCCTAACCCTAACATGAACCCTAACCGAAAACCCTAGCCCTAACACTAATCAATACCCTAACCCTAAATATCTTTCAATTTATGAGAGATTTCTTTAAATAAGCTACAATGTCCAAGGTACTAAACATGATATATTCTATGGGGTTTCATAAGCAAGTCATTAGATTAATTTACTACTAAAGTTATAAAACATATGCATTCAATATTTGAGGAAACAAAGTAAAAATAACACTATTTATTGGGTTTCACTAAAAAATCCATTGAAAGACTTGACTATTGTTCTTAAAAGACATATGCATTACTTAGTATAGAGCAATAAATCACATGCAGACTAGTAAAATTAAAACATACTTACGTTGTATTTAAAACTATGATAGGCTTACCTTGTTAGTGTAAGACCTACAATCTACCAACTGAGCTAACAAGTCTGCACATAAGTGTCACCCTAACCCTAACCCTAATACCCTAACCCTAATAGCCCTAACCCTAACACGAACCCTATCACTAACCCTAACCCTTAACCCCTAACCCTAACCCTAATATGAATCCTAACCCTAACCCCTAACCCTAAAATCCTAACCCTAATAACCCTAACCCTAATCCATAACCCCTAAACCTAACCCTAACCCTAATACACTAACCCTAATTCCCTAATACCCTAATCCTAACCCTAACCCTAACCCTAATAACACTATCCCTAACCCTAACCGTAAAAACTCTAACCCTAACCGTAATGCCCTAACCCTAAAACCCTAACCATAATCCTAAAAATAATACCCTTACTCTAACCCTAACCCGAACCCGTACCCTAACCCTTATACGAACCCTAACCCTATAATCATAATACTTTAACCCTTAACCCTAACCCTAACCTAACCTTAATCATTAACCCTAAAACCCTTACCCTAATACCCTAACCCCTAACACTAACCCTAACCCTAATACGAACCCTAACCCTAACTCTAACGGTAAACCTAATATGAACCCTAACCCCTAGCCATAACCATAACCCTAAATCCCTAACCCTAATAACCCTAACCCCTAACCCTAAGCCTAATACCCTAACCCTATCTCTATTACCCTAATACCCTAATCCTAACCCTAACCCTAATACCCTTACTATAAAACCCTAATCCTAATACCCTAACCCTAACCCTAATAACCCTAACCCTAACACGAACCCTATCACTAACCCTAACCCTTAACTCCTAACCCTAACCCTAATATGAATCCTAACCCTAACCCCTAACCCTAACCCTAAAACCATAACCCTAATAACCCTAACCCTAAACCATAACCCCCAAACCTAACCCTAACCCTAATACCCTAACCCTAATACCCTAATACCCTAATCCTAACCCTAACCCTAATAACACTATCCCTAACCCTAACCGTAAAAACTCTAACCCTAACCGTAATACCCTAACCCTAAAACCCTAACCCTAATCCTAAAAATAATACCCTAACTCTAACCCTTACCCGAACCCGTACCCTAACCCTTATACGAACCCTAACCCTATAATCATAATACTTTAACACTTAACCCTAACCTAACCCTAACTCTAACCCTAAAACCCTAACCCTAATACCCTAACCCTAACCCCTAACAATAACCCTAATACGAACCCTAACCCTAACTCTAACCCTAAACCTAATACGAACCCTAACCCTAATAACCCTAACCCTGACCCTAAAACCCTAACCCTAATATGAATCCTAACACTAACCCTAACCCCTAACCATAACCCTAAATCCCTAACCCTAATAACCCTAACCCCTAACCCTAACCCTAAGGCTAATACCCTAACCCTAACTCTAATACCCTAATACCCTAATCCTAACCCTAACCCTAATAACCCTAACCTTAAAACTCTAACCCTAACCCTAATACCCTAACTATAAAACCCTAACCCTAATACCGTAACCCTAACCCAAAACCCTAACCCTAAAACCCTAATCCTAACCCTAATACGAAACCCTAACTCTAACCCTAACCCGAACCTAATCCCTAACCCTAACCATAATACGAACCCTAACCCTAATTCAAACCCTAAACCTAACCCCTAACCCTAACACGAACCCTAAGCCTAACCCAAAACTCTAACCCTAATCCTAACCCTAAACCTAATACGACCCCTAACTCTAACCCTAACCCTAACCCTAACCTGAACCCTAACCCTATCTCTAACCCTAACCCTAATACAAACCCTAACCCTAATATGAACCCTAACCCTAGCCCTAACCCTAATATGAACCCTTACCCTAACTATAACCCTAACCCTAACTCTAACCCTAACCCTAACCCTAATATGAACACTAACCCAAAACCCTAACCCAAATACGAACCCTAACCCTAACCCTAAAACCCTAACCCTAACCCTAATATGATCCCTTACCCTAACCCTAATATGAACCCTAACCCTAATACAAAACCTAACCCTAACTCTAACCCTAAACCTAATACGAACCCTAACCCTAATAACCCTAACCCTGACCCTAAAACCCTACCCCTAATATGAATCCTAACCCTAACCCATAACAATAACCAAAAATCCCTAACCCTAATAACACTAACCCCTAACACTAACCCTAATCCTAATACCCTAACCCTAACTCTAATACCCTAATACCCAAATCCTAACCCTAACAATATTAACCCTAACCCTAAAACTCTAACCCTAACCCTAATACCCTAACTCTAAAACCCTAACCCTAATACCGTAACCCTAACCCTAACCCCTAACCCTAACACGAACCCTAAACTAAAACCCTAACCCTAATACCCTAAACCTAACCCCTAACACTAACCCTAATACGAACCCTAACCCTAACTCTAACCCTAAACCTAATACGAACCCTAACCCTAATAACCCTAACCCTGACGCTAAAACCCTAATCCTAATATGAATCCTAACACTAACCCTAACCCCTAACCATAACCATAACCCTAAATCCCTAACCCTAATAACCCTAACCCCTAACCCTAACCCTAAGGCTAATACCCTAACCCTAACTCTAATACCCTAATACCCTAATCCTAACCCTAACCCTAATAACCCTAACCCTAAACTCTAACCCTAACCCTAATACCCTAACTATAAAACCCTAACCCTAACAAGAACCCTAAGCCTAACCCAAAACTCTTACCCTAATCCTAACCCTAACCCTAATACGACCCCTAACTCTAACCCTAACCCTAACCCTAACCTGAACCCTAACCCTATCTCTAACCCTAACCCTAATACAAACCCTAACCCTAATACGAACCCTAACCCTAGCCCTAACCCTAATATGAACCCTTACCCTTACTATAACCCTAACCCTAACACTAACCCTAACCCTAATGTGAACACTAACCCAAAACCCTAACCCAAATACGAACCCTAACCCTAAAACCCTAACCCTAACCCTAATACGAACCCTTACCCTAACCCTAATATGAACCCTAACCCTAATACAAATCCTAGCCCTAACTCTAACCCTAAACCTAATATGAACCCTAACCCTAATAACCCTAACCCTGACCCTAAAACCCTACCCCTAATATGAATCCTAACCCTAACCCATAACAATAACCAAAAATCCCTAACCCCTTATAACCCTAACCCCTAACCCTAACCCTAAGCCTAATACCCTAACCCTAACTCTAATACCCTAATACCCTAATCCTAACCCTAACCCTATTAACCCTAACCCTAAAACTCTAACCCTAACCCTAATACACTAACTCTAAAACCCTAACCCTAATACCGTAACCCTAACCCTAACCCCTAACCCTAACCCTAACACGAACCCTGACCCTAACCCAAAACCCTAACCCTAACACTAATCAATACCCTAAACCTAACCCTAAATGTTTTTTCAATTTATGAGAGATTTCTTTAAATAAGCTACAATGTCCAAGGTACTAAACATGATATATTCTATGGGGTTTCATAAGCATGTCATTAGATTAATTTACTACTAAAGTTATAAAACATATGCATTCAATATTTGAGGAAACAAAGTAAAAATAACACTATTTATTGGGTTTCACTAAAAAATCCATTGAAAGACTTGACTATTGTTCTTAAAAGACATATGCATTACTTAGTATAGAGCAATAAATCACATGCAGACTAGTAAAATTAAAACATGCTTACGTTGTATTTAAAACTATGATAGGCTTACCTTGTTAGTGTAAGACCTACAATCTACCGACTGAGCTAACAAGTCTGCACATAAGTGTCACTAAATCCCTAACCCTAATACCCTAACCCTAATTACCCTAACACGAACCCTATCACTAACCCTAACCCTTAACCCCTAACCCTAACCCTAATATGAAACCTAACCCTAACCCTAAAACCATAACCCTAATAACCCTAACCCTAAACCCTAACCCCTAAACCTAACCCTAACCCTAATACCCTAACCCTAATACCCTAATACCCTAATCCTAACCCTAACCCTAATAACACTATCCCTAACCCTAACCGTAAAAACTCTAACCCTAACCGTAATACCCTTACCCTAACCCTAAAACCCTAACCCTAATCCTAAAAATAATACCCTAACTCTAACCCTTACCCGAACCCGTACCCTAGCCCTTATACGAACCCTAACCCTATAATCATAATACTTTAATACTTAACCCTAACCCTAATCTATCCATAATCCCTAACCCTAAAACCCTAACCCTAATACCCTAACCCCTAACAATAACCCTAATACGAACCCTAACCCTAACTCTAACCCTAAACCTTTATAATGTTTTTCAATTTATGAGAGATTTCTTTAAATAAGCTACAATGTCCAAAGTACTAAACATGATATATTCTATGGGGTTTCATAAGCAAGTCATTAGATTAATTTACTACTAAATTTATAAAACATATGCATTCAATATTTGAGGAAACAAAGTAAAAATAACACTATTTATTGGGTTTCACTAAAAAATCCATTGAAAGACTTGACTATTGTTCTTAAAAGACATATGCATTACTTAGTATAGAGCAATAAATCACATGCAGACTAGTAAAATAAAAACATGCTTACGTTGTATTTAAAACTATGATAGGCTTACCTTGTTAGTGTAAGACCAACAATCTACCGACTGAGCTAACAAGTCTGCACATAAGTGTCACTAAATCCCTAACCCTAATACCCTAACCCTAATTACCCTAACACGAACCCTATCACTAACCCTAACCCTTAACCCCTAACCCTAATATGAATCCTAACCCTAACCCCTAACCCTAACCCTAAAACCATAACCCTAATAACCCTAACCCTAAACCCTAACCCCTAAACCTAACCCTAACCCTAATACCCTAACCCTAATACCCTAATACCCTAATCCTAACCCTAACCCTAATAACACTATCCCTAACCCTAACCGTAAAAACTCTAACCCTAACCGTAATACCCTTACCCTAACCCTAAAACCCTAACCCTAATCCTAAAAATAATACCCTAACTCTAACCCTTACCCGAACCCGTACCCTAGCCCTTATACGAACCCTAACCCTATAATCATAATACTTTAATACTTAACCCTAACCCTAACCTAACCCTAATCCCTAACCCTAAAACCCTAACCCTAATACCCTAACCCTAACCCCTAACAATAACCCTAATACGAACCCTAACCCTAACTCTAACCCTAAACCTAATACGAACCCTAACCCTAATAACCCTAACCCTGACCCTAAAACCCTAACCCTAATATGAATCCTAACACTAACCCTAACCCCTAACCATAACCATAACCCTAAATCCCTAACCCTAATAACCCTAACCCCTAACCCTAAGCCTACGCCTAATACACTAACCCTAACTCTAATACCATAATACCCTAATCCTAACCCTAACCCTAGTAACCCTAACCCTAAAACTCTAACCCTAATACCCTAACCATAATACCCTAACTAGAAAACCCTAACCCTAATACCCTAACCCTAACCCCTGAACCTTACCCTAACACGAACCCTAACCCTAACCCAAAACCCTAACCCTAACCCTAATCCTAACCCTAATACGAAACCCTAACTCTAACCCTAACCCGAACCTAATCCCTAACCCTAGCCATAATACGAACCCTAACCCTAATTCAAACCCTAAACCTAACCCCTAACCCTAACACGAACCCTAAGCCTAACCCAAAACTCTTACCCTAACCCTAATCCTAACCCTAACCCTAATACGAACACTAACTCTAACCCTAACACTAACCCGAACCTGAACCCTAACCCTATCTCTAACCCTAACCCTAATACAAACCCTAACCCTAATACGAACCCTTACCCTAACTATAACCCTAACCCTAACACTAACCCTAACCCTAATATGAACCCTAACCCAAATACGAACCCTAACCCTAAAACCCTAACCCTAACCCTAATACGAACCCTTACCCTAACCCTAATATGAACCCTAACCCTAATACAAAACCTAACCCTAACTCTAACCCTAAACCTAATATGAACCCTAACCCTAATTACCCTAACCCTGACCCTAAAACCCTACCCCTAATATGAATCCTAACCCTAACCCATAACAATAACCAAAAATCCCTAACCCTAATAACCCTAACCCCTAACCCTAACCCTAAGCCTAATACCCTAACCCTAACTCTAATACCCTAATACCCTAATCCTAAACCTAACCCTATTAACCCTAACCCTAAAACTCTAACCCTAACCCTAATACCCTAACTCTAAAACCCTAACCCTAATACCCTAACCTTAACCCTAACCCCTAACCCTAACATGAACCCTAACCCTAACCCAAAACCCTCACCCTAACACTAATCAATACCCTAACCCTACCCCTAAATGTCTTTCAATTAATGAGAGATTTCTTTAAATAAGCTACAATGTCCAAGGTACTAAACATGATATATTCTATGGGGTTTCATAAGCAAGTCATTAGATTAATTTACTACTAAAGTTATAAAACATATGCATTCAATATTTGAGGAAACAAAGTAAAAATAACACTATTTATTGGGTTTCACTAAAAAATCCATTGAAAGACTTGACTATTGTTCTTAAAAGACATATGCATTACTTAGTATAGAGCAATAAATCACATGCAGACTAGTAAAATAAAAACATGCTTACGTTGTATTTAAAACTATGATAGGCTTACCTTGTTAGTGTAAGACCTACAATCTACCGACTGAGCTAACAAGTCTGCACATAAGTGTCACTAAATCCCTAACCCTAATACCCTAACCCTAATTACCCTAACACGAACCCTATCACTAACCCTAACCCTTAACCCCTAACCCTAACCCTAATATGAATCCTAACCTTAACCCCTAACCCTAACCCTAAAACCATAACCCTAATAACCCTAACCCTAAACCCTAACCCCTAAACCTAACCCTAACCCTAATACCCTAACCCTAATACCCTAATACCCTAATCCTAACCCTAACCCTAATAACACTATCCCTAACCCTAACCGTAAAAACTCTAACCCTAACCGTAATACCCTTACCCTAACCCTAAAACCCTAACCCTAATCCTAAAAATAATACCCTAACTCTAACCCTTACCCGAACCCGTACCCTAGCCCTTATACGAACCCTAACCCTATAATCATAATACTTTAATACTTAACCCTAACCCTAACCTAACCCTAATCCCTAACCCTAAAACCCTAACCCTAATACCCTAACCCTAACCCCTAACAATAACCCTAATACGAACCCTAACCCTAACTCTAACCCTAAACCTTTATAATGTTTTTCAATTTATGAGAGATTTCTTTAAATAAGCTACAATGTCCAAGGTACTAAACATGATATATTCTATGGGGTTTCATAAGCAAGTCATTAGATTAATTTACTACTAAAGTTATAAAACATATGCATTCAATATTTGAGGAAACAAAGTAAAAATAACACTATTTATTGGGTTTCACTAAAAAATCCATTGAAAGACTTGACTATTGTTCTTAAAAGACATATGCATTACTTAGTATAGAGCAATAAATCACATGCAGACTAGTAAAATAAAAACATGCTTACGTTGTATTTAAAACTATGATAGGCTTACCTTGTTAGTGTAAGACCTACAATCTACCGACTGAGCTAACAAGTCTGCACATAAGTGTCACTAAATCCCTAACCCTAATACCCTAACCCTAATTACCCTAACACGAACCCTATCACTGACCCTAACCCTTAACCCCTAACCCTAACCCCTAACCCTAACCATAACCCTAATAACCCTAACCCTAAACCCTAACCCCTAAACCTAACCCTAACCCTAATACCCTAACCCTAATACCCTAATACCCTAATCCTAACCCTAACCCTAATAACACTATCCCTAACCCTAACCGTAAAAACTCTAACCCTAACCGTAATACCCTTACCCTAACCCTAAAACCCTAACCCTAATCCTAAGAATAATACCCTAACTCTAACCCTTACCCGAACCCGTACCCTAGCCCTTATACGAACCTTAACCCTATAATCATAATACTTTAATACTTAACCCTAACCCTAACCTAACCCTAATCCCTAACCCTAAAACCCTAACCCTAATACCCTAACCCTAACCCCTAACAATAACCCTAATACGAACCCTAACCCTAACTCTAACCTTAAACCTAATACGAACCCTAACCCTAATAACCCTAACCCTGACCCTAAAACCCTAACCCTAATATGAATCCTAACACTAACCCTAACCCCTAACCATAACCATAACCCTAAATCCCTAACCCTAATAACCCTAACCCCTAACCCTAAGCCTAAGCCTAATACACTAACCCTAACTCTAATACCATAATACCCTAATCCTAACCCTAACCCTAGTAACCCTAACCCTAAAACTCTAACCCTAATACCCTAACCCTAATACCCTAACTAGAAAACCCTAACCCTAATACCCTAACCCTAACCCCTAACCCTTACCCTAACACGAACCCTAACCCTAACCCAAAACCCTAACCCTAACCCTAATCCTAACCCTAATACGAAACCCTAACTCTAACCCTAACCCGAACCTAATCCCTAACCCTAGCCATAATACGAACCCTAACCCTAATTCAAACCCTAAACCTAACCCCTAACCCTAACCCGAACCCTAAGCCTAACCCAAAACTCTTACCCTAACCCTAATCCTAACCCTAACCCTAATACGAACACTAACTCTAACCCTAACACTAACCCGAACCTGAACCCTAACCCTATCTCTAACCCTAACCCTAATACAAACCCTAACCCTAATACGAACCCTTACCCTAACTATAACCCTAACCCTAACACTAACCCTAACCCTAATATGAACCCTAACCCAAATACGAACCCTAACCCTAACCCTAAAACCCTAACCCTAACCCTAATACGAACCCTTACCCTAACCCTAATATGAACCCTAACCCTAATACAAAACCTAACCCTAACTCTAACCCTAAACCTAATATGAACCCTAACCCTAATAACCCTAACCCTGACCCTAAAACCCTACCCCTAATATGAATACTAACCCTAACCCATAACAATAACCAAAAATCCCTAACCCTAATAACCCTAACCCCTAACCCTAACCCTAAGCCTAATACCCTAACCCTAACTCTAATACCCTAATACCCTAATCCTAAACCTAACCCTATTAACCCTAACCTTAAAACTCTAACCCTAACCCTAATACCCTAACTCTAAAACCCTAACCCTAATACCCTAACCTTAACCCTAACCCCTAACCCTAACCCTAACATGAACCCTAACCCAAAACCCTCACCCTAACACTAATCAATACCCTAACCCTAACCCTAAATGTCTTTCAATTAATGAGAGATTTCTTTAAATAAGCTACAATGTCCAAGGTACTAAACATGATATATTCTATGGGGTTTCATAAGCAAGTCATTAGATTAATTTACTACTAAAGTTATAAAACATATGCATTCAATATTTGAGGAAACAAAGTAAAAATAACACTATTTATTGGGTTTCACTAAAAAATCCATTGAAAGACTTGACTATTGTTCTTAAAAGACATATGCATTACTTAGTATAGAGCAATAAATCACATGCAGACTAGTAAAATTAAAACATGCTTACGTTGTATTTAAAACTATGATAGGCTTACCTTGTTAGTGTAAGACCTACAATCTACCAACTGAGCTAACCAGAATGCTCAGCAGCATCTGAAAATTTATTAGAGATTTATGTAAATAAGCTACAATGTTCAAGGTACTAAACATGATATATTCTATGGGGATTCATAAGCAAGTCATTAGAATACTTTACTACTAATGTTATAAAACATATGCATTCAATATTTGAGGAAACAAAGAAAAAATAAAGCTATCTATTGGGTTTCAGTAAAAAGTCAATTGGAAGACTTGACTATTGTTTTTAAAAGACATATGCATTACTTATTATAGAGCAATAAATCACATGCAGACTCGTAAAATAAAAACATGCTTACGTTGTAGTCAAACCTGTGATAGGCATACCATGTTAATGTAAGACCTACTCTCTACCAACTGAGCTAACCAGTCTGCATGTGAATGACTACCAATTTGCCAGACATTTATGCAAATAAGCTACAATTTCCAAGGTACTAATCATGATATATTCTGTGGGGTGTCATAAGTAAGTCATTAGAATACATTACTACTAAATTTATAAGACATATGCATTCAATATTTGAGGAAACAAAGAAAAAATAAAGCTATCTATTGGGCTTCAGTAAAAAGTCAATTGGATGACTTGACTATTGTTTTTAAAAGACATATGCATTACTTAGTATAGAGCAATAAATCACATGCTGACTAGTAAAATAAAAATGATTACGTTGGATTCAAACCTATGATAGACTTATATTGATAGTGTAAGACCAACACTCCACCAACTTATCTAACCAGAATGCTCATAATCATCCTTCAATTTGTCAGAGATTTATGCAAATAAGCTACAATTTCCAAGGTACTAATCTTGATATATTCTATGGGGTGTCATAAGTAAGTCATTAGAATACTTTACTACTAAACGTATAAGACATATGCATTCAATATTTGAGAAAACAAAGAAAAAATAAAGCTATCTATTGGGTTGCAGTAAAAAGTCCATTGGAAAACTTGGCTATTGTTTTTAAAAGACATATGCATTACTTAGAATAGAGCAATGAATCACATGCTGACTTGTAAAATAAAAAAACTTATGTTGCATTCAAACCTATGATAGGCTTATATTGATAGTGTAAGACCAACACCCTACCAACTGATCTAACCAGAATGCACATAATTATTCTACAATTTGTCAGAGATTTATGTAAATAAGCTACAATTTCCAAGGTACTAAACATGATATATTCTTTTGGGTTTCATAAGCAAGTCATTAGAATACTTTATTACTAAAGTTATAAAACATATGCATTCAATATTTGAGGAAACAAAGAAAAAATAAAGCTATTTATTGGGTTTCACTAAAAAGTCCATTGGAAGACTTGACTATTATTTTTAAAAGACATATACATTACTTAGTATAGAGCAATAAATGACATGCTGGCTAGTAAAATAAAAATGCTTATGTTGCATTCAAACCTATGATAGGCTTACATTGATAGCGCAAAACCAACACCCTACCAACTGAGCTAACCAAAACGCTCATAAAGGTCCTCAAATGTATTAGAGATTCAAGTCAATGAGCTACAATGTCCACGGTACTAAACTTGATATATTCTATGGGGTGTCACAAGTAAGTCATTAGAATACTTTACTACTAAATTTATAAGACATATGCATTCAATATTTGAGAAAACAAAGTAAAAATAAAGCTATCTATTGGGTTTCACTAAAAAGTCCATTGGAAGACCTGAGTATTTTTTTTTTAAAAGACATATGCATTACTTATTACAAAGCAGTAAATTACATGCAGACCAGTAAAATAAAAAAAACGCTTACATTAGATTCAAACCTATGACAGACTTACATTGTTAGTATAAGACCAACGCTCTACCAACTGAGCTAACCAGAATGCTCGAAAATATGTGGAAATTTATTAGAGATTTAAGTAAATAAGCTACAATGTCTAAGGTATTAAACATGATATATTCTATGGGGATTCATAAGTAAGTCATTAGAATACTTTACTACTAAAGTTATAAAACATATGCATTCAATATTTGAGGAAACAAAGAAAAAATAAAGCTATTTATTGGGTTTCACTAAAAAGTCCATTGGAAGACTTGACTATTGTTTTTAAAAGACATATGCATTACTTAGTAAAGAGCAATAAATCACATGATGACTAGTAAAATAAAAAAGGCTTATGTTGGATTTAAATCTATGATAAACTGACATAGATAGCGCAAGACCAAGACTCTACCAACTGACCTAACCAGAATGCTGATAAAGGTCCAAAAATGTATTAGAGATTTAAGTCATTAAGCTACAATGTCCATGGTACTAAACATGATATATTTTATGGGATGTCATAAGTAAGTCATTAGAATACTTTGATACTAAAGTTATAAGACATATGCATTCAATATTTGAGAAAACAAAGAAAAAATAAGCTTTCTATTGGGTTTCACTGATTGTATAAAACCAAAGCTCTACCAACTGAGCTAACCAGAATGCTTAGCAGCATCTGAAAATTTATCAGAGATTGATGTAAATAAGCTACAATGTTCAAGGTACTAAACATGATATATTCTATGGGGATTCATAAGCAAGTCATTAGAATACTTTACTACTAAAGTTATAAAACATATGCATT
Organism: Pseudophryne corroboree; assembly: GCF_028390025.1. Lineage (NCBI taxonomy): Eukaryota > Metazoa > Chordata > Amphibia > Anura > Myobatrachidae > Pseudophryne > Pseudophryne corroboree. The sequence goes on from NC_086444.1 coordinate 658,891,429, forward strand.
CAATATTTGAGGAAACAAAGAAAAAATAAAGCTATCTATTGGGTTTCACTAAAAAATCCATTGAAAGACTTGACTATTGTTCTTAAAAGACATATGCATTACTTAGTATAGAGCAATAAATCACATGCAGACTAGTAAAATTAAAACATGCTTACGTTGTATTTAAAACTATGATAGGCTTACCTTGTTAGTGTAAGACCTACAATCTACCAACTGAGCTAACCAGAATGCTCAGCAGCATCTGAAAATTTATTAGAGATTTATGTAAATAAGCTACAATGTTCAAGGTACTAAACATGATATATTCTATGGGGATTCATAAGCAAGTCATTAGAATACTTTACTACTAATGTTATAAAACATATGCATTCAATATTTGAGGAAACAAAGAAAAAATAAAGCTATCTATTGGGTTTCAGTAAAAAGTCAATTGGAAGACTTGACTATTGTTTTTAAAAGACATATGCATTACTTATTATAGAGCAATAAATCACATGCAGACTCGTAAAATAAAAACATGCTTACGTTGTAGTCAAACCTGTGATAGGCATACCATGTTAATGTAAGACCTACTCTCTACCAACTGAGCTAACCAGTCTGCATGTGAATGACTACCAATTTGCCAGACATTTATGCAAATAAGCTACAATTTCCAAGGTACTAATCATGATATATTCTGTGGGGTGTCATAAGTAAGTCATTAGAATACATTACTACTAAATTTATAAGACATATGCATTCAATATTTGAGGAAACAAAGAAAAAATAAAGCTATCTATTGGGCTTCAGTAAAAAGTCAATTGGATGACTTGACTATTGTTTTTAAAAGACATATGCATTACTTAGTATAGAGCAATAAATCACATGCTGACTAGTAAAATAAAAATGATTACGTTGGATTCAAACCTATGATAGACTTATATTGATAGTGTAAGACCAACACTCCACCAACTTATCTAACCAGAATGCTCATAATCATCCTTCAATTTGTCAGAGATTTATGCAAATAAGCTACAATTTCCAAGGTACTAATCTTGATATATTCTATGGGGTGTCATAAGTAAGTCATTAGAATACTTTACTACTAAACGTATAAGACATATGCATTCAATATTTGAGAAAACAAAGAAAAAATAAAGCTATCTATTGGGTTGCAGTAAAAAGTCCATTGGAAAACTTGGCTATTGTTTTTAAAAGACATATGCATTACTTAGAATAGAGCAATGAATCACATGCTGACTTGTAAAATAAAAAAACTTATGTTGCATTCAAACCTATGATAGGCTTATATTGATAGTGTAAGACCAACACCCTACCAACTGATCTAACCAGAATGCACATAATTATTCTACAATTTGTCAGAGATTTATGTAAATAAGCTACAATTTCCAAGGTACTAAACATGATATATTCTTTTGGGTTTCATAAGCAAGTCATTAGAATACTTTATTACTAAAGTTATAAAACATATGCATTCAATATTTGAGGAAACAAAGAAAAAATAAAGCTATTTATTGGGTTTCACTAAAAAGTCCATTGGAAGACTTGACTATTATTTTTAAAAGACATATACATTACTTAGTATAGAGCAATAAATGACATGCTGGCTAGTAAAATAAAAATGCTTATGTTGCATTCAAACCTATGATAGGCTTACATTGATAGCGCAAAACCAACACCCTACCAACTGAGCTAACCAAAACGCTCATAAAGGTCCTCAAATGTATTAGAGATTCAAGTCAATGAGCTACAATGTCCACGGTACTAAACTTGATATATTCTATGGGGTGTCACAAGTAAGTCATTAGAATACTTTACTACTAAATTTATAAGACATATGCATTCAATATTTGAGAAAACAAAGTAAAAATAAAGCTATCTATTGGGTTTCACTAAAAAGTCCATTGGAAGACCTGAGTATTTTTTTTTTAAAAGACATATGCATTACTTATTACAAAGCAGTAAATTACATGCAGACCAGTAAAATAAAAAAAACGCTTACATTAGATTCAAACCTATGACAGACTTACATTGTTAGTATAAGACCAACGCTCTACCAACTGAGCTAACCAGAATGCTCGAAAATATGTGGAAATTTATTAGAGATTTAAGTAAATAAGCTACAATGTCTAAGGTATTAAACATGATATATTCTATGGGGATTCATAAGTAAGTCATTAGAATACTTTACTACTAAAGTTATAAAACATATGCATTCAATATTTGAGGAAACAAAGAAAAAATAAAGCTATTTATTGGGTTTCACTAAAAAGTCCATTGGAAGACTTGACTATTGTTTTTAAAAGACATATGCATTACTTAGTAAAGAGCAATAAATCACATGATGACTAGTAAAATAAAAAAGGCTTATGTTGGATTTAAATCTATGATAAACTGACATAGATAGCGCAAGACCAAGACTCTACCAACTGACCTAACCAGAATGCTGATAAAGGTCCAAAAATGTATTAGAGATTTAAGTCATTAAGCTACAATGTCCATGGTACTAAACATGATATATTTTATGGGATGTCATAAGTAAGTCATTAGAATACTTTGATACTAAAGTTATAAGACATATGCATTCAATATTTGAGAAAACAAAGAAAAAATAAGCTTTCTATTGGGTTTCACTGATTGTATAAAACCAAAGCTCTACCAACTGAGCTAACCAGAATGCTTAGCAGCATCTGAAAATTTATCAGAGATTGATGTAAATAAGCTACAATGTTCAAGGTACTAAACATGATATATTCTATGGGGATTCATAAGCAAGTCATTAGAATACTTTACTACTAAAGTTATAAAACATATGCATTCAATATTTGAGGAAACAAAGAAAAAATAAAGCTATCTATTGGGTTTCACTAAAAAGTCCATTGGAAGACCTGAGTATTTTTTTTTAAAATACATATGCATTACTTATTACAAAGCAGTAAATTACATGCAGACTAGTAAAATAAAAAAAACGCTTACATTAGATTCAAACCTATGACAGACTTACATTGTTAGTACAAGACCAACGCTCTACCAACTGAGCTAACCAGAATGCTCAAAAATATGTGGAAATTTATTAGAGATTTAAGTAAATAAGCTACAATGTCCAAGGTATTAAACATGATATATTCTATGGGGATTCATAAGTAAGTCATTAGAATACTTTACTATAGAGCAATAAATCACATGCAGACTCGTAAAATTTAAACATGCTTACGTTGTAGTCAAACCTGTGATAGGCATACCATGTTAATGTAAGACCTACTCTCTACCAACTGAGCTAACCAGTCTGCATGTGAATGACTTCCAATTTGTCAGACATTTATGCAAATAAGCTACAATTTCCAAGGTACTAATCATGATATATTCTGTGGGGTGTCATAAGTAAGTCATTAGAATACATTACTACTAAATTTATAAGACATATGCATTCAATATTTGAGGAAACAAAGAAAAAATGTAGCTATCTATTGGGTTTCACTAAAAAGTCCATTGGAAGACTTGAGTATTTTTTTAAAAAGACATATGCATTACTTATTATAAAGCAGTAAATTACATGCAGACTAGTAAAATAAAAAAGGCTTACATTAGATTCAAACCTATAACAGACTTACATTGTTAGTATAAAACCAACGCTGTACCAACTGAGCTAACCTGAATGCTCAGAAATATCTGGAAATTTATTAGAGATTTAAGTAAATAAGCTACAATGTCTAAGGTACTAAACATGATATATTCTATGGGGATTCATAAGTAAGTCATTAGAATACTTTACTACTAAAGTTATAAAACATATGCATTCAATCTTTGAGGAAACAAAGAAAAAATAAAGCTATTTATTGGGTTTAACTAAAAAGTCCATTGGAAGACTTAACTATTGTTTTTTAAAAGACATATGCATTACTTAGTAAAGAGCAATAAATCACATGCTGACTAGTAAAATAAAAAATACTTATGTTGGATTCAAACCTATGATAGGCTTAAATTGATAGTGTAAGACCAACACCATACCAACTGATCTAACCAGAATGCTCATAAATGACCTCTAATTTGTCAGAGATTTAAGTCAATAAGCTACAATTTCCAAGGTACTAAACATGATATATTCTATAAGGTTTCATAAGCAAGTCATTAGAATACTTTACTACTAAAGTTATAAAACATATGCATTCAATATTTGAGGTAAAAAATAAAAAATAAAGCTATTTATTGGGTTTCACTAAAAATTCCTTTGGAAGACTTGACTTTTGTTTTTAAAAGACATATGCATTACTTAGTATAGAGCAATAAATGACATGCTGACTAGTAAAATAAAAAATGCGTCAGTTGGATTTAAATCTATGATATGCTGACATTGATAGTGTAAAACCAACACACTACCAACAGAGCTAACCAGAATGCTCATAAACATCCTAAAATGTATTAGAGATTTAAGTGAATAAGCTTCAATGTGCAAGGTACAAAACATGATATATTCTACGGGGTTTCATAAAAAATAAAAACAAAGAAAAAATAAAACTATTTATTGGGTTTCACTAAAAAAGCCATTGGAAGACTTGACTATTGTTTTTAAAAGCCATGCATTACTTAGTATAGAGCAATAAATCACATGCACTAGTAAAATAAAAACGTGCTTACGTTGTATTCAAACCTATGATAGGCTTTCTTTGTTAGGAAATCTGAGCTAACCAGACTGCACATAAGTGTCACCATAACCCTAACCCTAATACCCTAACCCTGACCATAATAACCCTAAACCTAACCCTAACCCTAACACCAACCCTAACCCTAACGCCTAACCATAACACTAACCCAAACCCTAAAACTAATATGAACCCTAACCCTTCCCCTAACCCCTAACCCTAAAAACCTCAACCCTAACTCTAACCCTAACCCCTAACCCTAACCCTAACTCTAATACCCTAACCCTAAACCCTAAAACTAATATGAACCCTAACCCTTCCCCTAACCCCTAACCCTAACCCTAAAAACCTCAACCCTAACTCTAACCCTAACCCCTAACCCTAACCCTAACTCTAATACCCTAACCCTAAAACCCTAACCCTAATAGTAATAAACCTAACTCTGACCCAAACCCTAACCCTAATACCCTAACACTAAAACCCTAACCCTAACCCTAAAACCCTAACCCTAATAACCCTAACCCTAATACCCTAACACTAACCCTAAAACCCTAACCCTAACCATAAAACCAAAATTCTAACTCTAACCCAAACCCTAACCCCTAATCCTAATACCCTAACACTAAAGCCCTAACTCTATTAACCCTAAACCTTAACCCTACCCCTATTACCCTAGCCCTAACCCTAAAACTCTAACCCTAAAACCCTAACCCCAACAATAAAACCCTAACCCTAGCTCTAACCCTAACACTAATACCCAAACCTTACCCTATTACCCTAATACCCTAACCCTAAAACCCTAACCCTAATCCTAATAAACATAACCCTAACCCTAAAACTCTAAACCTAAAACCCTAACCCTAACCCTAAAACCCTAACCCTAATAACACTTACCCCTAACCCTAATAACCTAACCCTAAACCTAACCATAATACCCTAAACCTAATACTAACATTAACCTTAACCCTAAATGTCTTACCATTTATGAGAGATTTAAGTCAATAAGCTACAATATCCAAGGTACTAAACATGATATATTTTATGGGGTTCAATAAGCAAGTCATTAGAGTACTTTTCCACTAAAATTATAAAACATATGCATTAAATATTTGAGGAAACAAAGAAAAAATAAAGCTATTTATTGGGTTTCACTAAAAAGTCAATTGGAAGACTTGACTATTATTTATAAAAGACATATACATTACTTAGTATAGAGCAATAAATGACATGCTGGCTAGTAAAATAAAAATGCTTCTGTTGCATTCAAACCTATGATAGGCTTACATTGATAGCGCAAGACCAACACCCTACCAACTGAGCTAACCAAAATGCTCATAAAGGTCCTCAAATGTATTAGAGATTTAAGTCAATAAGCTACAATGTCCACGGAACTAAACATGATATATTCTATGGGGTGTCATAAGTAAGTCATTAGAATACTTTACTACTAAATTTATAAGACATATGCATTCAATATTTGAGAAAACAAAGTAAAAATTAAGCTATCTATTGGGTTTCACTAAAAAGTCCATTGGAAGACTTGAATATTTTTTTTTAAAAGACATATGCATTACTTATTATAAAGCAGTAAATTACATGCAGACTAGTAAAATAAAAAAAGGCTTACATTAGATTCAAACCTATGACAGACTTACATTGTTAGTATAAAACCAACGCTCTACCAACTGAGCTAACCTGAATGCTCAGAAATATCTGGAAATGTATTAGAGATTTAAGTAAATAAGCTACAATGTCCAAGCTACTAAACATGATATATTCTATGGGGATTCATAAGCAAGTCATTAGAATACTTTACTACTAAAGTTATAAAACATATGCATTCAATATTTGAGGTAAAAAATAAAAAATAAAGCTATTTATTGGGTTTCACTAAAAATTCCTTTGGAAGACTTGACTATTGTTTTTAAAAGACATATGCATTACTTAGTATAGAGCAATAAATGACATGCTGACTAGTAAAAAAAAAAAATGCGTCTGTTGGATTTAAATCTATGATATGCTGACATTGATAGTGTAAAACCAACACCCTACCAACAGAGCTAACCAGAATGCTCATAAACATCCTAAAATTTATTAGAGATTTAAGTGAATAAGCTTCAATGTGCAAGGTACAAAACATGATATATTCTATGGGGTTTCATAAGAAAGCCATTAGAGTACTTTTCTACAAAAGTTATAAAACATATGCATTCAATATTTGAGGAAACAAAGAAAAAATTAAACTATTTACTGGGTTTCACTAAAAAAGTCATTGGAAGACTTGACTATTGTTTTTAAAAGCCATGCATTACTTCGTATGGAGCAATAAATCACATGCACTAGTAAAATAAAAACGTGCTTACGTTGTATTCAAACCTATGATAGGCTTTCTTTGTTAGGAAATCTGAGCTAACCAGACTGCACATAAGTGTCACCATAACCCTAACCCTAATACCCTAACCCTGACCATAATAACCCTAAACCTAACCCTAACCCTAACACCAACCCTAACCCTAACGCCTAACCCTAACCATAACACTAACCCAAACCCTAATACGATACCCTAACCCAAAACCCTAATCCTAACCCTAACACTAAATGAACCCTAACTTTAACCATAACCCGAACCCTAACCCTAACCCTAACAATAATTTGAACCCTAACCCTAATACGAACCCTAAACTTAAAAACCGAACCCTAACACGAACCCTAATCCAAAACCCTAACCCTAATCCTAACAATAACCCTAAATGAACCCTAACTCTAACCCTAACCCGAACCTGAACCCTAACCCTAATATGAACCCTAATCCTAATATGAACACTAACCCTAATCATAACACTAAAACTAATATTATCCCTAACCCTAACCCTAATAACCCTAACCCTGACCCTAACCCAAAAAACCTAACCCTAATACGAATCCTAACCCTAGCCCCTAACCCTAACCCTAAAACTCTTACCCTAACCCTAATAACCCTTACCCCTTACCCTAATCCTAACCCTAACCCTAGTAACCCTAATAACCCTAACCCTTCCACTAAAACCCTAACCCTAATACCCTAACTCTAACCCTAATTCCCTAACTCAAACCCTAACACGAACCCTAAGCCTAATACGAACCCGAACCCTAACCCTAATATCCTAATACCCTAACCCTAACCCTTAACCCTAACCCTAAACTAACCTAACCCCTAACCCTTTCCCTAAACCTTTCCCTAAAACACTAACCCTAACCCTAATACCCTAACACTAAACCTAATACGAACCCTAACCCTAACATGAACCCTAGCACTAATAATCCTAACCCTAACCCTAATATCCCTAACCCTAACCTAAACCCTAAAACCCTAACCCTAACCATAACTCTAAATTCCTAACCCTAACCCCTAACCCCTAATACTTAACCCTAACCCTAACATGAACCCTAACCCTAACCCTGGCCCTGGCCCTAACCCTAACTCTAACCCAAACCCTAATACCATAAACCCTAATGCTCTAATACCCTAAACCTAACCCTAAAACCATAACCCTATCACTATTCCTAATAAACCTACCCCTAACTCTAATACCCAAACCCTAATGCCCTAACCCTATTACCCTAATGCTAACCCTAGCCCTAAAACCCTAACCCTAACTCTAATAACCCTAACCCCTAACCCTAACATTAATACCCAAACCCTTAAACCCTAACCCTAAAACCCTAACCATAAAACCCTAACTCTAGCCCTAACCATAATACCCTAACCCTAACCTTAATACCATAACCCTAACCCTAACTCTAACCCTAATACCCTAACCATAATACCCTAACCCTTACACTAACCCTAATACACTAACCCTAACCTTAACCCTAACGCTAAATGTCTTACAATTTATGGGAGATTTAAGTAAATAAGCTACAATGTCCACGGTACTAAACATGATATATTTTACGGGGGTTCCTAAGCAAGTCATTAGAGTACTTTTCTACTAAAGTTATAAAACATATGCATTCAATACTCGAGGAAACAAAGAAAAAAGAAAACTATTTATTGGGTTTCTCTAAAAAAGCCATTGTTTTTAAAAGACATGCATTACTTAGTATGGTGCAACAAATCACATGCAGACTAGTAAAATTAAAACATGCTTACGTTGTATATAAACCTATGATAGGCTTTCCTTGTTAGAGTAAGACCTACACTCTACCAATATGAGCTAACCAGTCTGCATAAAAGTGTCACCATAACCCTAACCCTAATACCCTAACCCTAACCGTAATAACCCTAAACCTAACCATAAACATTACCCTAACAGCAACCCTAACCCCTTACACTAACCCGAACCATAACACGAACCCTAACCCTAAACGAACCCTAACTCTAACCCAAACCTGAACCCTATCCCTAACAATAATTTGAACCCTAACCCTAATACGAACTCTAACCCTAACCCTAGCCCTAACCCTAATACGAAACCTTACCCTAGCCATAACCCTACCCCTAACCCTAATATGAACCCTAACCCAAAACCCAAAATCTAACGCTAACCCTAACCCTAAACCTAAAATTAACCATAACCCTAACCATAGCCCTAACCCTAATATGTACCCTAAATATAAACCTAACCCTAACCCTATCACAAACCCTAACCCTAATACACAAAACCCTAACGCTAACCATTACCCTAATACGAAACCTAACCCTAACCTGAACTCTAACCTTAAAACCCTAATACGAACCATAATACGAACCCTAACCCTAATATAAACCCTAACCCTAAAACTAATATGAACCCTAACCCTTCCCCTAACCCCTAACCCTAACAACCTTAACCCTAACTCTAACCCTAACCCCTAACCCTAACCCTAACTCTAATACCCTAACCCTAAAACCCTAACTCTAATAGTAATAAACCTAACTCTGACCCAAACCCTAACCCTAATACCCTAACCCTAAAACCCTAACCGTAACCCTAAAACCCTAACCCTAATAATCCTAACCCTAATACCCTAACACTAACCTTAAAACCCTAACCCTAAAACCCTAACCCTAACCATAAAACCAAAATTCTAACTCTAACCCAAACCCTAACCCCTAATCCTAATACCCTAACACTAAAGCCCTAACTCTATTAACCCTAACCCTAAACCTTAACCCTACCCCTATTACCCTAGCCCTAACCCTAAAACTCTAACCCTAAAACCCTAACCCCAACAATAAAACCTAACCCTAGCTCTAACCCTAACACTAATACCCAAACCTTACCCTAATACCCTAATACCCTAACCCTAAAACCCTAACCCTAATCCTAATAAACATAACCCTAACCCTAAAACTCTAAACCTAAAACCCTAACCCTAACCCTAAAACCCTAACCCTAATAACACTTACCCCTAACCCTAATAACCTAACCCTAAACCTAACCAAAATACCCTAAACCTAATACTAACATTAACCTTAACCCTAAATGTCTTACCATTTATGAGAGATTTAAGTCAATAAGCTACAATATCCAAGGTACTAAACATGATATATTTAATGGGGTTTCATAAGCAAGTCATTAGAGTACTTTTCCACTAAAATTATAAAACATATGCATTAAATATTTGAGGAAACAAAGAAAAAATAAAGCTATTTATTGGGTTTCACTAAAAAGTCCATTGGAAGACTTGATTATTGTTTTTAAAGACATATACATTACTTAGTATGGAGCAATAAATCGCATGCAGACTAATAAAATAAAAAATGCTTACGTTGAATTCAAAACTATGATACGCTAACATTGATAGTGTAAGACTAACACTATACCAACTGAGCAAACCAGTCTGCAAATAAGTGTCACCTAACCCTAATACCCTAACCCTAACTGTAATAACCCTAAACCTAACCCAAACCCTAACCCTAACGCCAAGCCTAACCCTAACCCCTAACCCTAACACTAACCCGAACCCTAACACGTACCCTAACCCAAAACCGTAACCCAAACGCTAACCCTAACCCTAATATGAACCCTAAACCTAACAATAACTCGAACCAGAACCCTAACAATAAAACCCTAACCCTAATACGAACCCTAACCCTAACCGTAATACTAACCCAAACCCCAATATCTTAATACCCTAACTCTAACCCTAACCCTTAACCCTAACCATAACCCTAACCCTAACCAAACCCTAACCACTATCCCTAACACCCTAACCCTAATACCCTAACCCTTATACAAACCTAATCCTAACATGAACCATAACCCCAACCCTAATAACCATAACACTAATAACCCTAACCCTAAAACCCTAACCACAAATCCCTAACCCTAACCCCTAATCCTTAACCATAACACTAACATGAACTCTAACCCTTGCCATTGCCCTGGCCCCAACCCTAACTCTAACCCTAACCCTACCCTAATACCCTAACCCTAAAACCCTAACTCTAACATTAACCCTAACCCTAATATCCTAACCCTAACCCTACCCTAATACCCTAACCCTAAAACCCTAACCATAAAACCCTAACCATAACTCTAACCCTAACCCTAAATCCCTAACCCCTAATACTTACCCAAACCCTTAAACCCTAACCCTAACAATAAAACCCTAACCCAAACTCTAAACCTACCCCTAATACCCTAACCCTAATACCAGGGTGCAGTATGTAATGCCGGCGCTCAGGCTCCCGGCGACCAGCATACCGGCGCCGGGAGCCCGACCGCCGGCATACCGACAGCATGGCGAGCGCAAAGGAGCCCCTTGCAGGCTCGCTGCGCTCGCCACGCTGCGGGCACGGTGGCGTTTATTCTCCCTCCAGGGGGGTAGTGGAGCCCCACGAGGGAGAATAGCTGTCGGTATACCGGGTGTCGGGATTCCGGCGCCGGTATACTGTGCACCGGGATCCCGATATTCGGCATACTGAAGACCACCGCAAATACCATAACCCTATCCCAAACCCAAACTCTAACCCTAACCCTAATACCCTAACCCTAATACCCTAACACTAACCCTTACCTTAAATATAACCCTAAATGTCTTACAATTTATGAGAGATTTATTTAAATAAGCTACAATGTTCAAGGTACTAAACATGATATATTTTATGGGGTTTCATAAGCAATTCATTAGAGTACTTTACTACTAAAGTTATAAAACATATGCATTCAATATTTGAGGAAACAAAGAAAAAATAAAACTATGTATTGGGTTTCACTAAAAAAGCCATTAGAAGACTTGACTATTGTTTTTAAAAGACATATGCATTACTTAGTATGGAGCAATAAATCACATGCAGACTAGAAAAATAAAAACATGCTTATGTTGTATTCAAACCTATGATAGGCTTTCCTTGTTAGTGTAAGACCTACATTCTACCAACTTAGCTAACCAGTCTGCACATAAGAGTCACCATAACCCTAACCCTAATACCCTAACCGTAATAACCCTAAACCTAACCCTAACCCTAACCCTAACACCAACCCTAACCCCTAACCCTAACACTAAACTGAACCCTAACATGAACCCTAACTCTAACCCTAACCCTAACAATAATTCGAACCCTAACCCTAATACGAACTCTAACCCTAACCCTAGCCCTAACCCTAATACGAACCCTTACCTTAGCCATAACCCTAACCCTAATATGAACCCTAACTCAAAACCCAAATTCTAACACTAACCATAACCCTAATACGAACCCTAACCATAACCCAAATTTGAACCTTAACCCTAAAACCCTAACACTAATACGAATCCTAATCCTAATACGAACCCTAATCCTAATATGAACACTAACCCTAATCATAACACTAATTCTAATATGAACACTAACTCTAATAACCCTAACCCTGACCCTAACCCTAAAACCCTAACCCTAACCCGAATACAAATCCTAACCCTAACCTCTAACCCTAACCCTAAAACTCTTACCCTAACCCTAAAACCCTAACACCTGACCCTAACCTAAAACCTAACCCTAATACCCTAAACCTAACCCTAATAACCCAAACACTTACCCTAAAACACTAACCCTAACCCTAATACCCTAACATTAAACCCTAATACCCTAACTCTAACCCTAACCTGAAACCGAACCCTAAACCTAATATGAACACGAACCCTAACCCTAATATCCAAATATGCTACCCCTAACCCTAACCCTTATCCCTTTACCTAACCCCTTTCCCTTACCCTAACCCTAACCCTAAAACACTATCCCTAACCCCAATACCCTAACACTAATCCTAATACGAACCGTAACCCTAACCCTAATATGAACCCTAACCCTCACCCTAATAATCTTAACCCTAACCTTAATAACCCTAACCCTAAATCCCTAACCCTAATCCTAACCCCTAATCCTTAACCCTATCCCTAACATGAACCCTAACCCTAACCGTGGCCCTGGCCCTTGCCCTAACCCAATCTCTTGTCCTAACCCTAATACCCTAATACCCAATCTCTAGTCCTAACCCTAATACCCTAATACCCTAATAACCTAACCCTAACCTATCCCTAACCCTAACCCCTAACAATTACCATAACCATAACACTAAAACACTAACCCTAATCCTAATACCCTAACTCTAACCCAAATTCTCTAACTCTAACCCTAACCCGAACCTAAACCCTTTAACTAATACGAACCCCAACCCGAACCCTAACCCTAATATCCTAATATCCTAACACTAACCCTAACCCTTAACCCTAACCTAGCCCTAACCACATACACTTACCCCAACCCTAACCCTAAAACCCTAAAACCCTAATAACCTAACACTAATCCTAATGCGAACCCTAAGCCTAACCCAAACATGAAACCTAACCCTAAAAACCATAAGCCTAACCTTAATAACCCTAAACCTAACCCTACAACCCTAACCCTAACCCTAAATCCCAAACCCAAACACTAACCCCAAGTCCTTAACCCTAACATGAACCCAAACCCAGGCCCTGGCCCTTGCTCTAACCCTAACTCTAACCCTAACCCTAACTCTAACCCTAACCACAATACTCTAACCCTAACTCGAACCCTAATATCTAACCCTAACCCTATTACCCTAACCCTTACACTAACCCTAATACCCTAACACTAACCCTAATCTTAACGCTAACCCTAACTGTATTACAATTTATGAGAGATTTAAGTCAATAAGATACAATGTCCAATGTCCTAAACATGATATATTTTATAGGGTTACATAAGGAAGTCATTAGAGTACTTTACTACTAAAGTTATAAAACATATGCATTCAATATTTGAGGAAACAATGAAAAAAATAAAACTATTTATTGGGTTTTACTAAAAAAAGTAATTGGAAGACTTGACTATTGTTTTTAAAAGACATATGCATTACTTAGTATGGAGCAATAAATCACATGCAGACTAGTAAAATAAAAACATGCTTACGTTGTATTCAGACCTATGATAGGCTTACCTTGTTAGCGTAAGACCTACGCTCTACCAACTAAGCTAACCAGTCTGCACGTAAATGTCACCCTAACCCTAACCCTAATACCCTAACCGTAACCCTAACCCTAAAAACCCTAAACCTAACCCTAATCATAACACGAACCCTAACCCCTAACTCCTACCACTAACCCTAACACTATTCTTAACCCTAACCCTAAACGAACCCTAGCTCTAACCCTAAACCTCACCCTATTACACTAACCCTAATACCCTAACCCTAACCCTAAAACCGTTAATCTAACCCTAATAACCCCAACCCTAACCCCTAACCCTAATAGCCTAACCCTAACCCTAAAACCATAAACCTAAACCCCTAACCCTAACCCTAGCCATAAAATCCTAATCCTAACTCTAACCCTAACCTTTACACCCTAACCCTAACCCTAATACAATAACCCTAACCCTAACCCTAACTCTTACCCTATTACCCTAACCATAATACCCTAACCCTAACACTAATTCCCTAACCAAATTCCTAACCCTAACCTTTACCCTAACCCTAAATGTCTTACAATTTATGAGAGATTTGAGTCAATAAGCTACAATGTCCAAGGTACTAAACATGATATATTTTATTGGGTTTCATAAGCAAGTTATGAGAGTACTTTACTACTAATTTTATAAAATATATGCATTCAATATTTGAGGAAACAAAGAAAAAATAAAACTATGTATTGGGTTTCACTAAAAAAGCCATTGGAAGACTTGACTATTGTTTTTAAAAGACATATGCATTGCTTAGTATGGAGCAATAGATTACATGCAGACTAGTAAAATAAAAACATGCTTACGTTGTATTCAGACATATGATAGGCTTACCTTGTTAGCGTAAGACCTACACTCTACCAACTAAGCTAACCAGTCTGCATGTAAATATCACCCTAACCCTAACCCTAATACCCTAACCGTAACCCTAACCCTAAAAACCCTAAACCTAACCCTAACCCTAACCATAACACGAACCCTAACCCTAACCCCTAACTCCTACCACTAACCCTAACACTATTCTTAACCCTAACCCTAAACGTACCCTAACTCTAACCCTAACCCTCACCCTATTAATCTAACCCTAATACCCTAACCCTAAAACCGTTACCCTAACCCTAATAACCCTAACCCCTAACCCTAACCCTTATAGCCTAACCCTGACCCTAAAACCCTAAGCCTAAACCCCTAACCCTAACCGTAGCCATAAAATCCTTACCCTAACTCTAACCCTAAACCTTACACCATAACCCTAACCCTAATACAATAACCCTAACCCTAATTCTTACCCTATTACCCTAACCCTAATACCCTAACCCTAACACTAATTCCCTAACCAAATTCCTAACCCTAACCTTTACCCTAACCCTAAATGTCTTACAATTTATGAGAGATTTAAGTCAATAAGCTACAATGTCCAAGGTACTAAACATGATATATTTTATGGGGTTTCATAAGCAAGTTATGAGAGTACTTTACTACTAATGTTATAAAAAATATGCATTCAATATTTAAGGAAACAAAGAAAAAATAAAACTATGTATTGGGTTTCACTAAAAAAGTGATTGGAAGACTTGACTATTGTTTTTAAAAGACATATGCATTGCTTAGTATGGAGCAATAGATTACATGCAGACTAGTAAAATAAAAACATGCTTACGTTGTATTCAGACATATGATAGGCTTACCTTGTTAGCGTAAGACCTACACTCTACCAACTAAGCTAACCAGTCTGCATGTAAATATCACCCTAACCCTAACCCTAATACCCTAACCGTAACCCTAACCCTAAAAACCCTAAACCTAACCCTAACCCTAACCATAACACGAACCCTAACCCTAACCCCTAACTCCTACCACTAACCCTAACACTATTCTTAACCCTAACCCTAAACGTACCCTAACTCTAACCCTAACCCTCACCCTATTAATCTAACCCTAATACCCTAACCCTAAAACCGTTACCCTAACCCTAATAACCCTAACCCCTAACCCTAACCCTTATAGCCTAACCCTGACCCTAAAACCCTAAGCCTAAACCCCTAACCCTAACCGTAGCCATAAAATCCTTACCCTAACTCTAACCCTAAACCTTACACCATAACCCTAACCCTAATACAATAACCCTAACCCTAATTCTTACCCTATTACCCTAACCCTAATACCCTAACCCTAACACTAATTCCCTAACCAAATTCCTAACCCTAACCTTTACCCTAACCCTAAATGTCTTACAATTTATGAGAGATTTAAGTCAATAAGCTACAATGTCCAAGGTACTAAACATGATATATTTTATGGGGTTTCATAAGCAAGTTATGAGAGTACTTTACTACTAATGTTATAAAAAATATGCATTCAATATTTAAGGAAACAAAGAAAAAATAAAACTATGTATTGGGTTTCACTAAAAAAGTGATTGGAAGACTTTACTATTGTTTTTAAAAGACATATGCATTACTTGGTATGGAGCAATAAATCACATGCAGACTAGTAAAATAAAAACATGCTTACGTTGTATTCAAAGCTATGATAGGCTTTCCTTGTTATTGTAAAACCTACACTCTACCAACTGAGATAACCAGTCTGCACATAAGTGTCACCATAACCCTAACCCTAATACCCTAACACTAACCGTAATAACCCTAAACCTAACCCTAACCCTAACTCTAAAACCAACCCTAACCACTAACCCCTAACCCTAACACTAACCCGAACCCTAACATGAACCCTAATCCAAAACCCTAACCCTAATCCTAACCCTAACCCAAAACAAACCCTAGCTCCAATCCTAACCATAACCCGAACCGGAACCCTAACCCTAACAATAATTCGAACCCTAAAACTAATATGAACCCTTGCCCTAGCCCTAGCCCTAACCCTAATATGAACCCTAACCCGAAACCCTAATTCTAATGCTAACCCTAACCCTAATACGAACCCTAACCCTGACCGAACCCTAACCCTAAAACCCTAACCCTAATACGAACCCAATACGAAACCTAATCCTAATACAAAACTAACCCTAATCATAACACTAAACCTGATATGAACCCTAACCGTAATCATAATAACCCTAACCCTATCCCTAACCCTAATACAAATTGTAACCCTAACCCTAATCCCTAACTCTAACCCTAAAACCCTTACCCTATCCCTAACCCTAATAACCCTAACCCCTAACCATAATACCTTAACCCTAAACTTAACCTTAAAACTCTAATACCCTAATCCTAACCCTAACCATAACCCTAATAACACTAACCCTTACACTAAAACCCTAACCCTAATACCCTAACCATAACCCTAATACCCTAACTCTAACCATAACCTGAACCCGAACCCTGAACCTAATATAAACCCTAACCTGGACCCTAACCAAAATATCCTAATAACCTAACCCTAACCCATAACCTTAACACTAACCTAACCCCTTACATTAACCTTAATCCTAAAACACTAACCCTAACCCTAATCCTAATACCCTAACATTAACCCTAACCCTAACATGAACCCTAACCCTAATAACCCTAACCCTAAACCTAAAACCCTAACCCTAAATCCCTAACCCTAACCCCTTATCCTTAATTCTAACCCTAACCCTAACATGAACCCTAACCCCAACCCTAACCCTGGACCTGGCCCTAACCCCAACTCTAACCCTAACCCTAACCCTAATACCCTAACCCTAATACACTAATACCCTAACGCTAACCCAAAAACCATAACCCTAAACCTAATAAATTTAACCCTCACCCTTAACCCAATCCCTAACCCTAAAACCCTAACCCTAACCCTAAAACCCTAACCCTAATAACCCGAACCCTAATCCCTAACCCTAATACCCTAACCCTAAAACACTAACCCTAAAACCTTAACCATAAAACCCTAAACCTAACTCTAACCCTAACCCTAACTCTAACATGAGCCCTAACCCAAAACCGTAACCCTAATGCTAACCCTAACCCTAATATGAACACTAAACCTAACAATAACTCGAACCAGAACCCTAACCCTAAAACCCTAACCCTAATACGAACCCTATCCCTAACAATAATACTAACCCAAACTCCAATATCCTAATACCCTAACTCTAACCATAAACCTTAACCCTAACCATAACCCTAACCCTAACCAAACCCTAACCCCTGACCCTAACACTAAAACCCTAACCCTAATACCCTAACCCTTATAAGAACCCTAACCCTAATACTAACACGAACCATAAACCTAATCCTAATAACCCTAACCCTAATAAACCTAACCCTAAAACCCTAACCACAAATCCCTAACCCTAACCCCTAATCCTTAACACTAACCCTTACACGAACCCTAACCCTTGTCATTGATGTGGCCCTAACTCTAACCCTAACCCTACCCTATTACCCTAACCCTTAACCTTAACCCTAACCTAACCCTAACCCCTAACCTTTACCCTAACCCTAACCCTAAAACACTAACCCTAACCCTAATACCCTAACATTAATCCTAATACAAACCCTAACCCTAACATGAACCCTAACCCTAATAACCCTAACCTTAATAACCCTAACCCTAAACATAAAACAGTACCCTAACCTTAAATCCCAAACCCTAACCCCTTATCCTTAATTCTAACCCTAACATGAACCCTAACCCCAACCTTAACCTTAACCGTAACCCTGGCCCTAACCCCAACTCTAACCCTAATACCCTAACCGTAATACCCTAATACCCTAACACTAACCTAAAAACCCTAACCCTAATCCTAAAAAACTTAACCCTAACCCTTCACCCAAACCATAACCCTAAAACCCTAACCCTAAAACACTAACCCTAACCCCTAACAAGAACCCTAAAACCCTAACCCTAAATTCTAACCCTAAAACTCTAACCATAACACCCTAACACGAACCCTGACCCTTAACCATAACCCCTAACCCTAACACGAACACTAACCCTAACCCATAACCCTAACTCTAACCCGACACTAATATCCTAATACCCTAACCCAAACCTTAACCCTAACCCTAATACCCTAACCCTAATAATCCTAACCTTAACCCCTAAAGCCTACCCCTAACCCACGCCCTAATCCTAACCCTAACCCTAATACCCTAACCCTAATACCCTAACCCTAATCCTATAACCCTAACCCTAATAACCCTAATCCTAACCCTAATACCCTAACCCTAACCCTAATACCCTAACCCTAAAACCCTAACCTAAAACCCTAACCCTAACCCTAAAACCCTAACCCTAACTCTATCCATAACCCTAACCCTAAAACCCTAACCTTAACCCTAACCCTAAAACCATAACCCTAATCCTAACTCTAACCCTAATAACCTAACCCTAACCCAAATATTCTAACCCTAACCTTAACCCTAACTCTAAATGTCTTAAACTTTATGAGAGTTTTATTTAAATAAGCTACAATGTCCAAGGTACTAAACATGATATATTCTATAGGGTTTCATACACAAGTCTTTAGAATACTTTACTACTAATGTTATAAAACATATGCATTCAATATTTGAGGAAACAAAGAAAAAATAAAGCTATTTATTGGGTTTCACTAAAAATGTGATTGGAAGACTTGACTATTGTTTTTTAAAAACATATGCATTACTTAGTAAAGAGCAATAAATCACATGCATACTAGTAAAATAAAATAAAAATTATGGCGGATTCAAACCTATGATATGCTTACATTGATAGTGTAAGACGAACACTCTCCCAACCAAGCTAACCAGAATGCTCATAAACATCATAAAATTTATCAGAGATTTAAGTCAATAATCTACAATGTACAAGGTACTAAACATGATATATTTTATAAGCAAGTCATTAGAGTACTTTACTACTAATTATGCATTCAATATTTGAGGAAACAAAGAAAACTAAAACTATGTATTGGGTTTCACTAAAAATGTGATAGGAAAACTTGACTATTGTTTTTAAAAGACATATGCATTACTTAGAATAGAGCAATAAATCACATGCAGACTAGTAAAATAAAAACATGCTTATGTTGTATTCAAACCTATGATAGGCTTTCCTTGTTAGTGTAAGACCCACACTCTACCAACTGAGCTAACCAGTCTGCACATAATAGTCACCATAACCCTAACCCTAATACCCTAACCCTAACCCAAATAACCCTAAACCTAACCCTAACTCTAACACCAACCCTAACCCTAACCCCTAACCCTAACACTAACCCGAACCCTAACACGAACCCTAACCCAAAACCCTAATCCTAATCCTAACCCTATCCCTAAACGAACCCTAACTCTAATCCTAACCATAACCCGAACCCTAACCCTAACAATAATTTTAACCCTAACCCTAATACAAACCCTATCCCTAACCCTAATACGAACCTTTACCCTAGCCATAACCCTAACCCTAATATGAAGCCTAACCCAAAATCCTAAATCAAATTCTAACCCTAACCCTAATACGAACCCTAACCCGAACCCTTAACCTAAAACCCTAACCCTAATATTAACAATAACCCTAATACGAACCCTAATCCTAATACGAACCCTAACCCTAATCATAACACTAAACCTAATAGGAACCCTAACCCTAATCCTAGTAACACTAACTCTAACCCAGACCCTAACCCAAACCCTTATACGAATCCTAACCCTAACCATAAAACCCTTACCCTAACCCTAATAAACTAAACCCTAACCCTAATACCCTAACCCTAAACTTAACCCTAATACTCTAATACCCTAATCCTAAACCTAACCCTAATAACCATAACCCTTACCCTAAAACCATAACCCACATACCATAACCATAACCCTAATACCCTAACTCTGACCCTAACACGAACCCGAACCCTAAACCTAATATGAACCCTAACCTGAACCCTAACCCTAATATCCTAATATCCTAACCCTAACCCTTAACCTTAACCCTAACCTAACACTAACCCTAACCCCTTACCCTTACCCTAACCCTAACCCTAAAACACTAACCCTAACCCTAACCCTAATACCCTAACATTAACCCTAATTCAAACCCTAACCCTAATAACACTAACCTTAATAACCTTAACCCTAAACCTAAAACCTTAACCCTAACCCTAAATCCCAAAATCTAACCCCTAATCCTTAATTCTTACCCTAACATGAACCCTAACCCCAACCTTAACCCTAACCTTGGCCCTAACCCCAACTCTAACCCTAATACCCTAACCCTAATACCCTAATACCCTAAAACAAACCTAAAAACCCTAACCTTAATCCTAAAAAATTTAACCCTAACCATTAACCCAAACCATAACCCTAAAACCCTAACCCTAACCCTAAAACACGAACCCTAGCCCTTACAACCCTAACACTAACCCCTAACAAAAACCCTAAAACCCTAACCCTAAACCCTAACCCTAACTATAACCCTAACCATAACCCTAATACCCTAACCCTAAAACCCTAACCCTATTAACCCTAACCCTAACCCTAATACCCTAACCCTAAAACTCTAACCCTAAAACCCTAACAACAACCATAAAACCCTAATCCTATCTCTAACCCAAACCCTAATACCCTAACCCTAACCCTAAAACACTAACCCTAACCCTAATCCTAATAAACCTAATCCTAACCCCTAACCCTAGCCCTTATACCCTTACCCTAAAACACTAAACCTAATCCTAAAACCCTAACCCTAATCCTAAAACCCTAACCCATAACCCTAACCCTAATACCCTAACACTAACCCTAAAACCCTAACCCTAAAACCCTAACCCTAAAACCCAAACGCTAACCATAAAACTCTAAATCTAACCCTAACCCTAATGCCCTAACCCTAACCCTAAATCCCTAACCCTAACCCCTAATATTTAACCCAAACCCTAAAACCCTAACCCTAACAATAAAACCCTACCTGAACTCTAACCCTACCCCTAACACCCTAAACATAATACCATAACCCTATCCCTAACCCAAACTCTAACCCTAATACCATAACCCTAACATTGATAACCATAAACCTAACCCTAACCTAACCCTAATACAAACCCTAATTCTAACCCTAACATGAACCCTAACCCTAACCCAAAACCCAAACCCTAACCCTAATCCTAACCCTAACCCTAATACAAACCCTAATTCTAACCCTAACCCGAACCTGAACCCTAAGCCTAATACGAACCCTAACCCTAGACCTAACCCTAATACAAACTCTAATATAACCCTAACCCTAACACGAACCCTAACCATAATATGATCCCTAACCCAAAACCCTAATGCTAACCCTAACCCTAATATGAACCCTTAACCTAAGAATAACTCAAACCTGAATCTGAACCCTAACCCTAAAACCCTAATACACACCCTTACCCTAATACTAACCCAAACCCCAATCTCCTAATACCCTAACTATAACCCTAACACTTAACCCTAACCTTGACCTTAACCAAACCTTAACCCCTAACCCTTTCCCTAAACCTAAGACCCTGACCCTAATACCCTAACCCTTATACTAACCCTAACACGAAACACAACTCTAATAACCCTATCCCTTATAACCCTAACCCTAAAACCCTAACCATTAAATCCCTAACCCTAACCCCTAATCCTTAATCCTAACCCTAACACGAACGCAAACCCTAACCCTTGCCAGGGCCCTGGACCTAACCCTTACTCTAACCCTACACTAATACCCTAATACCCTAACCCAAACCTTAACCCTAACCCTAATACCCTAATCCTAATAACCCTAACCTTAACCCCTAAAGCCTACCCCTAACCCAAGCCCTAATACTAACCCTAACCGTAATACCCTAACCCTAATACCCTAACCCTAATACCCTAACCCTAATAACCCTAACCCTAACCCTAATAACCTAACCCTAATACCCTAACCCTAACCCGAATAACCCTAAACCTAACCCTAACTCAAACACAAACCCTAACCCCTAACCCTAACCCAAACCGTAACACGAACCCAAACCCAAAACCCTAACCCTAATCCTAATCCTAACCCTAAACGAACCCTAACTCTAATCCTAACCATAACCCGAATCCGAACCCTAACCCTTACAATAATTTTAACCCTAACCCTAATACGAACCCTAGCCCTAACCCCTATACAAACCCTTACCCGAACCCTTAACCTAAAACCCTAACCCTAATATGAACAATAACCCTAATACGAACCCTAATCCTAATACGAACCCTAACTCTAATCATAACACTAAACCTAATAGGAACCCTAACCCTAATCCTAGTAACCCTAACCCAAACCCTAATACAAATCTTAACCCTAACCCTAAAACCCTTACCCTAACCCTAATAAACTAACCCCTAACCCTAATACCCTAACCCTAAACTTAACCCTAATACTCTAATACCCTAAGCCTAACCCTAACCCTAATAACCATAACCCTTACCCTAAAACCCTAACCCATATACCCTACCCATAACCCTAATACCCTAACTCTGACCCTATCTTGAACCCGAACCCTAAACCTAATATGAACCCTAACCTGAACACTAACCCTAATATCCTAATATCCTACCCCTAACCCTTAACCTTAACCCTAACCTAACCCTAACCCCTTACCCTTACACTAACCCTAACCCTAAAACACTAACCCTAACCCTAACCCCCTAACATTAACCCTAATACGAACCCTAACCCCTAACATGAACCCTAACCCTAATAACCCTAACCTTAATAACCTTAACCCTAAACCTAAACCCTTAACCCTAACCCTAAATCCCAAACCCTTACCCCTTATCCTTAGTTATAACCCTAACATGAACCCTAACCCCAACCTTAACCCTAAGCCTAACCCTAGCCCTGGCCCTTACCCCAACTCTAACCCTAATACCCTAACCCTAATAACCTAAAACCCTAACACTAACTTAAAAACTCTAACATAATCCAAAAAATTTAACCCTAACCCTTAACCCAAACCATAACCCTAAAACTCTAACCCTAAAACACTAACCCTAGCCCTTATAACCTTAACCCTAACCCCTAACAAGAACCCTAAAACCCTAACCCTAAAACCCTAACCCTAAAACCCTAACCATAACACCCTAACCCTAACTCTAACCCTAACCCTAACTCTAATACCCTAACCCTAAAGCCCTAACCCTATTAACCCTAACCCTAACCCCAAACCTAACCCTAATACCCTAACCCTATTAGCCCTAAAACTCTAACCTTAAAACCCCAACACCAACCATAAATTCCTAACCCTATCTTTAACCCTAACCCTAAAACCCTAACCTTAACCCTAACCCTAAAACACTAACCCCATACCCTAACACGAACCGTAACCCTAACCCAAAACCCAAACCCTAACCCTAATGCAAACCCTAATTCTAACCCTAACCCGAACCTGAACCCTAAGCCTAATACGAACCATAACCCTAATACGAACCCTAACCCTAGACCTAACCCTAATACCCTAACCCTAACATTAATAACCCTAAACCTAAACCTAACCCTAACACGAACCCTGACCCTAAACCCTAACCCCAAACCCTAACACGAACCGTAACCCTAACCCAAAACCCAAACCCTAACCCTAATCCTAACCCTAACCCTAATACAAACCCTAATTCTAACCCTAACCCGAACCCGAACCCTAAGCCTAATACGAACCATAACCCTAATACGAACCCTAACCCTAGACCTAACCCTAATACGAACCCTAACTATATCTCTAACCCTAACACGAACCCTAACCATAATATGATCCCTAACCCAAAACCCTAACCCTAACCCTAATATGAACCCTAAATCTAAGAATAACTCAAACCTGAATCCGAACCCTAACTCTAAAACCCTAATACAAAATCTAACCCTAATACTAACCCAAACCCCAATATCCTAATACCCTAACTATAACCCTAACACTTAACCCTAACCTTGACCCTAAGCAAACCTTAACCCCTAACCCTTACCCTAAACATAAGACCCTGACCCTAATACCCTAACCCTTATACTAACCCTAACACAAACCACAACCCTAACTCTAATAACCATAACCCTAAAACCCTAACCCTAAATCCCTAACCCTAACCCCTAATCCTTAACCCTAACCCTAACACGAACGATAACCCTAACCCTTGATATGGCCCTGGACCTAACCCTAACTCTAACCCTACACTAATACCCTAATACCCTAACCCAAACCTTAACCCTAACCCTAATATTCTAACCCTAATAACCCTAACCTTAACCCCTAAAGCCTACCCCTAACCCAGGCCCTAATCCTAACCCTAACCCTAATACCCTAACCCTAATACCCTAACGCTAACCCTAAAACCCTAACCCTAATAATCCTAACCCTAATACCCTAACTCTAACCCTAATACCATAACCCTAAAACCCTAACCTTAAACACTAACCCTAACCCTAATAACCTAACCCTAACCCAAATATCATAACCCTAACCTTAACCCTAACCCTAAATTTCTTACAATTTATGAAAGTTTTATTTAAATAAGCTACAAAGTCCAAGGTACTAAACATGATATATTCTATGGGGTTTCATACACAAGTCATTAGAATACATTACTACTAATGTTATAAAACATATGCATTCAATATTTGAGGATACAAAGAAAAAATAAAGCTATATATTGGGTTTCACTAAAAAGTCCATTGGAAGACTTGACTATTGTTTTTAAAGGACATGTGCATTACTTTTTATAGAGCAATAAATCACATGCAAACTAGTAAAATAAAAAAGGCTTACATTATATACAAACCTATGACAGGCTTTTATTGATAAAATAAGACCAACGCTCTACCAACTGAGCTAACCAGAATGCTCAGAAACATCAGCAAAGTTATCAGAGATATAAGTCAATAAGCTACAATGTCCAACGTACTAAACATGATATATTCTATGGGGTGTCATAAGTAAGTCATTAGAAAACTTTAGTACTAAATTTATAAGACATATGCATTCAATATTTGAGAAAACAAAGAAAAAATAAAGCTATCTATTGGGTTTCACTAAAAAGTCCATTGGAAGACTTGACATTTGTTTTTAAAATACATATGCATTACTTATTATAGAGCAATAAATCACATGCAGACTAGTAAAATAAAAACATGCTTACATTGTAGTGAAACCTGTGATAGGCATACCATGTTAATGTAATACCTACACTCTACCAACTGAGCTAACCAGTCTGCATTTAAATGTCTTCCAATTTGTCAGAGATTTATGCAAATAAGCTACAATTTCCAAGGTACTAATCATGATATATTCTATGAGGAGTCATAAGTAAGTCATTAGAATACATTACTACAAAATGTATTAGACATATGCATTCAATATTTGAGAAAACAAAGAAAAAAGAAAGCTATCTATTGGGTTTCACTAAAAAGTACATTGGAAGACTTGACAATTATTTTTAAAAGACATATGCATTACTTAGTAAAGAGCAATAAATCACAAGCTGACTAGTAAAATAAAAAATGCTTATATTGGATTCAAACCTATGACAGGCTTACATTGACAGTATAAGACCAACACTCTACCAACTGAGCTAACTAGAATGCCCAGAAACATCTGGAAATTTATCAGAGACTTAAGTAAATAAGCTACAATGTCCAAGGTACTAAACATGATATATTCTATATGGATTCATAAGCAAGTCATTAGAATACTTTATTACTAAATTTATAAAACATGCATTCAATATTTGAGGAAACAAAGAAAAAATAAAGCTATTTATTGGGTTTCACTAAAAAGTCCATTGGAAGACTTGACTATATTTTTTAAAGGACATATGCATTACTTAGTAAAGAGCAATAAATCACATGCTGACTAGTAAAATAAAAAATGCTTATGTTGGATTCAAACCTATGATAGGCTTACATTGATAGCACAAGACCTGCACCCTACCAACTGACCTAACCAGTACACTCATAAAAATCCTCCAATTTATTAGAGATTTAAGTTAATAAGCTGCAATGTCCAAGGTACTAAACATGATATATTCTATGGGGTGTTATAAGCAAGTCATTAGAATACTTTAATACTAAAGTTATAAGACATATGCATTCAATATTTGAGAAAACAAAGAATAAATAAAGCTATCTATTGGGTTTCACTAAAAAGTCCATTGGAAGAATTGACTATTATTTTTAAAAGACATATGCATTACTTAGTATAGAGCAATACATAACATGCAGACTAGTAAAATAGAAAAAGGCTTACATTAGATTCAAACCTATGACAGGCTTACATTGATAGTATAAGACCAACGCTCTACCAACTGAGCTAACCAGAATGACCAAAATCATCAATAAATTGATCAGAGATTTAAGTAAATAAGCTACAATGTCCAAGGTACTAAACATGATACATTCTATGGGGTTTCATAAGCAAGTCATTAGAATACTTTAATACTAAAGTTATAAAACATATGCATTCAATATTTAAGGAAACAAAGAAAAAATTAAGCTATTTATTGGGTTTCACTAAAAAGTCCATTGGAAGAATTGACTGTTATTTTTAAAAGACATATGCATTACTTAGTATAGAGCAATAAATCACATGCTGACTAGTAAAATAAAAAATGCTTATGTTGGATTCAAACCTAAGATAGGCTTACATTGATAGCACAAGACCAGCACCCTACCAACTGAGCTAACCAGTACACTCATAAAGGTCCTCCAATTTATTAGAGATTTTAGTTAATAAGCTGCAATGTCCAAGGTACTAAACATGATATATTCTATGGGGATTCATAAGCAAGTCATTAGAATACTTTACTACTAATGTTATAAAACATGTGCATTCAATATTTGAGGAAACAAAGAAAAAATAAATCTATTTATTGGGTTTCACTAAAAAGTCCATTGGAAGACTTGACTATTGTTTTTAAAAGACATATGCATTACTTAGTAAAGAGCAATAAATCACATGCTGACTATTACATTAATAAATGCTAAAGTTTGATTCAAACCTATGATATGTTTATATTGAAAGTGTAAGACCAACACCTTACCAACTGATCTAACCAGAATGCTCATAACTGTCCTCCAATTTGACAGAAATTTATGTAAATAAGCTACAATTTCCATGGTACTAAACATGATATATTCTATGGGGTGTCATAAGTAAGTCATTAGAATACTTTACTACTAAAGTTATACGACATATGCATTCAATATTTGAGAAAACAAAGAAAAAAATAAAGCTATCTTTTGGGTTTCACTAAAAAGTCCATTGGAAGACTTGACATTTGTTTTTAATAGACATAGTCATTACTTATTATAGAGCAATAAATAACATGCAGACTAGTAAAATAAAAACATGCTTACTTTGTAGCCAAACCTTTTAGTGTTTAGTGGCATACCATGTTAGTGTAAGACCAACACTCTACCAACTGAGCTAACCAGTCTGCATGTAAATGTCTTCCAATTTGTCAGAGATTTATGCAAATAAGCTACAATTTCCAAGGTACTAAACATGATATATTCTATGGGGTTTCATAAGCAAGTCATTAGAATACTTTACTACTAAAGTTATAAAACATATGCATTCAATATTTGAGGAAACAAAGAAAAAATTAAGCTATTTATTGGGTTTCACTAAAAAGGCCATTGGAAGACTTGACTATTGTTTTTAAAAGACATATGCATTACTTAGTATAGAGCAATTAATCACATGCAGACTAGTAAAATAAAAACATGTTTACATTGTAGTCAAACCTGTGACAGGCATACTTTGTTAGTGTAAGACCTACAACCTCCCAACTGAGCTAACCAGTCTGCATGTGAATGTCATCCAATTTGTCAGAGATTTATGCAAATAACAACAATGTCCAAGGTACTAATCATGATATGTTCTATGGGGTGTCATAAGTAAGTCATTAGAATACATTACTACTAAATTTATAAGACATATGCATTCAATATTTGCGGAAACAAAGAAAAAAATAAAGCTATTTATTGGGATTCAGTAAAAAGTCCATTGGAAGACTTGACTATTGTTTTTAAAAGACCTATGCATTACTTAGTATAGAGCAGTGGTTCTCAAACTCGGTCCTCAGGACCCCACACAGTGCATGTTTTGCAGGTAACCCAGCAAGTGCACAGGTATATTAATTACTCACTGACACATTTTAAAAGGTCCACAGGTGGAGCTAATTATTTCACTTGTGATTTTGTGAGGAGACCTGCAAAACATGCACTGTGTGGGGTCCTGAGGACCGAGTTTGAGAACCTGTGGTATAGAGCAATAAATCACATGCAGACTAGTAAAATACAAACATGCTTACGTTGTATTCAGACCTATGATAGGCTTACCTTGTTAGCGTAAAACCTACGCTCTATCAACTAAGCTAACCAGTCTGCACGTAAATGTCACCCTAACCCTAATACCCTAACCGTAACCCTAACCCTAAAAACCCTAAACCTAACCCTAACCCTAACCATAACACGAACCCTAACTGTAACCCCTAACTCCTACCACTAACCCTAACACTATTCTTAACCCTAACCCTAAACAAACCCTAGCTCTAACCCTAACCCTCAACCTATTACCCTAACCCTAATACCCTAACCCTAACCCTAAAACCGTTACCCTAACCCTAATAACCCTAAGCCTAACCCCTAACCCTAACCCTAATAGCCTAACCCTAACCCTAAAACCCTAAGCCTAAACCCCTAACCCTAACACTAGCCATAAAATCCTAATCCTAATTCTAACCCTAAACCCTTACACCCTAACCCTAACCCTAATACAATAACCCTAACCCTAACTCTTACCCTATTACCCTAACCCTAATACCCTAACCCTAACACTAATTCCCTAACCAACTTCCTAATCCTAACCTTTACCCTAACCCTAAATGTTTTACAATTTATGAGAGATTTGAGTCAATAAACTACAATGTCCAAGGTACTAAACATGACATATTTTATAGGGTTTCATAAGCAAGTTATGAGAGTACTTTACTACTAATGTTATAAAACATATGCATTCAATATTTGAGGAAACAAAGAAAAAATAAAACTATGTATTGGGTTTCACTAAAAAAGCCATTGGAAGACTTGACTATTGTTTTTAAAAGACATATGCATTACTTAGTATGGAGCAATAAATCACATGAAGACTAGTAAAATAAAAACATGCTTACGTTGTATTCAGACCTATGATAGGCTTACCTTGTTAGCGTAAGACCTACACTCTACCAACTAAGCTAACCAGTCTGCACGTAAATGTCACCCTAACCCTAACCCTAATACCCTAACCGTAACCCTAACCCTAAAAACCCTAAACCTAACCCTAACCATAACACGAACCCTAACCCCTAACTCCTACCACTAACTCTAACACTATTCTTAACCCTAACCCTAAAAGTACCCTAACTCTAATACTCTAACCCTCACCCTATTACCCTAACCCTAATACCCTAACCCTAAAACCGTTACCCTAACCCTAATAACCCTAACCCTAACCCCTAACCCTAACCCTTATAGCCTAACCCTAACCCTAAAACCCTAAGGCTAAACCCCTAACCCTAGCCATAAAATCCTTACCCTAACTCTAACCCTAAACCTTACACCATAACCCTAACCCTATACAATAACCCAAACCCTCATTCTTACCCTATTACCCTAACCCTAATACCCTAGCCCTAACACTAATTCCCTAACCAAATTTCTAACCCTAACCTTTACCATAACCCTAAATGTCTTACAATTTATGAGAGATTTAAGTCAATAAGCTACAATGTCCAAGGTACTAAACACAATATATTTTATGGGGTTTCATAAGCAAGTTATGAGAGTACTTTACTACTAATGTTATAAAACATATGCATTCAATATGCATATGCATTCATATGCATTCACTAAAAAAGTGATTGGAAGACTTGACTATCGTTTTTAAAAGACATATGCATTATTTAGTATGGAGCAATAAATCACATGCAGACTAGTAATAATAAACACATGCTTACATTGTATTCAAACCTATGATAGGCTTTCCTTGTTAGTTCAAGACCTACACTCTACCAACTGAGCTAAGCAGTGTGCACATAAGTGCCACCCTAATCCTAACTATAACCCTAACCATGACATGAACCCTAACCCTAATATGAACACTAACCCAAAACCCTAATCCTAATGCTAACCCTAACCCTGACACTAACCCTAACATGAACCTTAATCCAAAACCCTAACCCTAATCCTAACCCTAACCCAAAACGAACCCTAACTCTAATCCTAACCATAACCTGAACCGGAACCCTAACCCTAACAATAATTCGAACCCTAAAACTAATACGAACCCTTACCCTAGCCCTAACCCTAATATGAACCCTAACCCAAAACCCTAATTCTAATGCTAATCCTAACCCTAATACGAACCCTAACCCTAACCGAACCCTAACCCTAAAATCCTAACCCTAATACGAACCCTAACCCCAATACGAAACCTAATCCTAATACGAAACTAACCCTAATCATAACACTAAACCTAATATGAACCCTAACCGTAATCATAATAACCCTAACCCTATCCCTTACCCTAATACAAATTGTAACCCTAATCTCTAACTCTAACCCTAAAACCCTTACCCTATCCCTAACCCTAATAACCCTAACCCCTAACCATAATACCTTAACCCTAAATTTAAGCTTAAAACTCTAATACCCTAATCCTAACCCTAACCCTAACCCTAATAACACTAACCCTTACACTAAAACCCTAACCCTAAAACCCTAACCATAACCCTAATAACCTAACTCTAACCCTAACCTGAACTCGAACCCTAAACCTAATATAAACCCTAACCTGAACCCTAACCAAAATATCCTAATAACCTAACCCTAACCCATAACCTTAACCCTAACCTAACCCCTTACCCTAACCTTAACCCTAAAACACTAACCCTAACCCTAATCCTAATACCCTAACATTAACCCTATCCCTAACCCTAACCCTAACCCTAACATGAACCCTAACCCTAATAACCCTAACCCTAAACCTAAAACCCTAACCCTAAATCCCTAACCCTAACCCCTTATCCTTAATTCTAACCCTAACCCTAACATGAACCCTAACCCCAACCCTAACACTGGACCTGGCCCTAACCCCAACTCTAACCCTAACCCTAATACCGTAACCCTAATACACTAATACCCTAACGCTAACCCAAAAACCCTAACCCTAAACCTAATAAATTTAACCCTAACCCTTAACCCAAACCCTAACCCTAAAACCCTAACCCTAACCCTAAAACCCTAACCCTAATAACCCAAACCCTAACCCCTAACCCTAATACCCTAACCCTAAAACACTAACCCTAAAACCTTAACCATAAAACCCTAAACCTAACTCTAACCCTAACCCTAACTCTAACATGAACCCTAATGCTAACCCAAAACCGTAACCCTAATGCTAACCCTAACCCTAATATGAACCCTAAACCTAACAATAACTCGAACCAGAACTCTAACCCTAAAACCCTAACCCTAATACGAACCCTATCCCTAACCATAATACTAACCCAAACTCCAATATCATAATACCCTAACTCTAACCATAAACCTTAACCCTAACCATAACCCTAACCCTAACCAAACCCTAACCCCTGACCCTAACACTAAGACCCTAACCCTAATACCCTAACCCTTATAGGAACCCTAACCCTAATCCTAACACGAACCATAAACCTAATCCTAATAACCCTAACCCTAATAACCCTAACCCTAAAACCCTAACCACAAATCCCTAACCCTAACCCCTAATCCTTAACCCTAACCCTTACACGAACCCTAACCCTTGCCATTGATGTGGCCCCAACCCTAACTATAACCCTAACCCTAGCTTAATACCCTAACCCTTAACCTTAGCCCTAACCTAACCCTAACCTCTAACCCTTACCCTAACCCTAAAACACTAACCCTAACCCTAATACCCTAACATTAATCCTAATACAAACCCTAACCCTAACATGAACCCTAACCCTAATAACCCTAACCTTAATAACCATAACCCTAAACATAAAACAATAACCCTAACCTTAAATCCCAAACCCTAACCCCTTATCCTTAATTCTAACCCTAACATGAACCCTAACCCAAACTTAACCCTAACCGTAACCCTGGCCCTGGCCCTCACCCCAACTCTAACCCTAATACCCTAAACCTAATACCCTAACACTAACCTAAAAACCCTAACCCTAATCCTAAAAAACTTAACCCTAACTCTTCACCCAAACCATAACCCTAAAACCATAACCCTAAAACACTAACCATACCCCTTATATCCCTAACCCTAACCCCTAACAAGAACCCTAAAACCCTAACCCTAAACCCTAACCCTAAAACCCTAACCATAACACCCTAACCCTAACCCTTATTCCCTAACCCTAAAACCCTAACCCTATTAACCCTAATTCCTAATCCTAACCCTAATACCCTAACCCTAACCCTAAAACTCTAACCCTAAAACCCTAACACCAACCATAACACCCTAACCCTTTCTCTAACCCTGACCCTAATACCCTAACCCTAACCCTAAAACACTAACCCTAGCCATAATCCTAATAAACCTAATCCTAACCCCTAACCCTAACCCTAATACCCTAACCCTAAAACACTACCCCTAATCCTAAAACCCTAACCCTAATCCTAATAACCCTACCCATGAGCCTACCCCTAATACCCTAACACTAACCCTAAAACCTTAACCCTAAAACCCTAACCCTAAAATCCAAACGCTAACCATAAAACCCTAAATCTAACCCTAACCCTAATACCCTAACCCTGATACAATAACCCTATCCCTAACCCAAACTCTAACCCTAATACCCTAACCCTAATACCCTAACCCTAACATTAATAACCCTAAACCTAACCCTAAACCTAACCCTAACACGAACCCTGACCCTTAACCATAACCCCTAACATGAACCCTAACCCATAACCGTAACTCTAACCCTACACTAATACCCTAATACCCTAACCCAAACCTTAACCCTAACCCTAATACCCTAACCCTAATAATCCTAACCTTAACCCCTAAAGCCTACCACTAACCAACGCCCTAATCCTAACCCTAACCCTAAATACCCTAACCCTAATCCTATAACCCTAACCCTAATAACCCTAACCCTAACACCCTAACCCTAACCCTAATACCCTAACCCTAAAACCCTAACATAAAACCCTAACCCTAACCCTAAAACCCTAACCCTAACTCTATCCTTAACCCTTACCCTAAAACCCTAACCTTAACCCTAACCCTTATACCATAACCCTAATCCTAACTCTAACCCTAATAACCTAACCCTAACCCAAATATTCTAACCCTAACCTTAACCCTAACCCTAAATGTCGTACACTTTATGAGAGTTTTATTTAAATAAGCTACAATGTCCAAGGTACTAAACATGATATATTCTATAGGGTTTCATACACAAGTCTTTAGGATACTTTACTACTAATGTTATAAAACATATGCATTCAATTTTTGAGGAAACAAAGAAAAAATAAAGCTATTTATTGGGATTCACTAAAAATGTGATTGGAAGACTTGACTATTGTTTTTTTAAAAACATATGCATTACATAGTAAAGAGCAATAAATCACATGCATACTAGTAAAATAAAATAAAAATTATGGCGGATTCAAACCTATGATATGCTTACATTGATAGTGTAAGACCAACACTCTCCCAACCAAGCTAACCAGAATGCTCATAACCATCATAAAATTTATCAGAGATTTAAGTCAATAATCTACAATGTCCAAGGTACTAAACATGATATATTTTATGGGGTTTCATAAGCAAGTCATTAGAGTACTTTACTACTAATTATGCATTCAATATTTGAGGAAACAAATAAAAACTAAAACTATGTATTGGGTTTCACTAAAAATGTGATTGGAAAGATTGACTATTGTTTTTAAAAGACATATGCATTACTTAGAATAGAGCAATAAATCACATGCAGACTAGTAAAATAAAAACATGCTTACGTTGTATTCAAACCTATGATAGGCTTTCCTTGTTCGTGTAAGACCCACACTCTACCAACTAAGCTAACCAGTCTGCACATAAGCGTCACCATAACCCTAACCCTAATACCCTAAACCTAACCCGAATAACCCTAAACCTAACCCTAACCCTAACTCTAACACCAACCCTAACCTTAACCCCTAACCCTAACCCTAACCCGAACCCTAACACGAACCCTAACCCAAAACCCTAACCCTAATCCTAACCCTATCCCTAAATGGACCCTTACTCTAATCCTAACCATAACCCGAAACCGAACCCTAACCCTAACAATAATTTTAACCCTAACCCTAATATGAACCCTAGCCCTAACCCTAATACGAACCTTTACCCTAGTCATAACCCTAACCCTAATATGAAGCCTAACCCAAAATCCTAAATGAAATTCTAACCCTAACCATAATACGAACCCTAACCCGAACCCTTAACCTAAAACCCTAACC
Organism: Pseudophryne corroboree; assembly: GCF_028390025.1. Classification (NCBI taxonomy): domain Eukaryota; kingdom Metazoa; phylum Chordata; class Amphibia; order Anura; family Myobatrachidae; genus Pseudophryne; species Pseudophryne corroboree. The sequence goes on from NC_086444.1 coordinate 658,926,952, forward strand.
CTAATATTAACAATAACCCTAATACGAACCCTAATCCTAATACGAACCCTAACCCTAATCATAACACTAAACCTAATAGGAACCCTAACCCTAATCCTTAGTAACACTAACTCTAACCCAGACCCTAACCCAAACCCTAATACGAATCCTAACCCTAACCATAAAACCCTTACCCTAACCCTAATAAACTAAACCCTAACCCTAATACCCTAACCCTAAACTTAACCCTAATACTCTAATACCCTAATCCTAACCCTAACCCTAATAACCATAACCCTTACCCTAAAACCCTAACCCACATACCCTAACCATAACCCTAATACCCTAACTCTGACCCTAACACGAACCCGAACCCTAAACCTAATATGAACCCTAACCTGAACCCTAACCCTAATATCCTAATATCCTAACCCTAACCCTTAACCTTAACCCTAACCTAACACTAACCCTAACCCCTTACCCTTACCCTAACCCTAAAACACTAACCCTAACCCTAACCCTAATACCCTAACATTAACCCTAATTCGAACCCTAACCCTAATAACATTAACCTTAATAACCTTAACCCTAAACCTAAAACCTTAACTCTAACCCTAAATCCCAAACCCTAACCCCTTATCCTTAATTATAACCCTAACATATACCCTAACCCCATCCTTAACCCTAACCCTAACCCTGGCACTGGCCCTAACCCCAACTCTAAAACTAATACCCTTACCCTAATACCCTAACACTAACCTAAAAACCCTAACCTTAATCCTAAAAAACTTAACCCTAACCAGTAAGCCAAACCATAACCCTAACCCTAAAACACGAACCCTAGCCCTTATAACCCTAACCCTAACCCCTAACAAGAACCCTAAAACCCTAAACCCTAACCCTAAAACCCTAACCCTAACACCCTAACCCTAACTCTAACCCTAACCATAACCCTAATACCCTAACCCTAAAACCCTAACCCTATTAACCCTAACCCTAACCCCTAACCCTGACCCTAATACCCTAACCCTAACCCTAAAACTCTAACCCTAAAACCCTAACAACAACCATAAAACTCTAACCCTATCTCTAACCCTAACCCTAATACCCTAACCCTAACCCTGAAACACTAACCCTAACCCTAATCCTAATAAACCTAATCCTAACCCCTAACCCTAACCCTAATACCCTTACCCTAAAACACTAAACCTAATCCTAAAACCCTAACCCTAATCCTAAAACCCTAACCCATAACCCTAACCCTAATACCCTAACACTAAAACCCTAACCCTAAATCCCTAACCCTAAAACCCAAACGCTAACCATAAAACTCTAAATCTAACCCTAACCCTAATGCCCTAACCCTAACCCTAAATCCCTAACCCTAACCCCTAATATTTAACCCAAACCCTAAAACCCTAACCCTAACAATAAAACCCTAACCTGAACTCTAACCCTACCCCTAACACACTAAACATAATACCATAACCCTATCCCTAACCCAAACTCTAACCCTAATACCGTAACCCTAACATTAATAACCATAAACCTAACCCTAACCTAACCCTAATACAAACCCTAATTCTAACCCTAACATGAACCCTAACCCAAAACCCAAACCCTAACCCTAATCCTAACCCTAACCCTAATACAAACCCTAATTCTAACCCTAGCCCGAACCTGAACCCTAAGCCTAATACGAACCCTAACCCTAGACCTAACCCTAATACAAACTCTAACTATAACCCTAACCCTAACACGAACCCTAACCATAATATGATCCCTAACCCAAAACCCTAACGCTAACCCTAACCCTAATATGAACCCTTAACCTAAGAATAACTCAAACCTGAATCTGAACCCTAACCCTAAAACCCTAATACACACCCTAACCCTAATACTAACCCAAACCCCAATATCCTAATACCCTAACTATAACCCTAACACTTAACCCTAACCTTGACCTTAACCAAACCTTAACCCCTAACCCTTTCCCTAAACCTAAGACGATGACCCTAATACCCTAACCCTTATACTAACCCTAACACGAAACACAACTCTAATAACCCTATCCCTTATAACCCTAACCCTAAAACCCTAACCCTAAATCCCTAACCCTAACCCCTAATCCTTAACCATAACCCTAACACGAACGCAAACCCTAACCCTTGACATGGCCCTGGACCTAACCCTTACTCTAACCCTACACTAATACCCTAATACCCTAACCCAAACCTTAACCCAACCCTAATACCCTAATCCTAATAACCCTAACCTTAACCCCTAAAGCCTACCCCTAACCCAAGCCCTAATACTAACCCTAACCGTAATACCCTAACCCTAATACCCTAACCCTAATACCCTAACCCTGATAACCCTAACCCTAACCCTAATAACCTAACCCTAATACCCTAACCCTAACCCGAATAACCCTAAACCTAACCCTAACTCAAACACCAACCCTAACCCCTAACCCTAACCCAAACCCTAACACGAACCCAAACCCAAAACCCTAACCCTAATCCTGACCATAACCTGAATCTGAACCCTAACCTTTACAATAATTTTAACCCTAACCCTAATACGAACCCTAGCCCTAACCCCTATACAAACCCTTATCCGAACCCTAAACCTAAAACCCTAACCCTAATATGAACAATAACCCTAATACGAACCCTAATCCTAATACGAACCCTAACTCTAATCATAACACTAAACCTAATAGGAACCCTAACCCTAATCCTAGTAACCCTAACCCAAACCCTAATACAAATCTTAACCCTAACCCTAAAACCCTTAACCTAACCCTAATAAACTAACCCCTAACCCTAATACCCTAACCCTAAACTTAACCCTAATACTCTAATACCCTAAGCCTAACCCTAACCCTAATAACCATAACCCTTACCCTAAAACCCTAACCCATATACCCTACCCATAACCCTAATACCCTAACTCTGACCCTATCTTGAACCCGAACCCTAAACCTAATATGAACCCTAACCTGAACACTAACCCTAATATCCTAATATCCTACCCCTAACCCTTAACCTTAACCCTAACCTAACCCTAACCCCTTACCCTTACACTAACCCTAACCCTAAAACACTAACCCTAACCCTAACCCCCTAACATTAACCCTAATACGAACCCTAACCCCTAACATGAACCCTAACCCTAATAACCCTAACCTTAATAACCTTAACCCTAAACCTAAACCCTTAACCCTAACCCTAAATCCCAAACCCTTACCCCTTATCCTTAGTTATAACCCTAACATGAACCCTAACCCCAACCTTAACCCTAAGCCTAACCCTGGCCCTGGCCCTTACCCCAACTCTAACCCTAATTCCCTAACCCTAATAACCTAAAACCCTAACACTAACTTAAAAACTGTAACATAATCCAAAAAATTTAACCCTAACCCTTAACCCAAACCATAACCCTAAAACCCTAACCCTAAAACACTAACCCTAGCCCTTATAACCCTAACCCTAACCCCTAACAAGAACCCTAAAACCCTAACCCTAAAACCCTAACCCTAAAACCCTAACCATAACACCCTAACCCTAACTCTAACCCTAACTCTAATACCCTAACCCTAAAGCCCTAACCCTATTAACCCTAACCCTAACCCCAAACCCTAACCCTAATACCCTAACCCTAACCCTAAAACTCTAACCTTAAAACCCCAACACCAACCATAAATTCCTAACCCTATCTTTAACCCTACCCCTAACACCCTAACCTTAACCCTAACCCTAAAACACTAACCCCATACCCTAACACGAACCGTAACCCTAACCCAAAACCCAAACCCTAACCCTAATACAAACCCTAATTCTAACCCTAACCCGAACCTGAACCCTAAGCCTAATACGAACCATAACCCTAATACGAACCCTAACCCTAGACCTAACCCTAATACCCTAACCCTAACATTAATAACCCTAAACCTAACCCTAAACCTAACCCTAACACGAACCCTGACCCTAAACCCTAACCTCAAATCCCAACACTAACCGTAACCCTAACCCAAAACCCAAACCCTAACCCTAATCCTAACCCTAACCCTAATACAAACCCTAATTCTAACCCGAACCCTAAGCCTAATATGAACCATAACCCTAATGCGAACCCTAACCCTAGACCTAACCCTAATACGAACCCTAACTATATCTCTAACCCTAACACGAACCCTAACCATAATATGATCCCTAACCCAAAACCCTAACCCTAACCCTAATATGAACCCTAAATCTAAGAATAACTCAAACCTGAATCCGAACCCTAACTCTAAAGCCCTAATACAAAATCTAACCCTAATACTAACCCAAACCCCAATATCCTAATACCCTAACTATAACCCTAACACTTAACCCTAACCTTGACCCTAAGCAAACCTTAACCCCTAACCCTTACCCTAAACATAAGACCCTGACCCTAATACCCTAACCCTTATACTAACCCTAACACGAACCACAACCTTAACTCTAATAACCATAACCCTAAAACCCTAACCCTAAATCCCTAACCCTAACCCCTAATCCTTAACCCTAACCCTAACACGAACGATAACCCTAACCCTTGATGTGGCCCTGGACCTAACCCTAACTCTAACCCTACACTAATACCCTAATACCCTAACCCAAACCTTAACCCTAACCCTAATATTCTAACCCTAATAACCCTAACCTTAACCCCTAAAGCCTACCCCTAACCCAGGCCCTAATCCTAACCCTAACCCTAATACCCTAACGCTAACCCTAAAACCCTAACCCTAATAATCCTAACCCTAACCCTAATACCCTAACTCTAACCCTAATACCATAACCCTAAAACCCTAATCTTAAACACTAACCCTAACCCTAATAACCTAACCATAACCCAAATATCATAACCCTAACCTTAACCCTAACCCTAAATTTCTTACAATTTATGAAAGTTTTATTTAAATAAGCTACAAAGTCCAAGGTACTAAACATGATATATTCTATTGGGTTTCATACACAAGTCATTAGAATACTTTACTACTAATGTTATAAAACATATGCATTCAATATTTGAGGATACAAAGAAAAAATAATGCTATATATTGGGTTTCATTAAAAAGTCCATTGGAAGACTTGACTATTGTTTTTAAAGGACATGTGCATTACTTTTTATAGAGCAATAAATCACATGCAAACTAGTAAAATAAAAAAAGGCTTACATTATATACAAACCTATGACAGGCTTTCATTGATAAAATAAGACCAACGCTCTACCAACTGAGCTAACCAGAATGCTCAGAAACATCAGCAAAGTTATCAGAGATATAAGTCAATAAGCTACAATGTCCAACGTACTAAACATGATATATTCTATGGGGTGTCATAAGTAAGTCATTAGAAAACTTTAGTACTAAATTTATAAGACATATGCATTCAATATTTGAGAAAACAAAGAAAAAATAAAGCTATCTATTGGGTTTCACTAAAAAGTCCATTGGAAGACTTGACATTTGTTTTTAAAATACATATGCATTACTTATTATAGAGCAATAAATCACATGCAGACTAGTAAAATAAAAACATGCTTACGTTGTAGTGAAACCTGTGATAGGCATACCATGTTAATGTAATACCTACACTCTACCAACTGAGCTAACCAGTCTGCATTTAAATGTCTTTCAATTTGTCAGAGATTTATGCAAATAAGCTACAATTTCCAAGGTACTAATCATGATATATTCTATGAGGAGTCATAAGTAAGTCATTAGAATACATTACTACAAAATGTATTAGACATATGCATTCAATATTTGAGAAAACAAAGAAAAAAGAAAGCTATCTATTGGGTTTCACTAAAAAGTCCATTGGAAGACTTGACAATTATTTTTAAAAGACATATGCATTACTTAGTAAAGAGCAATAAATCACAAGCTGACTAGTAAAATAAAAAAATGCTTATATTGGATTCAAACCTATGACAGGCTTACATTGACAGTATAAGACCAACACTCTACCAACTGAGCTAACTAGAATGCCCAGAAACATCTGGAAATTTATCAGAGACTTAAGTAAATAAGCTACAATGTCCAAGGTACTAAACATGATATATTCTATATGGATTCATAAGCAAGTCATTAGAATACTGTATTACTAAATTTATAAAACATATGCATTCAATATTTGAGGAAACAAAGAAAAAATAAAGCTATTTATTGGGTTTCACTAAAAAGTCCATTGGAAGACTTGACTATTTTTTTTAAATGACATATGCATTACTTAGTAAAGAGCAATAAATCACATGCTGACTAGTAAAATAAAAAATGCTTATGTTGGATTCAAACCTATGATAGGCTTACATTGATAGCACAAGACCTGCACCCTACCAACTGACCTAACCAGTACACTCATAAAAATCCTCCAATTTATTAGAGATTTAAGTTAATAAGCTGCAATGTCCAAGGTACTAAACATGATATATTCTATGGGGTGTTATAAGCAAGTCATTAGAATACTTTAATACTAAAGTTATAAGACATATGCATTCAATATTTGAGAAAACAAAGAATAAATAAAGCTATCTATTGGGTTTCACTAAAAAGTCCATTGGAAGAATTGACTATTATTTTTAAAAGACATATGCATTACTTAGTATAGAGCAATAAATAACATGCAGACTAGTAAAATAGAAAAAGGCTTACATTAGATTCAAACCTATGACAGGCTTACATTGATAGTATAAGACCAACGCTCTACCAACTGAGCTAACCAGAATGACCAAAATCATCAATAAATTGATCAGAGATTTAAGTAAATAAGCTACAATGTCCAAGGTACTAAACATGATACATTCTATGGGGTTTCATAAGCAAGTCATTAGATTACTTTAATACTAAAGTTATAAAACATATGCATTCAATATTTAAGGAAACAAAGAAAAAATTAAGCTATTTATTGGGTTTCACTAAAAAGTCCATTGGAAGAATTGACTATTATTTTTAAAAGACATATGCATTACTTAGTATAGAGCAATTAATCACATGCAGACTAGTAAAATAAAAACATGTTTACATTGTAGTCAAACCTGTGACAGGCATACCTTGTTAGTGTAAGACCTACAACCTCCCAACTGAGCTAACCAGTCTGCATGTGAATGTCATCCAATTTGTCAGAGATTTATGCAAATAACAACAATCTCCAAGGTACTAATCATGATATGTTCTATGGGGTGTCATAAGTAAGTCATTAGAATACATTACTACTAAATTTATAAGACATATGCATTCAATATTTGCGGAAACAAAGAAAAAATAAAGCTATTTATTGGGATTCAGTAAAAAGTCCATTGGAAGACTTGACTATTGTTTTTAAAAGACCTATGCATTACTTAGTATAGAGCAATAAATCACATGCTGACTAGTAAAATACAAACATGCTTACGTTGTATTCAGACCTATGATAGGCTTACCTTGTTAGCGTAAGACCTACGCTCTACCAACTAAGCTAACCAGTCTGCACGTAAATGTCACCCTAACCCTAATACCCTAACCGTAACCCTAAAAACCCTAACCCTAACCATAACACGAAACCTAACCCTAACCCCTAACTCCTACCACTAACCCTAACACTATTCTTAACCCTAACCCTAAACAAACCCTAGCTCTAACCCTAACCCTCAACCTATTACCCTAACCCTAATACCCTAACCCTAAAACCGTTACCCTAACCCTAATAACCCTAACCCTAACCCCTAACCCTAACCCTAATAGCCTAACCCTAACCCTAAAACCCTAAGCCAAAACCCCTAACCCTAGCCATAAAATCCTAATCCTAATTCTAACCCTAAACCCTTACACCCTAACCCTAACCCTAATACAATAACCCTAACCCTAACTCTTACCCTATTACCCTAACCCTAATACCCTAACCCTAACACTAATTCCCTAACCAACTTCCTAATCCTAACCTTTACCCTAACCCTAAATGTCTTACAATTTATGAGAGATTTGAGTCAATAAGCTACAATGTCCAAGGTACTAAACATGACATATTTTATAGGGTTTCATAAGCAAGTTATGAGAGTACTTTACTACTAATGTTATAAAACATATGCATTCAATATTTGAGGAAACAAAGAAAAAATAAAACTATGTATTGGGTTTCACTAAAAAAGCCATTGGAAGACTTGACTATTGTTTTTAAAAGACATATGCATTACTTAGTATGGAGCAATAAATCACATGCAGACTAGTAAAATAAAAACATGCTTACGTTGTATTCAGACCTATGATAGGCTTACCTTGTTAGCGTAAGACCTACACTCTACAAACTAAGCTAACCAGTCTGCACGTAAATGTCACCCTAACCCTAACCCTAATACCCTAACCGTAACCCTAACCCTAAAAACCCTAAACCTAACCCTAACCCTAACCATAACACGAACCCTAACCCCTAACTCCTACTACTAACTCTAACACTATTCTTAACCCTAACCCTAAAAGTACCCTAACTCTAATACCCTAACCCTCACCCTATTACCCTAACCCTAATACCCTAACCCTAAAACCGTTACCCTAACCCTAATAACCCTAACCCTAACCCCTAACCCTAACCCTTATAGCCTAACCCAGTGTTTCCCAACCTCGGTCCTCAAGGCACACTAACAGTTCTGGTTTTAGTGATATCCAGGCTTGAACACAGGTGACTTAATTAGTAGCTCAGTTATTTTGATTTAACCATCCGTGCTGAAGCCTGGATATCACTAAAACCTGCACTGTTGGTGTGCCTTGAGGACCGCGGTTGGGAATGCCTTGCCTAACCCTAACCCTAAAACCCTAAGCCTAAACCCCTAACCCTAACCCTAGCCATAAAATCCTTACCCTAACTCTAACCCTAAACCTTACACCATAACCCTAACCCTATACAATAACCCAAACCCTCATTCTTACCCTATTATCCTAACCCTAATACCCTAGCCCTAACACTAATTCCCTAACCAAATTTCTAACCCTAACCTTTACCATAACCCTAAATGTCTTACAATTTATGAGAGATTTAAGTCAATAAGCTACAATGTCCAAGGTACTAAACACAATATATTTTATGGGGTTTCATAAGCAAGTTATGAGAGTACTTTACTACTAATGTTATAAAACATATGCATTCAATATGCATATGCATTCATATGCATTCACTAAAAAAGTGATTGGAAGACTTGACTATCGTTTTTAAAAGACATATGCATTATTTAGTATGGAGCAATAAATCACATGCAGACTAGTAATAATAAACACATGCTTACATTGTATTCAAACCTATGATAGGCTTTCCTTGTTAGTTGAAGACCTACACTCTACCAACTGAGCTAAGCAGTGTGCACATAAGTGCCACCCTAATCCTAACTATAACCCTAACCATGACATGAACCCTAACCCTAATATGAACACTAACCCAAAACCCTAATCCTAATGCTAACCCTAACCCTGACACTAACTCTAACCCTAACATGAACCTTAATCCAAAACCCTAACCCTAATCCTAACCCTAACCCAAAACGAACCCTAACTCTAATCCTAACCATAACCTGAACCGGAACCCTAACCCTAACAATAATTCGAACCCTAAAACTAATACGAACCCTTACCCTATCCCTAGCCCTAACCCTAATATGAACCCTAACCCAAAACCCTAATTCTAATGCTAATCCTAACCCTAATACGAACCCTAACCCTAACCGAACCCTAACCCTAAAATCCTAACCCTAATACGAACCCTAACCCCAATACGAAACCTAATCCTAATACGAAACTAACCCTAATCATAACACTAAACCTAATATGAACCCTAACCGTAATCATAATAACCCTAACCCTATCCCTAACCCTAATACAAATTGTAACCCTAATCTCTAACTCTAACCCTAAAACCCTTACCCTATCCCTAACCCTAATAACCCTAACCCCTAACCATAATACCTTAACCCTAAACTTAACCTTAAAACTCAAATACCCTAATCCTAACCCTAACCCTAACCCTAATAACACTAACCCTTACACTAAAACCCTAACCCTAATACCCTAACCATAACCCTAATACCCTAACTCTAATCCTAACCTGAACTCGAACCCTAAACCTAATATAAACCCTAACCTGAACCCTAACCAAAATATCCTAATAACCTAACCCTAACCCATAACCTTAACCCTAACCTAACCCCTTACACTAACCTTAACCCTAAAACCCTAACCCTAATCCTAATACCCTAACATTAACCCTATCCCTAACCCTAACCCTAACCCTAACATGAACCCTAACCCTAATAACCCTAAACCTAAACCTAAAACCCTAACCCTAAATCCCTAACCCTATCCCCTTATCCTTAATTCTAACCCTAACCCTAACATGAACCCTAACCCCAACCCTAACACTGGACCTGGCCCTAACCCCAACTCTAACCCTAACCCTAATACCCTAACCCTAATACACTAATACCCTAACGCTAACCCAAAAACCCTAACCCTAAACCTAATAAATTTAACCCTAACCCTTAACCCAAACCCTAACCCTAAAACCCTAACCCTAACCCTAAAACCCTAACCCTAATAACCCGAACCCTAACCCCTAACCCTAAATCCCTAACCCTAAAACACTAACCCTAAAACCTTAACCATAAAACCCTAAACCTAACTCTAACCCTAACCCTAACTCTAACATGAACCCTAATGCTAACCCAAAACCGTAACCCTAATGCTAACCCTAACCCTAATATGAACCCTAAACCTAACAATAACTCGAACCAGAACCCTAACCCTAAAACCCTAACCCTAATACGAACCCTATCCCTAACCATAATACTAACCCAAACTCCAATATCCTAATACCCTAACTCTAACCATAAACCTTAACCCTAACCATAACCCTAACCCTAACCAAACCCTAACCCCTGACCCTAACACTAAGACCCTAACCCTAATACCCTAACCCTTATAGGAACCCTAACCCTAATCCTAACACGAACCATAAACCTAATCCTAATAACCCTAACCCTAAAACCCTAACCACAAATCCCTAACCCTAACCCCTAATCCTTAACCCTAACCCTTACACGAACCCTAACCCATGCCATTTATGTGGCCCCAACCCTAACTATATCCCTAACCCTAGCTTAATTCCCTAACCCTTAACCTTAACCCTAACCTAACCCTAACCTCTAACCCTTACCCTAACCCTAAAACACTAACCCTAACCCTAATACCCTAACATTAATCCTAATACAAACCCTAACCCTAACATGAACCCTAACCCTAATAACCCTAACCTTAATAACCCTAACCCTAAACATAAAACAGTAACCCTAACCTTAAATCCCAAACCCTAACCCCTTATCCTTAATTCTAACCCTAACATGAACCCTAACCCAAACTTAACCCTAACCGTAACCCTGGCCCTGGCCCTCACCCCAACTCTAACCCTAATACCCTAAACCTAATACCCTAATACCCTAACACTAACCTAAAAACCCTAACCCTAATCCTAAAAAACTTAACCCTAACTCTTCACCCAAACCATAACCCTAAAACCATAACCCTAAAACACTAACCATACCCCTTATATCCCTAACCCTAACCCCTAACAAGAACCCTAAAACCCTAACCCCTAACCTTAAAACCCTAACCATAACACCCTAACCCTAACCCTTATTCCCTAACCCTAAAACCCTAACCCTATTAACCCTAATTCCTAATCCTAACCCTAATACCCTAACCCTAACCCTAAAACTCTAACCCTAAAACCCTAACACCAACCATAAAACCCTAACCCTTTCTCTAACCCTAACCCTAATACCCTAACCCTAAAACACTAACCCTAGCCATAATCCTAATAAACCTAATCCTAACCCCTAACCCTAACCCTAATACCCTAACCCTAAAACACTACCCCTAATCCTAAAACCCTAACCCTAATCCTAATAACCCTACCCATGAGCCTAACCCTAATACCCTAACACTAACCCTAAAACCTTAACCCTAAAACCCTAACCCTAAAATCCAAACGCTAACCATAAAACCCTAAATATAACCCTAACCCTAATACCCTAACCCTAAATCCCTAACCCTAACCCCTAATACTTAACCCAAACCCTAAAACCCTAACCCTAACAATAAAACCCTAACCCAAACTCTAACCCTACCCCTAATACCCTAACCCTGATACAATAACCCTATCCCTAACCCAAACTCTAACCCTAATACCCTAACCCTAATACCCTAACCCTAACATTAATAACCCTAAACCTAACCCTAAACCTAACCCTAACACGAACCCTGACCCTTAACCATAACCCCTAACATGAACCCTAACCCTAACCCATAACACTAACTCTAACCCTACACTAATACCCTAATACCCTAACCCAAACCTTAACCCTAACCCTAATACCCTAACCCTAATAATCCTAACCTTAACCCCTAAAGCTTACCCCTAACCAACGCCCTAATCCTAACCCTAATACCCTAAACCTAATCCTATAACCCTAACCCTAATAACCCTAACCCTAACCCTAATACACTAACCCTAACCCTAATACCCTAACCCTAAAACCCTAACATAAAACCATAACCCTAACCCTAAAACCCTAACCCTAACTCTATCCTTAACCCTAACCCTAAAACCCTAACCTTAACCCTAACCCTTATACCATAACCCTAATCCTAACTCTAACCCTAATAACCTAACCCTAACCCAAATATTCTAACCCTAACCTTAACCCTAACCCTAAATGTCGTACACTTTATGAGAGTTTTATTTAAATAAGCTACAATGTCCAAGGTACTAAACATGATATATTCTATAGGGTTTCATACACAAGTCTTTAGAATACTTTACTACTAATGTTATAAAACATATGCATTCAATTTTTGAGGAAACAAAGAAAAAATAAAGCTATTTATTGGGATTCACTAAAAATGTGATTGGAAGACTTGACTATTGTTTTTTAAAAACATATGCATTACATAGTAAAGAGCAATAAATCACATGCATACTAGTAAAATAAAATAAAAATTATGGCGGATTCAAACCTATGATATGCTTACATTCATAGTGTAAGACCAACACTCTCCCAACCAAGCTAACCAGAATGCTCATAACCATCATAAAATTTATCAGAGATTTAAGTCAATAATCTACAATGTCCAAGGTACTAAACATGATATATTTTATGGGGTTTCATAAGCAAGTCATTAGAGTACTTTACTACTAATTATGCATTCAATATTTGAGGAAACAAATAAAAACTAAAACTATGTATTGGGTTTCACTAAAAATGTGATTGGAAAGCTTGACTATTGTTTTTAAAAGACATATGCATTACTTAGAATAGAGCAATAAATCACATGCAGACTAGTAAAATAAAAACATGCTTACGTTGTATTCAAACCTATGATAGGCTTTCCTTGTTCGTGTAAGACCCACACTCTACCAACTAAGCTAACCAGTCTGCACATAAGCGTCACCATAACCCTAACCCTAATACCCTAACCCTAACCCGAATAACCCTAAACCTAACCCTAACCCTAACTCTAACACCAACCCTGACCTTAACCCCTAACCCTAACACTAACCCGAACCCTAACACGAACCCTAACCCAAAACCCTAACCCTAATCCTAACCCTATCCCTAAATGGACCCTTACTCTAATCCTAACCATAACCCGAAACCGAACCCTTACCCTTACAATAATTTTAACCCTAACCCTAATACGAACCCTACCCTAACCCTAATACGAACCTTTACCCTAGTCATAACCCTAACCCTAATATGAAGCCTAACCCAAAATCCTAAATCAAATTCTAACCCTAACCATAATACGAACCCTAACCCGAACCCTTAACCTAAAACCCTAACCCTAATATTAACAATAACCCTAATACGAACCCTAATCCTAATACGAACCCTAACCCTAATCATAACACTAAACCTAATAGGAACCCTAACCCTAATCCTAGTAACACTAACTCTAACCCAGACCCTAACCTAAACCCTAATACGAATCCTAACCCTAACCATAAAACCCTTACCCTAACCCTAATAAACTAAACCCTAACCCTAATACCCTAACCCTAAACTTAACCCTAATACCCTAATACCCTAATCCTAACCCTAACCCTAATAACCATAACCCTTACCCTAAAACCCTAACCCACATACCCTAACCATAACCCTAATACCCTAACTCTGACCCTAACACGAACCCGAACCCTAAACCTAATATGAACCCTAACCTGAACCCTAACCCTAATATCCTAATATCCTAACCCTAACCCTTAACCTTAACCCTAACCTAACACTAACCCTAACCCCTTACCCTTACCCTAACCCTAAAACACTAACCCTAACCCTAATACCCTAACATTAACCCTAATTCGAACCCTAACCCTAATAACACTAACCTTAATAACCTTAACCCTAAACCTAAAACCTTAACTCTAACCCTAAATCCCAAACCCTAACCCCTTATCCTTAATTATAACCCTAACATATACCCTAACCCCATCCTTAACCCTATCCCTAACCCTGGCCCTGGCCCTAACCCCAACTCTAAAACTAATACCCTTACCCTAATACCCTAATACCCTAACACTAACCTAAAAACCCTAACCTTAATCCTAAAAAACTTAACCCTAACCATTAAGCCAAACCATAACCCTAAAACCCTAACCCTAAAACACGAACCCTAGCCCTTATAACCCTAACCCTAACCCCTAACAAGAACCCTAAAACCCTAAACCCTAACCCTAAAACCCTAACCCTAACACCCTAACCCTAACTCTAACCCTAACCATAACCCTAATACCCTAACCCTAAAACCCTAACAACAACCATAAAACCCTAACCCTATCTCTAACCCTAACCCTAATACCCTAACCCTAACCCTGAAACACTAACCCTAACCCTAATCCTAATAAACCTAATCCTAACCCCTAACCCTAACCCTAATACCCTTACCCTAAAACACTAAACCTAATCCTAAAACCCTAACCCTAATCCTAAAACCCTAACCCATAACCCTAACCCTAATACCCTAACACTAACCCTAAAACCCTAACCCTAAAACCCAAACGCTAACCATAAAACTCTAAATCTAACCCTAACCCTAATACCCTAACCCTTACCCTAAATCCCTAACCCTAACCCCTAATACTTAACCCAAACCCTAAAACCCTAACCCTAACAATAAAACCCTAACCCAAACTCTAACCCTACCCCTAATACCCTAAACCTAATACCATAGCCCTATCCCTAACCCAAACTCTAACCCTAATACCGTAACCCTAACATTAATAACCCTAAACCTAACCCTAACCTAACCCTAATACAAACCCTAATTCTAACCCTAACATGAACCCTAACCCTAACCCAAAACCCAAACCCTAACCCTAACACAAACCCTAATTCTAACCCTAACCCGAACCTGAACCCTAAGCCTAATACGAACCATAACCCTAATACGAACCCTAACCCTAGACCTAACCCTAATACAAACCCTAACTATAACCCTAACCCTAACACGAACCCGAACCATAATATGATCCCTAATCCAAAACCCTAACCCTAATATGAACCCTAAATCTAAGAATAACTCAAACCTGAATCCAAACCCTAACTCTAAAACCCTAATACAAACCCTAACCCTAATACTAACCCAAACCCCAATATCCTAATACCCTAACTATAACCCTAACCAAACCTTAACCCCTAACCCATACCCTAAACCTAAGACCCTGACCCTAATACCCTAACCCGTATACTAACCCTATCCCTAACACGAACCACAACCCTAACTCTAATAACCATAACCCTAATAACCCTAACCCTAAAACCCTAACCCTAAATCCCTAACCCTAACCCCTAATCCTTAACCCTAACCCTAACACGAACGATAACCATAACCCTTGATATGGCCCTGGACCTAACCCTAACTCTAACCCTACACTAATACCCTAACGCTAACCCTAAAACCCTAACCCTAATAATCCTAACCCTACCCCTAATACCCTAACCCTAACCCTAATACCATAACCCTAAAACCCTAACCTTAAAACACTAACCCTAACCCTAATAACCTAACACTAACCCAAATATCATAACCCTAACATTAACCCTAACCCTAAATGTTTTACAATTTATGAAAGTTTTATTTAAATAAGCTACAATGTCCAAGGTACTAAACATGATATATTCTATGGGGTTTTATACACAAGTCATTAGAATACTTTACTACTAATGTTATAAAACATATGCATTCAATATTTGAGAAAACAAAGAAAAAATAAAGCTATCTATTGGGTTTCACTAAAAAGTCCATTGGAAGACTTGACTATTGTTTATAAAAGACATAGTCATTACTTATTATAGAGCAATAAATCACATGCAGACTAGTAAAATAAAAACATGGTTACGTTGTAGTCAAACCTGTGATAGGCAGAGCCGGCCCTAACCAATATGATGCCCTAGGCAAGATTTTGGCTGGTGCCCCCTAGCACCGCCGCTAGTTCTGCAAGAGATGCCTGGTATGAGTCAGCTGGCAGCTCTGCTAACGTCGGGTGCCTTTTGTTTATGAAAATGCATCTTATTTGCATTACTATGTGGCTAGGATGCACAAGCAGCTTCTGCTGATTAAAATGATATGCAGCATGCCTGTATTCTGTGTGCGACTGTGGCTGTATCTGTATACAAAACGCTACATTACAGTGATTTCCAGGAATACACACAGAATATAGGCATGCCGCATATCATTTTAATCAGCAGAAGCTGCTGGTGCCCCTAAGCATACCAAATGCCATAGGCATTTGCCTAGTTTGCCTATGCCTAAGGCCGGATCTGGTGATAGGCATACCATGTTAGTGTAAGACCTACACTCTACCAGCTGAGCTAACCAGTCTGCATGTGAATGTCTTCATATTTGTCAGAGATTTATGCAAATAAGCTACAATTTCCAAGGTACTAATCATGATATATTCTATGGGGTGTCATAAGTAAGTCATTAGAATACATTACTACTAAATTTATAAGACATATGCATTCAATATTTGAGAAAACAAAGAAAAAATAAAGCTATCTATTGGGTTTCACTAAAAAGTCCATTGGAAGACTTGACTATTTTTTTTAAAAGACATATGCATTACTTATTATAGAGCAATAAATCACATGCAGACTAGTAAAATAAAAAAAGGCTTACATTAGATTCAAACCTATGACAGACTTACATTGACAGTATAAGACCAACGCTCTACCAACTGAGCTAACTAGAATGCCCAGAAACATGTGGAAATTTATCAGAGATTTAAGTAAATAAGCTACAATGTCCAAGGTACTAAACACGATATATTCTATGGGGATTAATAAGCAAGTCATTAGAATACTTTATTACTAAATTTATAAAACATATGCATTCAATATTTGAGGAAACAAAGAAAAAATAAAGCTATTTATTGGGTTTCACTAAAAAGTCCATTGGAAGACTTGACTATTGTTTTTAAAAGACATATGCATTACTTAGTAAAGAGCAATAAATCACATGCTGACTAGTAAAATAAAAATGCTTATGTTGGATTCAAACCTATGATAGACTTACATTGATAGTGTAAGACCAACACCCTACCAACTGATCTTACCAGAATGCTCATAATTGTCCTCCAATTTGTCAGAGATTTATGTAAATAAGCTACAATTTCCAAGGTATTAAACATGATACATTCTATGGGGTTTCATAAGCAAGTCATTAGAACACTTTAATACTAAAGTTATAAAACATATGCATTCAATATTTAAGGAAACAAAGAAAAAATAAAGCTTTTTATTGGGTTTCACTAAAAAGTCCATTGGAAGAATTGACTATTATTCTTAAAAGACATATGCATTACTTAGTGTAGAGCAATAAATCACATGCTGACTAGTAAAATAAAAAATGCTTATGTTGGATTCAAACCTATGATAGGCTTACATTGATAGCAGAAGACCAGCACCCTACCAACTGAGCTAACTAGAACACTCATAAAGGTTCTCCAATTTATTAGAGATTTAAGTTAATAAGCTGCAATGTCCACGGTACTAAACATGATATATTCTATGGGGTGTCATAAGTAAGTCATTAGAATACTTTACTACTAAAGTTATAAGACATATGCATTCAATATTTGAGAAAACAAAGAAAAAATAAAGCTATCTATTGGGTTTCACTAAAAAGTCCATTGGAAGACTATACATTTGTTTTTAAAAGACATATGCATTACTTATTATAGAGCAATAAATCACATGCAGACTAGTAAAACAAAAACTTGCTTACGTTATAGTCAAACCTGTGATAGGCATACCATGTTAATGTAATACCTACACTCTACCAACTGAGCAAACCAGTCTGCATGTGAATGTCTTCCAATTTGAAAGAGATTTATGCAAATAAGCTACAATTTCCAAGGTAGTAATCATGATATATTCTATGGGGTGTCATAAATAAGTCATTAGAATACATTACTACTAAATTTATAAGTCTTATTCATTCAATATTTGAGGAAACAAAGAAAAAATAAAGCTATCTATTGGGTTTCACAAAAAAGTCCATTGGAAGACTTGACTATTGTTTTTAAAAGACAGATGCATTACTTATTATAGAGCAATAAATCACATGCTGACTAGTAAAATAAAAAATGCTTATGTTGGATTCAAACCTATGATAGGCTTATATTGATAGCACAAGACCAACACCCTACCAACTGAGCTAAACAAAACATTCATTAAGGTCCTGAAATTTATTAGAGATTTAAGTCAATAAGCTACAATGTCCACGGTACTAAACATGATATATTCTATGGGGTGTCATAAGTAAGTCATTAGAATACTTTACTACTAAAGTTATAAGACATATGCATTCAATATTTGAGAAAACAAAGAAAAAATAAAGCTATCTATTGGGATTCACTAAAAAGTCAATTGGAAGACTTGACTATTGCTTTTAAAAGACATATACATTGCTTATTATAGAGCAATAAATCACATGCAGACTAGTAAAATAAAATAAAGGCTTATATTAGATTCAAATAGAGATGAGCGGGTTCGGTTTCTCTGAATCCGAACCCGCCAGAACTTCATGTTTTTTTTCACGGGTCCGAGCGACTCGGATCTTCCCGCCTTGCTCGGTTAACCCAAGCGCGCCCGAACGTCATCATGACGCTGTCGGATTCTCGCGAGGCTCGGATTCTATCGCGAGACTCGGATTCTATATAAGGAGCCCGCGTCGCCGCCATTTTCACACGTGCATTGAGATTGATAGGGAGAGGACGTGGCTGGCGTCCTCTCCGTTTAGAATTAGAATAGATTAGAGAGACACTTGATTTACTAATTTTGGGGAGCATTAGGAGTACTCAGTAGTGTACAGTGCAGAGTTTTGCTGATAGTGACCAGTGACCACCACTTTTATTTATAATCCGTTCTCTGCCTGAAAAAAGCGATACACAGCACACAGTGACTCAGTCACATACCATATCTGTGTGCACTGCTCAGGCTCAGGCCAGTGTGCTGCATCATCTATTATCTATATATAATATTATATATATCTGTCTGACTGCTCAGCTCACACAGCTTATAATTGTGGGGGAGACTGGGGAGCACTACTGCAGTGCCAGTTATAGGTTATAGCAGGAGCCAGGAGTACATAATATATTATATAGTGAGTGACCACCAGACACACAGTGCAGTTTATTTAATATATCCGTTCTCTGCCTGAAAAAAGCGATACACACAGTGACTCAGTCAGTCACATACCATATCTGTGTGCACTGCTCAGGCTCAGGCCAGTGTGCTGCATCATCTATATATATATTATATATCTGTCTGACTGCTCAGCTCACACAGCTTATAATTGTGGGGGAGACTGGGGAGCACTACTGCAGTGCCAGTTATAGGTTATAGCAGGAGCCAGGAGTACATAATATTATATTAAAATTAAACAGTGCACACTTTTGCTGCAGGAGTGCCACTGCCAGTGTGACTAGTGACCAGTGACCTGACCACCAGTATATAATATTAGTAGTATACTATCTCTTTATCAACCAGTCTATATTAGCAGCAGACACAGTACAGTGCGGTAGTTCACGGCTGTGGCTACCTCTGTGTCGGCACTCGGCAGCCCGTCCATAATTGTATATACCACCTAACCGTGGTTTTTTTTTCTTTCTTTATACATACATACTAGTTACGAGTATACTATCTCTTTATCAACCAGTCTATATATTAGCAGCAGACACAGTACAGTGCGGTAGTTCACGGCTGTGGCTACCTCTGTGTCGGCACTCGGCAGCCCGTCCATAATTGTATATACCACCTAACCGTGGTTTTTTTTTCTTTCTTTATACATACATACTAGTTACGAGTATACTATCTCTTTATCAACCAGTCTATATATTAGCTGCAGACACAGTACAGTGCGGTAGTTCACGGCTGTGGCTACCTCTGTGTCGGCACTCGGCAGCCCGTCCATAATTGTATATACCACCTAACCGTGGTTTTTTTTTCTTTCTTTATACATACATACTAGTTACGAGTATACTATCTCTTTATCAACCAGTCTATATATTAGCAGCAGACACAGTACAGTGCGGTAGTTCACGGCTGTGGCTACCTCTGTGTCGGCACTCGGCAGCCCGTCCATAATTGTATATACCACCTAACCGTGGTTTTTTTTTTCTTTCTTTATACATACATACTAGTTACGAGTATACTATCTCTTTATCAACCAGTCTATATATTAGCAGCAGACACAGTACAGTGCGGTAGTTCACGGCTGTGGCTACCTCTGTGTCGGCACTCGGCAGCCCGTCCATAATTGTATATACCACCTAACCGTGGTTTTTTTTTCTTTCTTTATACATACATACTAGTTACGAGTATACTATCTCTTTATCAACCAGTCTATATATTAGCAGCAGACACAGTACAGTGCGGTAGTTCACGGCTGTGGCTACCTCTGTGTCGGCACTCGGCAGCCCGTCCATAATTGTATACTAGTATCCAATCCATCCATCTCCATTGTTTACCTGAGGTGCCTTTTAGTTGTGCCTATTAAAATATGGAGAACAAAAATGTTGAGGTTCCAAAATTAGGGAAAGATCAAGATCCACTTCCACCTCGTGCTGAAGCTGCTGCCACTAGTCATGGCCGAGACGATGAAATGCCAGCAACGTCGTCTGCCAAGGCCGATGCCCAATGGCATAGTACAGAGCATGTCAAAACCAAAACACCAAATATCAGTAAAAAAAGGACTCCAAAACCTAAAATAAAATTGTCGGAGGAGAAGCGTAAACTTGCCAATATGCCATTTACCACACGGAGTGGCAAGGAACGGCTGAGGCCCTGGCCTATGTTCATGGCTAGTGGTTCAGCTTCACATGAGGATGGAAGCACTCAGCCTCTCGCTAGAAAACTGAAAAGACTCAAGCTGGCAAAAGCACTGCAAAGAACT
Source organism: Pseudophryne corroboree (assembly GCF_028390025.1). Classification (NCBI taxonomy): domain Eukaryota; kingdom Metazoa; phylum Chordata; class Amphibia; order Anura; family Myobatrachidae; genus Pseudophryne; species Pseudophryne corroboree. Next base: position 658,948,439 of record NC_086444.1, read on the forward strand.
GTGCGTTCTTTGAAATCCCAAATCCACAAGGAGAGTCCAATTGTGTCGGTTGCGATGCCTGACCTTCCCAACACTGGACGTGAAGAGCATGCGCCTTCCACCATTTGCACGCCCCCTGCAAGTGCTGGAAGGAGCACCCGCAGTCCAGTTCCTGATAGTCAGATTGAAGATGTCAGTGTTGAAGTACACCAGGATGAGGAGGATATGGGTGTTGCTGGCGCTGGGGAGGAAATTGACCAGGAGGATTCTGATGGTGAGGTGGTTTGTTTAAGTCAGGCACCCGGGGAGACACCTGTTGTCCGTGGGAGGAATATGGCCGTTGACATGCCAGGTGAAAATACCAAAAAAATCAGCTCTTCGGTGTGGAGGTATTTCACCAGAAATGCGGACAACAGGTGTCAAGCCGTGTGTTCCCTTTGTCAAGCTGTAATAAGTAGGGGTAAGGACGTTAACCACCTCGGAACATCCTCCCTTATACGTCACCTGCAGCGCATTCATAATAAGTCAGTGACAAGTTCAAAAACTTTGGGTGACAGCGGAAGCAGTCCACTGACCAGTAAATCCCTTCCTCTTGTAACCAAGCTCACGCAAACCACCCCACCAACTCCCTCAGTGTCAATTTCCTCCTTCCCCAGGAATGCCAATAGTCCTGCAGGCCATGTCACTGGCAATTCTGACGAGTCCTCTCCTGCCTGGGATTCCTCCGATGCATCCTTGCGTGTAACGCCTACTGCTGCTGGCGCTGCTGTTGTTGCCGCTGGGAGTCGATGGTCATCCCAGAGGGGAAGTCGTAAGCCCACTTGTACTACTTCCAGTAAGCAATTGACTGTTCAACAGTCCTTTGCGAGGAAGATGAAATATCACAGCAGTCATCCTACTGCAAAGCGGATAACTGAGTCCTTGACAACTATGTTGGTGTTAGACGTGCGTCCGGTATCCGCCGTTAGTTCACAGGGAACTAGACAATTTATTGAGGCAGTGTGCCCCCGTTACCAAATACCATCTAGGTTCCACTTCTCTAGGCAGGCGATACCGAGAATGTACACGGACGTCAGAAAAAGACTCACCAGTGTCCTAAAAAATGCAGTTGTACCCAATGTCCACTTAACCACGGACATGTGGACAAGTGGAGCAGGGCAGGGTCAGGACTATATGACTGTGACAGCCCACTGGGTAGATGTATGGACTCCCGCCGCAAGAACAGCAGCGGCGGCACCAGTAGCAGCATCTCGCAAACGCCAACTCTTTCCTAGGCAGGCTACGCTTTGTATCACCGCTTTCCAGAATACGCACACAGCTGAAAACCTCTTACGGCAACTGAGGAAGATCATCGCGGAATGGCTTACCCCAATTGGACTCTCCTGTGGATTTGTGGCATCGGACAACGCCAGCAATATTGTGTGTGCATTAAATATGGGCAAATTCCAGCACGTCCCATGTTTTGCACATACCTTGAATTTGGTGGTGCAGAATTTTTTAAAAAACGACAGGGGCGTGCAAGAGATGCTGTCGGTGGCCAGAAAAATTGCGGGACACTTTCGGCGTACAGGCACCACGTACAGAAGACTGGAGCACCACCAAAAACTACTGAACCTGCCCTGCCATCATCTGAAGCAAGAAGTGGTAACGAGGTGGAATTCAACCCTCTATATGCTTCAGAGGTTGGAGGAGCAGCAAAAGGCCATTCAAGCCTATACAATTGAGCACGATATAGGAGATGGAATGCACCTGTCTCAAGTGCAGTGGAGAATGATTTCAACGTTGTGCAAGGTTCTGATGCCCTTTGAACTTGCCACACGTGAAGTCAGTTCAGACACTGCCAGCCTGAGTCAGGTCATTCCCCTCATCAGGCTTTTGCAGAAGAAGCTGGAGGCATTGAAGAAGGAGCTAAAAGGGAGCGATTCCGCTAGGCATGTGGGACTTGTGGATGCAGCCCTTAATTTGCTTAACAAGGATTCACGGGTGGTCAATCTGTTGAAATCAGAGCACTACATTTTGGCCACCGTGCTCGATCCTAGATTTAAAGCCTACCTTGGATCTCTCTTTCCGGCAGACACAGGTCTGCTGGGGTTGAAAGACCTGCTGGTGACAAAATTGTCAAGTCAAGCGGAACGCGACCTGTCAACATCTCCTCCTTCACATTCTCCCGCAACTGGGGGTGCGAGGAAAAGGCTCAGAATTCCGAGCCCACCCGCTGGCGGTGATGCAGGGCAGTCTGGAGCGACTGCTGATGCTGACATCTGGTCCGGACTGAAGGACCTGACAACGATTACGGACATGTCGTCTACTGTCACTGCATATGATTCTCTCAACATTGATAGAATGGTGGAGGATTATATGAGTGACCGCATCCAAGTAGGCACGTCACACAGTCCGTACTTATACTGGCAGGAAAAAGAGGCAATTTGAAGGCCCTTGCACAAACTGGCTTTATTCTACCTAAGTTGCCCTCCCACAAGTGTGTACTCCGAAAGAGTGTTTAGTGCCGCCGCTCACCTTGTCAGCAATCGGCGTACGAGGTTACATCCAGAAAAAGTGGAGAAGATGATGTTCATTAAAATGAATTATAATCAATTCCTCCGCGGAGACATTGACTAGCAGCAATTGCCTCCACAAAGTACACAGGGAGCTGAGATGGTGGATTCCAGTGGGGACGAATTGATAATCTGTGAGGAGGGGGATGTACACGGTGATATATCGGAGGGTGAAGATGAGGTGGACATCTTGCCTCTGTAGAGCCAGTTTGTGCAAGGAGAGATTAATTGCTTCTTTTTTGGGGGGGGTCCAAACCAACCCGTCATATCAGTCACAGTCGTGTGGCAGACCCTGTCACTGAAATGATGGGTTGGTTAAAGTGTGCATGTCCTGTTTTGTTTATACAACATAAGGGTGGGTGGGAGGGCCCAAGGACAATTCCATCTTGCACCTCTTTTTTCTTTTCTTTTTCTTTGCATCATGTGCTGATTGGGGAGGGTTTTTTGGAAGGGACATCCTGCGTGACACTGCAGTGCCACTCCTAGATGGGCCCGGTGTTTGTGTCGGCCACTAGGGTCGCTAATCTTACTCACACAGCTACCTCATTGCGCCTCTTTTTTTCTTTGCGTCATGTGCTGTTTGGGGGGGGGGTTTTGGAAGGGACATCCTGCGTGACACTGCAGTGCCACTCCTAGATGGGCCCGGTGTTTGTGTCGGCCACTAGGGTCGCTAATCTTACTCACACAGCTACCTCATTGCGCCTCTTTTTTTCTTTGCGTCATGTGCTGTTTGGGGGGGGTTTTTTGGAAGGGACATCCTGCGTGACACTGCAGTGCCACTCCTAGATGGGCCCGGTGTTTGTGTCGGCCACTAGGGTCGCTAATCTTACTCACACAGCTACCTCATTGCGCCTCTTTTTTTCTTTGCGTCATGTGCTGTTTGGGGGGGGGTTTTTGGAAGGGACATCCTGCGTGACACTGCAGTGCCACTCCTAGATGGGCCCGGTGTTTGTGTCGGCCACTAGGGTCGCTAATCTTACTCACACAGCTACCTCATTGCGCCTCTTTTTTTCTTTGCGTCATGTGCTGTTTGGGGAGGGTTTTTTGGAAGGGCCATCCTGCGTGACACTGCAGTGCCACTCCTAGATGGGCCCGGTGTTTGTGTCGGCCACTAGGGTCGCTAATCTTACTCACACAGCTACCTCATTGCGCCTCTTTTTTTCTTTGCGTCATGTGCTGTTTGGGGAGGGTTTTTTGGAAGGGACATCCTGCGTGACACTGCAGTGCCACTCCTAGATGGGCCCGGTGTTTGTGTCGGCCACTAGGGTCGCTTATCTTACTCACACAGCGACCTCGGTGCAAATTTTAGGACTAAAAATAATATTGTGAGGTGTGAGGTATTCAGAATAGACTGAAAATGAGTGTAAATTATGGTTTTTGAGGTTAATAATACTTTGGGATCAAAATGACCCCCAAATTCTATGATTTAAGCTGTTTTTTAGTGTTTTTTGAAAAAAACACCCGAATCCAAAACACACCCGAATCCGACAAAAAAAATTCGGTGAGGTTTTGCCAAAACGCGGTCGAACCCAAAACACGGCCGCGGAACCGAACCCAAAACCAAAACACAAAACCCGAAAAATTTCAGGCGCTCATCTCTAGATTCAAACCTATGGAAGGCTTGCATTTATAGTATAAGACCAACACTCTACCAACTGAGCTAACCAGAATGCTCAGAAACATCCGGAATTTTTTTTAGAGATTTCTTGTATGGCGCCCAAGATGGCTGCCTCACCTTTTGTATGCTCATGGTCATCTCCATAAAACAGCTTAAATTCACCACAACTGACCTATGAATGATCATAATTATCCAAGGACTTACCTTGAACTTGTTCTACTCTACACGGACATTTCATCAAAACCAACGAATTGCATTCCTGCGCTGAGATACACACTGGATTGAATCCTTGTCTGAATCCTCTGCATATCTCCACTGAGAAATCCTTCAGTTTAGCAGCTGCTGTACTCTGCATTGGACATTACCCAGATAAGGTACTGTGGATTACAACCTATCTTTGGCTACATCCAGCCCCTCACTTAGACATCATCCACCTCTGTTCTCTGAGCAACAAATAACTGACTTATTGCATTAATCTACTAATATCAGTATATTCAGGCTCTGAATTGCTGAAGGCTCACTGTTTAAAATCAGGATCCATTTCCAGGACACGTAATCACTACACCCACAAAAAAATCTACTTCAAAGGCCTCTCACACTGAGACTTTTCACACCTACACAGTAGGAATTGGCTTCTAACACCTTTCCAAATGCTGCCTATCCTAAGATAATTGACTAAATCAGCAGTTATTTTATTTATTACTTGCTTCAAATATACACAGTAGGTTATAGCAATAACTTTGTTCATAAGCCCATTATAATTTTGGATCACATACCGAATTGGGGGAAAACAAAACACAAAAAGGAAAAAAAAAAAAAAAAACAGAAAAAAAAACCAAAAAAAAAACCCACTGCTTTCTCTCCCTCTCTCATCATCATATACAGCTCAAATTTATAGTAATCTGTCATTGATGACCAAATGTATACGTATTGCTCCAGCTTCATTCTTTCACTCCGCCCACCACGTTCTGCAGTTCCTATCACACCATCACAGGCTTCTATTCTCCAATCCCTTGGCATTTTAAAAAGAAAACACAGGCGCATTCGTGGGAAGCGAGCAAGCCAGAAATGTATTTCCCCCGGTAACCATCTAAGTCCTTTGCCCACCTGCTCACCCCCATACTCAAAGAATAATCAAATAGAAGTGATACCCAAAAGACGGCCCTGTGTTTGGAAGGACAGAACTGTCAACTCTCACTTTGTGACCCCCATACCCAGAGCTCCTGCACTTAACATAAAGAAAACTGAAGGCCCTCTGGTATGCCCAATCAGATCAGTCCTTTGTAATGCCAGATCTATAAGAAACAAGTCTGCAACAATTGCTGACCTTATTGAATCTGCAGATCTAGCCTGTATTACAGAGACCTGGCTAGATGAAAATGCAGCACCTATATTGGAGGCTGCAGTACCAACAAACTACTCTGTCATCCACAACCCAAGACTGGACCGCAGGGGTGGCGGGGTGGCTATCTGCTTCAAAAAAGAACTTAAACTTAGGGTCCACCCTATTGAAACTACTCGCTCATTTGAGTGCATTGCTGCCCGGAGTTCGACAGGATTAGGTTTCAGAGTACTTCTCATTTACCGGCCACCTGGAGATGAAAAGATATTTCTACAAGAAATTGCAGACACTGTTGCTGGCCTGGTTCTGGAACATCAAAGATGGCTCATCCTCGGGGATTTCAATGCATGGGTGGATGATGAGCTCTCGCGCCTTGGCCAAGACCTACTGTGCACAATGAATGGTCTGGGCTTTACACAGGTCATTCCCTCTGCCACACATAAAAGTGGTCACACTCTCGACCTTGCCTTTCAGATTGGATTAGAAGTCACTGACCTAAAAATAAACCCAGTCATCTGGTCAGACCACTACTCCCTCTGGTTCTCAGTGTCAGGTGCCGCGGTCCACGGCGCCGCTCGATCTATTTCTGAGCGACGACCGCGGCCGCTGCTCCTTCCTCCCTGCCCGCCCGGCGCCTAGCAACTGGGGACGCCGTGCGCGCTGAGCCGCCGGGTCCCTAGCAATGCTAGGACGCCGTGCACGCTGATCCGCCGGGTCCCTAGCAATGCTAGGACGCCGTGCGCGCCGAGCCGCCGGGTCCATAGCAACGGGGACGCCACAGGCGGACCGCATTCCCCATTGCAGTAATTAATTAGGCACACACATTTTCTCTGATCGTTCAGCAAGGCAGCTGCACGACATTTTGTGTAATTAGGCTCTGTACTCTTATTGGAGGGTTCCCTGTTAAATGCCTCCTCAGTGCCTCACACAAACGCCGGTGATAGCTTCCTGTTTGCTGTTTCTGCCCTGCAGAACTCTGTTCCTGTCAGCTGCATTTGGTGGATCTTGTTCCCTGCCCTCTTGTACCTTGGAGATCCGAAGCCGGTGCTGGGAATCCTTCTGGTCCTTGTGAACCTGTTGCTGTCATCTGGGGTTCTCGCCCGGTTTCGTGAGTAGCGGCATCAGCCGCGTGTTGCGGCCTATGCCGCTTAGTACTTACTTCTTTGTATTGGTGCATTTGCGGAGGTTTCCGCTTTCACTGTCCTCCCCGGAGCTCGGCGGTGCCGTGTGGGAAAGTGGACAGTGGTTTTCTTTGTAGTCCTTTTCCTTTGGCGGCGGGCCGCGCATACTTTTAGTTTTAAGTTAGCCAGTAGCCCCTGGCCTTGTTGTTCAGTTAGAGAGCCCCTTGTTATTACCCTGTCTCAATTCACTCTTTGTCTCTCCTTAAGACCTGAGGGGGCATCGGAGTTGGGCAGACTTAATCCGCCCTTCAAACACGGCTGCCATGGGCCCAAGAAACCATAGTCTCGCAAGAGTGAATTGACAGCACGGGTAAAACAACGGAGGTAGGGTGCCAGGGGCTATTCCCATTCCGTTTCCCTCTCCCAGCATAACGTCCTGCTGCTCAGGTCTCACCATATAAGACCTTCCCTGTCCTGAGCATCAGGATCGTAACACTCAGTTGCAACCTCTCAATTAAGATCTCTGCCCGTGGAGTTGACCAGGTATCGTCCAAGGTGGGGTATGACTCCCCAGGCTCTTGCAGCAAATATGGATCTCTCTGCTATACTGGGTGCCTGTGAAGATCCCTGTTCCCTAGTCCGTTATTATAATAGGGATGTTATGGCTGCAATTGATATTATCGCCCCTGTGCGTTTAAGACCTCGTAAACCACAACGTCAAGCTCCATGGTTCGACAACAGTGTTAGTGAGCTCAAGAAAAGGGGGTGTAGACTGGAAAGACGATGGAGGAAGACTAACCTAGTGGATGACAAAATAAAACTAATAAAGCATAACGAAGAATATCAATCGACAATCACTCGTAAGAAAGCACATTTCCTGTCAAATGAGATCACAGCAGCAAACAAGAGGCAAGCTCAACTTTTCCGCACAGTGGAGATGCTTTGCAAGCCAGCATGCCTGCAGACTGATGAGACCCTCTCCCAGGCAAGATGCAATGTGTTTGCAAACTTCTTTGCAGATAAAATATCCACCATCCGGGCTGGAATCCCCACAGTGCCATCAAAGGAGTGCCAAATTACAAAGCCTGCCAATATAAGATACCTGCCTTCTTGGACCAGCTTTGATCCAGTGGATGTAAAGGACACTGCTGAAATTGCTCGGATTTTGGGTCCTGCCACCTGTGATCTGGACCCAGCCTCAACCAAGCTTCTAATAGGTTGTATGGATATAATTGGTCCTGTCTTTACAAAAATTCTTTGCAGACAGGCATTTTTCCTGGACCCCCAAAGGAAGCAATTGTTAGACCGCTTCTTAAAAAACCTAATTTAGATCCCGACTGCATGACCAACTACAGACCGGTATCAAACCTTCCTTTCCTAGGAAAGGTTCTTGAGAAAGTCGTTGCAAATCAACTGGAAACCCGCCTGACAACACATGATATTTATGATCCATTTCAAACAGGATTCAGGAGAAGACATAGCACAGAAACAGCCCTGGTGTGTGTGTTAAATGATCTTCTGATGGCAAAAGACAGAGGTGACTGTTCAATATTAATCCTTCTGGATCTCTCGGCAGCATTTGATACCGTGGACCATGGGCTTCTGATTGAGCGACTGATACATTTCTGTGGTCTGGATGGCACAGTCCTAAGCTGGTTCAAATAATTTCTCACAGGCAGGTCACAGAGAGTATCATCTGGATTATACTCATCACCATCAGTGCCATTGCCATGTGGTGTCCCACAAGGTTCTATACTATCCCCCATGCTTTTTGCAGTATACATGCTCCCATTGGGCGAAATAATCAGGCGCCATGGCCTGGTCTACCACTGCTATGCAGATGATACACAACTGTACTTGTCCTTTGCTCCGGGCACTGATAACACAATAGCAACCCTAAATGGCTGTCTAGCTGAACTACAGGAGTGGATGAGTGCCAGTTTGCTGCGACTGAACCTGGATAAAACAGAGGTCCTTATGATACGACCGCAACATCAAAGGACAAGACTGCAGCATAGCCAAACAACTGGACTTACACTCGGGGATTCAGAATTTTAGACCAGTGATCGTGTGCGGAATCTTGGCATTGTCCTGGATGGTGGCTTGACACTTAAACATCAGATATCAGCCACAATCAAATCCTCATTCTTTCACCTGAGGAACATAGCCAGAATCAAGCACTTAATTCCCTCAGATGATATGCCAAAAGTCATACATGCATTTGTATCATCTCGTTTAGACTACTGTAATGCCCTCTACCTTGGTCTACCAGCAAAAGAAATGCAGCGCTTACAGCTGGTGCAAAACACAGCTGCCAGGCTATTAACCAACCTGCCCCGTTCTAGCCACATAACACCCATCCTCTACTCCCTTCACTGGCTGCCTGTACGATGGCGAATCATCTTCAAGATTGGCTTACTGAGTTTCAAAGCATTACATGACCAAGGCCCAAGGTACCTGAAACAGCTTCTGACCCCATACTGCCCCACTCGATTACTGCGATCTGTAGATGAAGGACTTTTAGCAGTACCTAGAATCTACTGTAATTCATCTGGGGGTCGAGCTTTTAGTCATGCGGCTCCGACTCTATGGAACTCACTTCCCCGCACAGTGCGAGAGGCCCCAACTATAGAATCCTTCAAAAGTAGACTCAAGACTTTTCTGTTTACTCAAGCATTTCCATAATGTCCCTTTTAGTATCTTCATGCTTCTGTATTTTATGAAAATGTACTTAATTATTTTCTGTACTATATTATGCTATGTATCTGTTAAGCGCCTTGAGTCCTATTGGAGAAAGAGCACTATATAAATAAAATTATTATTATTATTATTATTATTATTATTATTATTATTATTATAATATGTAAATAAGCTACAATGTCCAAGGTACTAAACATAATATATTCTATGGGGATTCATAAGCAAGTCATTAGAATACTTTCCTACTAAAGTTATAAAACATATGCATTCAATATTTGAGGAAACAAAGAAAAAATAAAGCAATTTATTGGGTTTCACTAAAAAGTCCATTGGAAGACTTGACTATTGTTTTTAAAAGACATATGCATTACTTAGTAAAGAGCAATAAATCACATGCTGACTAGTAAAATAAGAAATGCTTATATTGGATTCAAACCTATGATAGGCTGACACTGATAGCGTTAGACCAACACCCTACCAACTGAGCTAACCAGAATGCCATAAAGGCCACAAAATTTATTAGAGATTTAAGTCAATAAGCTACAATGTCCACGGTGCTAAACATGATATATTCTATGGGGTGTCATAAGTAAGTCATTAGAATACTTTACTACTAAAGTTATAAGACATATGCATTCAATATTTGAGAAAACAAAGAAAAAATAAAGCTATCAATTGGGATTCACTAAAATGTCCATTGGAAGATTTGACTATTGGTTTTAAAAGACATATGCATTACTTATTATAGAGCAATAAATCATAAGGCAGACTAGTAAAATTAAAAAATGGCTTACATTAGATTCAAACCTATGGCAGGCTTGCATTTATAGTATAAGACCAACACTCTACCAACTGAGCTAACCAGAATGCTCAGAAACATCTGGATTTTTTTTAGAGATTTCTTGTATGGCGCCCAAGATGGCTGCCTCACCTTTTGTATGCTCCTGATCATCTCCATAAAACAGCTTAAATTCACCACAACTGACCTATGAATCATCATAATTATCCAAGGACTTACCTCGAACTTGTTCTACTCTACACGGACATTTCATCAAAACCAACGGATTGCATTCCTGCGCTGAGATACACACTGGATTGAATCCTGGTCTGAATCCTCTGCATATCTCCACTGAGAAATCCTTCAGTTTAGCACCTGCTGTACTCTGCATTGGACATTACCCAGATAAGGTACTGTGGATTACAACCTATCTTTGGCTACATCCAGCCCCTCACTTAGACATCATCCACCTCTGTTCTCTGAGCAACAAATAACTGACTTATTGCATTAATCTACTAATATCAGTATATTCAGGCTCTGAATTGCTGAAGGCTCACTGTTTAAAATCAGGATCCATTTCCAGGACACGTTATCACTACACCCACAAAAAAATCTACTTCAAAGGCCTCTCACACTGAGACTTTTTACACCGACACAGTAGGAATTAGCTTCTAACACCTTTTCAAAAGGCTGCCTATCCTAGGATAATTGACTAAATCAGCAGTTATTTTATTTATTACTTGCTTCAAATATACACAGTAGGTTATAGCAATAACTTTGTTCATAATCCCATTATAATTTTGGATCACATACCGAATTGGGGGAAAACAAAACACAAAAAGGAAAAAAGGAAAAAAAAACAAGAAAAAAAACAAAACCACTGCTTTCTCTCCCTCTCTCATCATCATATGCAGCTCAAATTTATAGTAATCTGTCATTGATGACCAAATGTATACGTATTGCTCCAGCTTCATTCTTTCACTCCGCCCACCACGTTCTGCAGTTCCTATCACACCATCACAGGCTTCTATTCTCCAATCCCTTGGCATTTTAAAAAGAAAACACAGGCGCATTCGTGGGAAGCGAGCAGGCCAGAAATGTATTTCCCCCGGTAACCATCTAAGTCCTTTGCCCACCTGCTCACCCCCATACTCAAAGAACAATCAAATAGAAGTGATACCCAAAAGACGGCCCTGTGTTTGGAAGGACAGAACTGTCAACTCTCACTTTGTGACCCCCATACCCAGAGCTCCTGCACTTAACATAAAGAAAACTGAATGCCCTCTGGTATGCCCAATCAGGTCAGTCCTTTGTAATGCCAGATCTATAAGAAACAAGTCTGCAACAATTGCTGACCTTATTGAATCTGCAGTTCTAGCCTGTATTACAGAGACCTGGCTAGATGAAAATGCAGCACCTATATTGGAGGCTGCAGTACCAACAAACTACTCTGTCATCCACAACCCAAGACTGGACCGCAGGGGTGGCGGGGTAGCTATCTGCTTCAAAAAAGAACTTAAACTTAGGGTCCACCCTATTGAAACTACTCGCTCATTTGAGTGCATTGCTGCCCGGAGTTCGACAGGATTAGGATTCAGAGTACTTCTCATTTAGCGGCCACCTGGAGCGGGAAAGATATTTCTACAAGAAATTGCAGACACTGTTGCTGGCCTGGTTCTGGAACATCAAAGATGGCTCATCCTCGGGGTTTTCAATGCATGGGTGGATGATGAGCTCTCGCACCTTGGCCAAGACCTCCTGTGCACAATGAATGGTCTGGGCTTCACACAGGTCATTCCCTCTGCCACACATAAAAGTGGTCACACTCTCGACCTTGTCTTTCAGATTGGATTAGAAGTCACTGACCTAATAATAAACCCAGTCATCTGGTCAGACCACTACTCCCTCTGGTTCTCAGTTGCAACCCCTCAATTAAGATCTCTGCCCGTGGAGTTGACCAGGTATCGTCCAAGGAGGGGTATGACTCCCCAGGCTCTTGCAGCAAATCTGGATCTCTCTGCTATACTGGGTGCCTGTGAAGATCCCTGTTCCCTAGTCCGTTATTATAATAGGGATGTTATGGCTGCAATTGATATTATCGCCCCTGTGCGTTTAAGACCTCGTAAACCACAACGTCAAGCTCCATGGTTCGACAACAGTGTTAGTGAGCTCAAGAAAAGGGGGAGTAGACTGGAAAGACGATGGAGGAAGACTAACCTATTGGATGACAAAATAAAACTAATAAAGCATAACGAAGAATATCAATCGACAATCACTCGTAAGAAAGCACAGTTCCTGTCAAATGAGATCACAGCAGCAAACAATAGGCCAGCTCAACTTTTCCGCACAGTGGAGATGCTTTGCAAGCCAGTATGCCTGCAGACTGATGAGACCCTCTCCCAGGCAAGATGCAATGTGTTTGCAAACTTCTTTGCAGATAAAATATCCACCATCCGGGCTGGAATCCCCACAGTGCCATCAAAGGAGTGCCAAACTACAAAGCCTGCCAATATAAGATACCTGCCTTCTTGGACCAGCTTTGATCCAGTGGATGTAAAGGACACTGCTGAAATTGCTCGGATTTTGGGTCCTGCCACCTGTGATCTGGACCCAGCCTCAACCAAGCTTCTAATAGGTTGTATGGATATAATTGGTCCTGTCTTTACAAAAATTGTTCAATGCTCTTTGCAGACAGGCATTTTTCCTGGACCCCTAAAGGAAGCAATTGTTAGACCGCTTCTTAAAAAACCTAATTTAGATCCCGACTGCATGACCAACTACAGACCGGTATCAAACCTTCCTTTCCTAGGAAAGGTTCTTGAGAAAGTCGTTGCAAATCAACTGGAAACCCGCCTGACAACCCATGATATTTATGATCCTTTTCAAACAGGATTCAGGAGAAGACATAGCACAGAAACAGCCCTGGTGTGTGTGTTAAATGATCTTCTGATGGCAAAAGACAGAGGTGACTGTTCAATATTAATCCTTCTGGATCTCTCGGCAGCATTTGATACCGTGGACCATGGGCTTCTGATTGAGCGACTGATACATTTCTGTGGTCTGGATGGCACAGTCCTAAGCTGGTTCAAATAATTTCTCACAGGCAGGTCACAGAGAGTATCATCTGGATTATACTCATCACCACCAGTGCCATTGCCATGTGGTGTCCCACAAGGTTCTATACTATCCCCCATGCTTTTTGCAGTATACATGCTCCCATTGGGCAAAATAATCAGGCGCCATGGCCTGGTCTACCACTGCTATGCAGATGATACACAACTGTACTTGTCCTTTGCTCCGGGCACTGATAACACAATAGCAACCCTAAATGGCTGTCTAGCTGAACTACAGGAGTGGATGAGTGCCAGTTGGCTGCGACTGAACCTGGATAAAACAGAGGTCCTTATGATACAACCGCAACATCAAAGGACAAGACTGCAGCATAGCCAAACAACTGGACTTACACTCGGGGATTCAGAATTTTAGACCAGTGATCGTGTGCGGAATCTTGGCATTGTCCTGGATGGTGGCTTGACACTTAAACATCAGATATCAGCCACAATCAAATCCTCATTCTTTCACCAGAGGAACATAGCCAGAATCAAGCACTTAATTCCCTCAGATGATATGCCAAAAGTCATACATGCATTTGTATCATCTCGTTTAGACTACTGTAATGCCCTCTACCTTGGTCTACCAGCAAAAGAAATGCAGCGCTTACAGCTGGTGCAAAACACAGCTGCCAGGCTATTAACCAACCTGCCCCGTTCTAGCCACATAACACCCATCCTCTACTCCCTTCACTGGCTGCCTGTACGATGGCGAATCATCTTCAAGATTGGCTTACTGAGTTTCAAAGCATTACATGACCAAGGCCCAAGGTACCTGAAACAGCTTCTGACCCCATACTGTCCCACTCGATTACTGCGATCTGTAGATGAAGGACTTTTAGCAGTACCTAGAATCTACTGTAATTCATCTGGGGGTCGAGCTTTTAGCCATGCGGCTCCGACTCTATGGAACTCACTTCCCCGCACAGTGCGAGAGGCCCCAACTATAGAATCCTTCAAAAGTAGACTCAAGACTTTTCTGTTTACTCAAGCATTTCCATAATGTCCCTTTTAGTATATTCATGCTTCTGTATTTTATGAAAATGTACTTCATTATTTTCTGTACTATATTATGCTATGTATCTGTTAAGCGCCTTGAGTCCTATTGGAGAAAGAGCACTATATAAATAAAATTATTATTATTATTATTATTATTATTATTATTATTATTATTATTATTATAATATGTAAATAAGCTACAATGTCCAAGGTACTAAACATAATATATTCTATGGGGATTCATAAGCAAGTCATTAGAATACTTTCCAACTAAAGTTATAAAACATATGCATTCAATATTTGAGGAAACAAAGTAAAAATAAAGCAATTTATTGGGTTTCACTAAAAAGTCCATTGGAAGACTTGACTATTGTTTTTAAAAGACATATGCATTACTTAGTAAAGAGCAATAAATCACATGCTGACTAGTAAAATAAGAAATGCTTATATTGGATTCAAACCTATAATAGGCTGACACTGATAGTGTTAGACCAACACCCTACCAACTGAGCTAACCAGAGTGCCATAAAGGCCACAAAATTTATTAGAGATTTAAGTCAATAAGCTACAATGTCCACGGTGCTAAACATGATATATTCTATGGGGTGTCATAAGTAAGTCATTAGAATACTTTACTACTAAAGTTATAAGACATATGCATTCAATATTTGAGAAAACAAAGAAAAAATAAAGCTATCAATTGGGATTCACTAAAAAGTCCATTGGAAGATTTGACTATTGGTTTTAAAAGACATATGCATTACTTATTATAGAGCAATAAATCATAAGGCAGACTAGAAAATTAAAAAAAGGCTTGCATTAGATTCAAACCTATGGCAGGCTTGCATTTATAGTATAAGACCAACACTCTACCAACTGAGCTAACCAGAATGCTCAGAAACATCTGGAATTTTTTTTAGAGATTTCTTGTATGGCGCCCAAGATGGCTGCCTCACCTTTTGTATGCTCCTGATCATCTCCATAAAACAGCTTAAATTCACCACAACTGACCTATGAATCATCATAATTATCCAAGGACTTACCTCGAACTTGTTCTACTCTACACGGACATTTCATCAAAACCAACGGATTGCATTCCTGCGCTGAGATACACACTGGATTGAATCCTGGTCTGAATCCTCTGCATATCTCCACTGAGAAATCCTTCAGTTTAGCACCTGCTGTACTCTGCATTGGACATTACCCAGATAAGGTACTGTGGATTACAACCTATCTTTGGCTACATCCAGCCCCTCACTTAGACATCATCCACCTCTGTTCTTTGAGCAACAAATAACTGACTTATTGCATTAATCTACTAATATCAGTATATTCAGGCTCTGAATTGCTGAAGGCTCACTGTTTAAAATCAGGATCCATTTCCAGGACACGTTATCATTACACCCACAAAAAAATCTACTTCAAAGGCCTCTCACACTGAGACTTTTCACACCGACACAGTAGGAATTAGCTTCTAATACCTTTTCAAAAGGCTGCCTATCCTAGGATAATTGACTAAATCAGCAGTTATTTTATTTATTACTTGCTTTAAATATACACAGTAGGTTATAGCAATAACTTTGTTCATAATCCCATTATAATTTTGGATCACATACAGAATTGGGGGAAAACAAAACACAAAAAGGAAAAAAGGAAAAAAAAACAAGAAAAAAAAAACAAAACCACTGCTTTCTCTCCCTCTCTCATCATCATATGCAGCTCAAATTATAGTAATCTGTCATTGATGACCAAATGTATACGTATTGCTCCAGCTTCATTCTTTCACTCCGCCCACCACGTTCTGCAGTTCCTATCACACCATCACAGGCTTCTATTCTCCAATCCCTTGGCATTTTAAAAAGAAAACAGGCGCATTCGTGGGAAGCGAGCAGGCCAGAAATGTATTTCCCCCGGTAACCATCTAAGTCCTTTGCCCACCTGCTCACCCCCATACTCAAAGAACAATCAAATAGAAGTGATACCCAAAAGACGGCCCTGTGTTTGGAAGGACAGAACTGTCAACTCTCACTTTGTGACCCCCATACCCAGAGCTCCTGCACTTAACATAAAGAAAACTGAAGGCCCTCTGGTATGCCCAATCAGGTCAGTCCTTTGTAATGCCAGATCTATAAGAAACAAGTCTGCAACAATTGCTGACCTTATTGAATCTGCAGATCTAGCCTGTATTACAGAGACCTGGCTAGATGAAAATGCAGCACCTATATTGGAGGCTGCAGTACCAGCAAACTACTCTGTCATCCACAACCCAAGACTGGACTGCAGGGGTGGCGGGGTGGCTATCTGCTTCAAAAAAGAACTTAAACTTAGGGTCCACCCTATTGAAACTACTCGCTCATTTGAGTGCATTGCTGCCCGGAGTTCGACAGGATTAGGTTTCAGAGTACTTCTCATTTACCGGCCACCTGGAGATGGAAAGATATTTCTACAAGAAATTGCAGACACTGTTGCTGGCCTGGTTCTGGAACATCAAAGATGGCTCATCCTCGGGGATTTCAATGCATGGGTGGATGATGAGCTCTCGCGCCTTGGCCAAGACCTCCTGTGCACAATGAATGGTCTGTGCTTCACACAGGTCATTCCCTCTGCCACACATAAAAGTGGTCACACTCTCGACCTTGTCTTTCAGATTGGATTAGAAGTCACTGACCTAATAATAAACCCAGTCATCTGGTCAGACCACTACTCCCTCTGGTTCTCAGTTGCAACCCCTCAATTAAGATCTCTGCCCGTGGAGTTGACCAGGTATCGTCCAAGGAGGGGTATGACTCCCCAGGCTCTTGCAGCAAATCTGGATCTCTCTGCTATACTGGGTGCCTGTGAAGATCCCTGTTCCCTAGTCCGTTATTATAATAGGGATGTTATGGCTGCAATTGATATTATCGCCCCTGTGCGTTTAAGACCTCGTAAACCACAACGTCAAGCTCCATGGTTCGACAACAGTGTTAGTGAGCTCAAGAAAAGGGGGAGTAGACTGGAAAGACGATGGAGGAAGACTAACCTATTGGATGACAAAATAAAACTAATAAAGCATAACGAAGAATATCAATCGACAATCACTCGTAAGAAAGCACAGTTCCTGTCAAATGAGATCACAGCAGCAAACAATAGGCCAGCTCAACTTTTCCGCACAGTGGAGATGCTTTGCAAGCCAGTATGCCTGCAGACTGATGAGACCCTCTCCCAGGCAAGATGCAATGTGTTTGCAAACTTCTTTGCAGATAAAATATCCACCATCCGGGCTGGAATCCCCACAGTGCCATCAAAGGAGTGCCAAACTACAAAGCCTGCCAATATAAGATACCTGCCTTCTTGGACCAGCTTTGATCCAGTGGATGTAAAGGACACTGCTGAAATTGCTCGGATTTTGGGTCCTGCCACCTGTGATCTGGACCCAGCCTCAACCAAGCTTCTAATAGGTTGTATGGATATAATTGGTCCTGTCTTTACAAAAATTGTTCAATGCTCTTTGCAGACAGGCATTTTTCCTGGACCCCTAAAGGAAGCAATTGTTAGACCGCTTCTTAAAAAACCTAATTTAGATCCCGACTGCATGACCAACTACAGACCGGTATCAAACCTTCCTTTCCTAGGAAAGGTTCTTGAGAAAGTCGTTGCAAATCAACTGGAAACCCGCCTGACAACCCATGATATTTATGATCCTTTTCAAACAGGATTCAGGAGAAGACATAGCACAGAAACAGCCCTGGTGTGTGTGTTAAATGATCTTCTGATGGCAAAAGACAGAGGTGACTGTTCAATATTAATCCTTCTGGATCTCTCGGCAGCATTTGATACCGTGGACCATGGGCTTCTGATTGAGCGACTGATACATTTCTGTGGTCTGGATGGCACAGTCCTAAGCTGGTTCAAATAATTTCTCACAGGCAGGTCACAGAGAGTATCATCTGGATTATACTCATCACCACCAGTGCCATTGCCATGTGGTGTCCCACAAGGTTCTATACTATCCCCCATGCTTTTTGCAGTATACATGCTCCCATTGGGCAAAATAATCAGGCGCCATGGCCTGGTCTACCACTGCTATGCAGATGATACACAACTGTACTTGTCCTTTGCTCCGGGCACTGATAACACAATAGCAACCCTAAATGGCTGTCTAGCTGAACTACAGGAGTGGATGAGTGCCAGTTGGCTGCGACTGAACCTGGATAAAACAGAGGTCCTTATGATACAACCGCAACATCAAAGGACAAGACTGCAGCATAGCCAAACAACTGGACTTACACTCGGGGATTCAGAATTTTAGACCAGTGATCGTGTGCGGAATCTTGGCATTGTCCTGGATGGTGGCTTGACACTTAAACATCAGATATCAGCCACAATCAAATCCTCATTCTTTCACCAGAGGAACATAGCCAGAATCAAGCACTTAATTCCCTCAGATGATATGCCAAAAGTCATACATGCATTTGTATCATCTCGTTTAGACTACTGTAATGCCCTCTACCTTGGTCTACCAGCAAAAGAAATGCAGCGCTTACAGCTGGTGCAAAACACAGCTGCCAGGCTATTAACCAACCTGCCCCGTTCTAGCCACATAACACCCATCCTCTACTCCCTTCACTGGCTGCCTGTACGATGGCGAATCATCTTCAAGATTGGCTTACTGAGTTTCAAAGCATTACATGACCAAGGCCCAAGGTACCTGAAACAGCTTCTGACCCCATACTGTCCCACTCGATTACTGCGATCTGTAGATGAAGGACTTTTAGCAGTACCTAGAATCTACTGTAATTCATCTGGGGGTCGAGCTTTTAGCCATGCGGCTCCGACTCTATGGAACTCACTTCCCCGCACAGTGCGAGAGGCCCCAACTATAGAATCCTTCAAAAGTAGACTCAAGACTTTTCTGTTTACTCAAGCATTTCCATAATGTCCCTTTTAGTATATTCATGCTTCTGTATTTTATGAAAATGTACTTCATTATTTTCTGTACTATATTATGCTATGTATCTGTTAAGCGCCTTGAGTCCTATTGGAGAAAGAGCACTATATAAATAAAATTATTATTATTATTATTATTATTATTATTATTATTATTATTATTATTATAATATGTAAATAAGCTACAATGTCCAAGGTACTAAACATAATATATTCTATGGGGATTCATAAGCAAGTCATTAGAATACTTTCCAACTAAAGTTATAAAACATATGCATTCAATATTTGAGGAAACAAAGTAAAAATAAAGCAATTTATTGGGTTTCACTAAAAAGTCCATTGGAAGACTTGACTATTGTTTTTAAAAGACATATGCATTACTTAGTAAAGAGCAATAAATCACATGCTGACTAGTAAAATAAGAAATGCTTATATTGGATTCAAACCTATAATAGGCTGACACTGATAGTGTTAGACCAACACCCTACCAACTGAGCTAACCAGAATGCCATAAAGGCCACAAAATTTATTAGAGATTTAAGTCAATAAGCTACAATGTCCACGGTGCTAAACATGATATATTCTATGGGGTGTCATAAGTAAGTCATTAGAATACTTTACTACTAAAGTTATAAGACATATGCATTCAATATTTGAGAAAACAAAGAAAAAATAAAGCTATCAATTGGGATTCACTAAAAAGTCCATTGGAAGATTTGACTATTGGTTTTAAAAGACATATGCATTACTTATTATAGAGCAATAAATCATAAGGCAGACTAGAAAATTAAAAAAAGGCTTGCATTAGATTCAAACCTATGGCAGGCTTGCATTTATAGTATAAGACCAACACTCTACCAACTGAGCTAACCAGAATGCTCAGAAACATCTGGAATTTTTTTTAGAGATTTCTTGTATGGCGCCCAAGATGGCTGCCTCACCTTTTGTATGCTCCTGATCATCTCCATAAAACAGCTTAAATTCACCACAACTGACCTATGAATCATCATAATTATCCAAGGACTTACCTCGAACTTGTTCTACTCTACACGGACATTTCATCAAAACCAACGGATTGCATTCCTGCGCTGAGATACACACTGGATTGAATCCTGGTCTGAATCCTCTGCATATCTCCACTGAGAAATCCTTCAGTTTAGCACCTGCTGTACTCTGCATTGGACATTACCCAGATAAGGTACTGTGGATTACAACCTATCTTTGGCTACATCCAGCCCCTCACTTAGACATCATCCACCTCTGTTCTTTGAGCAACAAATAACTGACTTATTGCATTAATCTACTAATATCAGTATATTCAGGCTCTGAATTGCTGAAGGCTCACTGTTTAAAATCAGGATCCATTTCCAGGACACGTTATCATTACACCCACAAAAAAATCTACTTCAAAGGCCTCTCACACTGAGACTTTTCACACCGACACAGTAGGAATTAGCTTCTAATACCTTTTCAAAAGGCTGCCTATCCTAGGATAATTGACTAAATCAGCAGTTATTTTATTTATTACTTGCTTTAAATATACACAGTAGGTTATAGCAATAACTTTGTTCATAATCCCATTATAATTTTGGATCACATACAGAATTGGGGGAAAACAAAACACAAAAAGGAAAAAAGGAAAAAAAAACAAGAAAAAAAAAACAAAACCACTGCTTTCTCTCCCTCTCTCATCATCATATGCAGCTCAAATTATAGTAATCTGTCATTGATGACCAAATGTATACGTATTGCTCCAGCTTCATTCTTTCACTCCGCCCACCACGTTCTGCAGTTCCTATCACACCATCACAGGCTTCTATTCTCCAATCCCTTGGCATTTTAAAAAGAAAACAGGCGCATTCGTGGGAAGCGAGCAGGCCAGAAATGTATTTCCCCCGGTAACCATCTAAGTCCTTTGCCCACCTGCTCACCCCCATACTCAAAGAACAATCAAATAGAAGTGATACCCAAAAGACGGCCCTGTGTTTGGAAGGACAGAACTGTCAACTCTCACTTTGTGACCCCCATACCCAGAGCTCCTGCACTTAACATAAAGAAAACTGAAGGCCCTCTGGTATGCCCAATCAGGTCAGTCCTTTGTAATGCCAGATCTATAAGAAACAAGTCTGCAACAATTGCTGACCTTATTGAATCTGCAGATCTAGCCTGTATTACAGAGACCTGGCTAGATGAAAATGCAGCACCTATATTGGAGGCTGCAGTACCAGCAAACTACTCTGTCATCCACAACCCAAGACTGGACTGCAGCGGTGGCGGGGTGGCTATCTGCTTCAAAAAAGAACTTAAACTTAGGGTCCACCCTATTGAAACTACTCGCTCATTTGAGTGCATTGCTGCCCGGAGTTCGACAGGATTAGGTTTCAGAGTACTTCTCATTTACCGGCCACCTGGAGATGGAAAGATATTTCTACAAGAAATTGCAGACACTGTTGCTGGCCTGGTTCTGGAACATCAAAGATGGCTCATCCTCGGGGATTTCAATGCATGGGTGGATGATGAGCTCTCGCGCCTTGGCCAAGACCTCCTGTGCACAATGAATGGTCTGTGCTTCACACAGGTCATTCCCTCTGCCACACATAAAAGTGGTCACACTCTCGACCTTGTCTTTCAGATTGGATTAGAAGTCACTGACCTAAAAATAAACCCAGTCATCTGGTCAGACCACTACTCCCTCTGGTTCTCAGTTGCAACCCCTCAATTAAGATCTCTGCCCGTGGATTTGACTAGGTATCGTCCAAGGAGGGGTATGACTCCCCAGGCTCTTGCAGAAAATCTGGATCTCTCTGCTATACTGGGTGCCTGTGAAGATCCCTGTTCCCTAGTCCGTTATTATAATAGGGATGTTATGGCTGCAATTGATATTATCGCCCCTGTGCGTTTAAGACCTCGTAAACCACAATGTCAAGCTCCATGGTTCGACAACAGTGTTAGTGAGCTCAAGAAAAGGAGGCGTAGACTGGAAAGACGATGGAGGAAGATTAACCTAGTGGATGACAAAATAAAACTAATAAAGCATAACGAAGAATATCAATCGACAATCACTCGTAAGAAAGCACAGTTCCTGTCAAATGAGATCACAGCAGCAAACAATAGGCCAGCTCAACTTTTCCGCACAGTGGAGATGTTTTGCAAGCCAGCATGCCTGCAGACTGATGAGACCCTCTCCCAGGCAAGATGCAATGTGTTTGCAAACTTCTTTGCAGATAAAATATCCACCATCCGGGCTGGAATCCCCACAGTGCCATCAAAGGAGTGCCAAACTACAAAGCCTGCCAATATAAGATACCTGCCTTCTTGGACCAGCTTTGATCCAGTGGATGTAAAGGACACTGCTGAAATTGCTCGGATTTTGGGTCCTGCCACCTGTGATCTGGACCCAGCCTCAACCAAGCTTCTAATAGGTTGTATGGATATAATTGGTCCTGTCTTTACAAAAATTGTTCAATGCTCTTTGCAGACAGGCATTTTTCCTGGACCCCTAAAGGAAGCAATTGTTAGACCGCTTCTTAAAAAACCTAATTTAGATCCCGACTGCATGACCAACTACAGACCGGTATCAAACCTTCCTTTCCTAGGAAAGGTTATTGAGAAAGTCGTTGCAAATCAACTGGAAACCCGCCTGACAACCCATGATATTTATGATCCATTTCAATCAGGATTCAGGAGAAGACATAGCACTGAAACAGCCCTGGTGTGTGTGTTAAATGATCTTCTGATGGCAAAAGACAGAGGTGACTGTTCAATATTAATCCTTCTGGATCTCTCGGCAGCATTTGATACCGTGGACCATGGGCTTCTGATTGAGCGACTGATACATTTCTGTGGTCTGGATGGCACTGTCCTAAGCTGGTTCAAATAATTTCTCACAGGCAGGTCACAGAGAGTATCATCTGGATTATACTCATCACCACCAGTGCCATTGCCATGTGGTGTCCCACAAGGTTCTATACTATCCCCCATGCTTTTTGCAGTATACATGCTCCCATTGGGCGAAATAATCAGGCACCATGGTCTGGTCTACCACTGCTATGCAGTTGATACACAACTGTACTTGTCCTTTGCTCCGGGCACTGATAACTGTCACGATCCGGGTATCTGGACGCCATTACTTACCTTTCAGATGCCTCCTAAGGCTGGCTCAGCGCTCCAGGACCGGATCCCATCTGTTATTCTGATGTCCACATTCCTGCCTCCTCTCCTGTCTCTCTGAGATGCTGTCACAGCGGCGCCATGTTACATCCAGAATGGCATCTCCCGCGGCCTCCGCCGCCGTCCCTGAGTTTCTGCATGCAGGATTTCAGAGTGGCGCTTACGTCAGCCGCGGCCTCCGCTGTGCCCGCGTGGTTCAAATGTGCACTCATCAGTCTGGCGTCTCCTGTTTACTGTGGCCGGCGCCGCCATTACTGTTAAAGTTCCCACACGGATTACAAACCAATCTTCCCTCCAAGTGTCTGCATGGGCGCAGCCATGTTGGATTCTGTCACCTGCTCAAATTCCTCCAATCCGTTGTTTGCATTGTAATCTGCATAATTGCCTAGCCAATCCCTTCCTTGCTGCAGGTATAAGTATTCTGATCCTGAGCAAGGAAGGCGTCAGTGCTTTGGTTGTCAAACCTAGTTCCAGTTTGTCTCTCTTTCCTGTGGTTGTTTTCCAGGTTCCAGTTACCATCTCCAAACCTCCACTAAAGAGACCCGCTTCAGTTCATCATCTGCGGTGCAGCCTGACTCTCCAGTCCTCTGGGACTCATCTGTTTCCAGTTACAGAATTACCTGCTTCCAGCCTAGCTTCCAGCAGAGTTCAGCTTTTCTTAAAGGGCCGGTATCATTTCTGCAGATTACCACTCACCACCGGTACTATTATTTCACCGCTCTCAAGCTCCATATATCAGTCATATTTCATCGCTCTCAATCGTCATTTATTATTTGGCTGGTTCCATCCAGCAATCCACTCCGTGCTTACATCAGTCTGGTTCCAGCCAGTACCCACAGCAGCCATTTTATCCACAGCAGCCCAGCTTTTCCTGGAACACCAGATGGTACGATCCTGGGCTATCTCCATTGCTACAGTCGGGCCTGGTAAGGACTTTCCAACTAGAAGATAATAAAAACTGTCTCATACTACCAGAGCCCTGTGGCCCTTGCCACCCTGTAGTACCCAGGAACTGTATTATTTCTCTGCTGATTTTATGTTTCTCTTTTATTGCTGCTGTGATGCATGGAGTCTGTCAAAATAAACATCATTGACTTTTATCCTGGTTGTCGTGGTCACGCCTTCGGGCAATTCTTCTACTTGTAACTTACATGTCTAGGGGTCTGATGCAACCTCCAAGGTTCCACTACACCTCAGCCCCTACAACTGAGGCTGCCTCCCGTCAGCTCAGGCCCTCAGTTGTGACAATAACACAATAGCAACCCTAAATGGCTGTCTAGCTGAACTACAGGAGTGGATGAGTGCCAGTTGGCTGCGACTGAACCTGGATAAAACAGAGGTCCTTATGATACGACCGCAACATCAAAGGACAAGACTGCAGCATAGCCAAACAACTGGACTTACACTCGGGGATTCAGAATTACAGACCAGTGATCGTGTGCGGAATCTTGGCATTGTCCTGGATGGTGGCTTGACACTTAAACATCAGATATCAGCCACAATCAAATCCTCATTCTTTCACCTGAGGAACATAGCCAGAATCAAGAACTTAATTCCCTCAGATGATATGCCAAAAGTCATACATGCATTTGTATCATCTCGTTTAGACTACTGTAATGCCCTCTACCTTGGTCTACCAGCAAAAGACATGCAGCGCTTACAGCTGGTGCAAAACACAGCTGCCAGGCTATTAACCAACCTGCCCCGTTCTAGCCACATAACACCCATCCTCTACTCCCTTCACTGGCTGCCTGTACGATGGCGAATCATCTTCAAGATTGGCTTACTGAGTTTCAAAGCATTACATGACCAAGGCCCAAGGTACCTGAAACAGCTTCTGACCCCATACTGCCTGTCAAAGTCAGAAAAGTGTCTCAATGCACGTTGCCATATTTACACCGCACACTGGTCCGTGCTGCGCATGCGTACGCTCTCCCGTGGAAGCGCATACCCGCAATAGCGTGCACTCGCACGCGCAGTATGCGCATTTACGGTAGAGTTTATGTGATCGTAGCGTGCGACTCATTAGTTACAAATGTTCACAATTAATGTAGTTTATAGATCATGATCCCTTTGATAGTTTCTGTAAGTTTGGTTAAAGTATAATGTCCCAGAGCTGAGGAATCCCTCTTTGCATCGTACGAAGGGTTTAACAGGAATCATACAGCAGTGTTTGGTACCCATCGGAAGAGTATTTAATTAGCAATATTCCGGTGTTGGTTTGGAGCGTATTAATCGCTCGTGCGAATAGTTATGGACATAAGAAGTTTATGTCCATTTCTATTAATTACACATACTCAGGTATGCGGCGGGAAACCCAGTTTCCCACCCACCTGAGCTGTTGGAAATCGTCACAGCCCACCTGTATGAATCACCCTATGACCTTTTGTTATGATGCAGGGCCGAATTCCTTCGGCCAATGGACAATGGGATTGTAGGACCAGGAGATTGCATTGTGTGTGGAGCATAAATAGGCAGGCCGACCACATCCAGCTCTCACTCTCTCATCAACGGTTATCTGCTGATAATCGGGAGCTGGATATCGAGGCGCTGGCGATCATACCCTTTGTGCGTAAGTTCTCTCCATAATCATTGTCTTTCTGCGAGCCAATCTCTCTCTCTCTCTATCTCTCTCTCTCCTCTTTTTCTCTTAAATACCTTATAGTATTATAGTATTGTATCGTATTGCATTTAGGTCAGTGTAGTATTGTCTTTTTGTATTTATTGTTTAGTTCTGTGGTTAGGAAGTCTCTGTTATATTGTAGTGTATCATATGTACTGTTATCCCCTTTTACAAGTATATTAGACATAATACAGTTAATAGGCCTTGGAAACCTAAACCAGTATCTGTGTATTTCCTATAGTGATAAGTGTTCATTTGAGCGTCGGTGACGCTCATGCAGCTTTGTAGATAGTCAGGTTCCACAAGGTTGCACTTACACCCTGTACTCACATTAAGGTATTCAGTGTATTTCATCGGTATAAGGTTTAACATAAAGGTATAGTGTTGTGAGCGTCTGCATCGCTGGTGACCTCCTCGTGGTCTCTAGCGTACGCTACGTTACAGCGAATCTTTCCCCTAGACATAACCAATAACGTGTCCTGTGATCACTGGGCCGTGAGCGAACGTGACGCTTGAGCGTCTCGCCTACGGCTGAGCGATCGCTACGCCAATAGCGTACCATTACGGTACTTCTTGAGCAAACAGCGTACAGTGTTCTTAGCTTCATATAGGGTTGTTTATACGACAAGGAATTTAGAATTGTCAATTGCGGGCTCGTCCGGTCCTTTTCACATCTGCACTAGGTAGATCAGCAGACATTATCCCCCAGCAAAAGGGTGGGAGGTTATCTCGCAGTTGCTGACGGGATAAGCGTCTGCTTCGCTTAGACAAAGAGTGCTGAAGGAATCCGGTAACCGGAAGTAAGAACAAAACGCTTGTGTCTTTTAAAACTGTTTATTTTTCTTTTGTCTTGCGTACGCATACATTTATCTGCATTTCTTTTTCAAATTTCGTATATCACTATTCCTGTTTGCCAAATTTTATAGTTGATAGAAAGGGCTAAAAGGAGATTTGCTGTTATTTAATAGTAGAGGTAATAGTTAAAGTATAGAACAAACACACGGTTTGTCTGAGATACAAGGCAGTCAGTGTGGATTGCGGTAGATGATCAGGGATCACCTACATTGATAAATAAATATATTGTGTTACGGTGGATCCTTTGCATTGCGTACACGTGTCGCTAACAAAGACTAGCGTACGCAATCCAAAAGGCAGACGCACGCAGCGTTCATTACGCAACGTAGCGTCCGGTTACGCCCACGTAGCTCAAGTTGTGATAAAGTGAAGTAACGCAAAGGCGATAAGTAACGCACAGCGGTAGATAACGCGAAGCGGTAAATAACGCAAATCTATTTTTAGAAAATCTGAAATTTAGTTTAACAGATCCTGCTCCTAATTGGTAACACTGTTGGGCTAAAGACAAATTTCTGCGCAGAAATAGATATAGAAACGAAGTGTACATGTGTTGAGTGAGTGTGTTTTGTATACAAAAGTTTATACAATTTTAAAGGTGGAACCAAAAGGAAAGTCGGGTACTCGTTAAGGAACATACGTGTAAGTGACATATACGGTGGCCAGGGAGGCATCCCTGGTTAAATAATATTTGAGCATTAGAGTATAGCGGACCATAAGGTAAGGTAACAAGACCAGGAGGTCATAAGGTAACAGACCAGGAGGTCATAAGGTAAAAAGGTCCGCTATAAAAGTCCAGTGGCACAACGCCTGGGGTGTTGGTGCAGAACCCATATAGGCCATACAAGCTCTGGTTGAAGGAATCGCAGCCGAAAACATCGATTCCATTGATCTTTCAGTACATGACAAGTAGTGCTCGTATACTGAACGATTGGACCGCACGTTATTGTGTGCAGTAGTTAGTAATCTGACCTAATACCATTAGAGTAAAGTGGTCACAAACGCTATCTGTACATTCTGACGTGATTTGTGTAATTTTTTATTTTTGGAAGGGAAGTTCGCTGGTCACTCAGGAACTATCTAACAACCCCAACTTTACTGGAAAGAGTAAGTGTCCTGCGGGTAACCCTCATATGTTCCAGTAAACTAAAGGTTCACAGGGGCCCTGGGTTGGGTACCACAGCTCTGGTTTACAGTGATTGCGGCACAGGCCAACGTGGGCGAGAAGTAAGTGGGGTACTTGATAAACCACCACCGCCGGCCTGCCCAAGGACATCTTGGTTTGTTTGTAAGGGTTCGCTGAAAACCTTGAGATAAAAGATCCAAGGAGGAATAAGCAACGCCTACAGATTATGGGGGCCATTTGTTCCGGTAGGGGGCGATCAACCCAGGTTCAGGTTGATTCGGAGGACCGACCAATCGGGTCGGCACGATATGTGATGTGTAAGAAATATGGAAATCACGCTGAAGTTTTTTGTGATGAATGGGAGAGAATGACTGTACAAGACAGGGACAAGTTCCCAAGAATAGGTAGCTTCAGTCCAGAGGTGTTACAAAATTTAAGGAGGAGGATAAGTCTCGTTGAACTAACGAAGAGACAAAATAAACATTATGAATATTTACAGTTATGGCAACAGGAAAGTGAATTACAAAGAGAGTCTATTGACTTTTCTGACTCTTATCTTGAGAGGAGGGACATGGCATCGGGAGAGGAGTTGATTGCGGAGAGAAAAGCACAAGGGTGGAACAATAAAAACGCTCTTAGCAACTGTAATATAGATTATAAGAATAAGTGTAATAAATGTAACAATGATTATTGTAATACTGTTGAATGTACAACTATTAACCTGTGCCAGTTGCACCCCATGTCAAACCTCCCTCAGGAATACAAACAAGACAGTGAGCCCAGAACGATGTCAGCACCTCTTCCAACAACCATCACAGAAGCCATCCAGGTGGACACGACCAAATGGGTAAAGGCAATAATCGAACCCCCTAACGGAGGGTCAGGTGAGGTCGTGTCCACAGGTACGTACAATGTTTCATATCACGCACAAACAGATGTACCCCATATTGTAAGGCCAACACAAGATGATGGAACTGAGCTCAATCTGGCCAGGGTGATCTCAGTCCCCAATGGGAAGACTGACGATCAGGGAATCATTCCCGTCAAGGACAGTGCAATGCGCTGTCTCTTGTCCCGGACCGAATTGAGATCAATTGTGTCTGAATTTCCTGATCCTAGGAAAAATCTAGCCAAATGTCAAAGGTTTATAAAAGAACTAGGAAACGCCACAGAACCCACCAACAAAGAGTGGCGGACAGTGCTGAGGGCATGTTTGCCCTCCAGGGTTGACCCTGAAAAGTTCATTGCTGATTGTAAATTAAACACAGAGGTACCTTGTACGGAGGAACACAATCAGGAATGTATTAGGCAGATTAACCGACAGTTAGGAATATATTTCCCAGCTGCTGTCAAGTGGAATGAAATTTTCTC
Organism: Pseudophryne corroboree; assembly: GCF_028390025.1. Classification (NCBI taxonomy): domain Eukaryota; kingdom Metazoa; phylum Chordata; class Amphibia; order Anura; family Myobatrachidae; genus Pseudophryne; species Pseudophryne corroboree. The sequence continues at coordinate 658,977,709 of NC_086444.1, forward strand.
CATAAGACAAAACGAAAGGGAAAATGTTTCTAATTATTTCAATCGAGCACTGCAAATAATGGCTGGAAACACTGGGATCACGGACATCAAGACAAATGCACAACATAGAAGAATAGCGGTTAAGGTATTAATGAATGGTTTAAAAGATGAATTAAAAACAAGGGTACAGACCACCAACCCAAACTGGAGAGATATCTCGGTGACTGCACTAAGAGAGGCCGTCATCAATCAGGATCAGAATATCACCAGATACAGAGAGTCACAAAGAGATAAGTTAATGGCAGCAAAAATACAGGCCCAAACCACAAGACCACCCCAACAAAAGCCCCACACCCCTGCGAGAAATCCAGATATGGTAGTCTGTTACCATTGTCATAGAAAGGGACACATTGCAAGAGATTGTAGATCACGAGAAAGACCACACCATAATCATAAAAACCAAGGAACCAGGTAGGTACAGGGAAAGCGGTTGAGGGTGATGAGCATCCAAACGTTTGAGGAGGCATCAAATCAACCAAAACCCCAGGCCATTGGCACATGGAGGAACTTAAGGAGTTGTGATCTGTGCAAAAGAGAACTGCAATAACCCACATAAAAGTTAGACCCCCTAGACATGAAAATGAGCAAAAGTTATGACACACCAAATTACAAGCAGGGATCATATAGGAAGAATTTTGGGCCACACCCATAATATATAGTTAGGAAAGGTGATTATTAGGAATGGAGGCAAGCCTGAGGTAACGGTTAATAAATTGGGAGGTCATTCACTGAAGACACGGGAATGACCAGGTTAAACGTTGTAAATGTATTTGTGAAAAATGTTTTTCCCTTTTCTCTCTCTATCCCCATCTCTGACGATTATTGGTAAGAATTCAAACATTGCATATTCGCTTGGTCCTTGCAGAAGTCTACCAAACCCCAGCATGACCTATCCACCACAATGTATTCTGGCCAGATACAGACAGTGGAATAATGCAAGTGCTGGTGGGGAGGGACTGCTCAAGGAAACCATTAGACACACAGATAGCAGACAGCCTAATAAGTCTGACAATGTTTTTCTAATACTAACAATGTTTTCTTACAATGTTTAAAAATGCTTTGTTTCTCTTTTCTTATTGATGGTTATTGTCGAGTTATGTGATGTATATATGCACATGAATTGTTCTCTATCTCTTTTGTTTTTTTTTATTTTCTCTCTCTTCTCACTCATGTTTCCATGGTTTAAAGATGGTATGTCACCCCTAAGTGTTAACCAATGGTAATGCCAGATTTTTGCTCCTTACAGAAAGATCGTCGGTTAGGAAGGAATATTGCATCACCAGAATGATCGTTTTTGAAGACTGAGAGACAACACCTTTGAGAGGACAGCAGAACAAGAAGAACAACAAGACGAGAGAACTTATTATCGTAACGAGTTCTCTCCCCCTCAAACTGATTTTCTTATACCCCATTTACAAATTTCTTCTTTTCTCCTCCTGTAAGATGGACTTGCCCCAAGAGACTGTGATATGGATTTTTCCCGTTAACCATGATGTTGACCAGAGCAGTCTGTTTCGGTGAGAGTACCAGTGAGGTCGAGAAAGGATCCAGAAAGGTCCTGATGACTGAGACGGAGGTGTAAATTTCCAATAGCAACCCAATCACCAAGCAAAGGCGAGTACCGGGCACGATCTAACAACCATGTTATTTGTAAACAACTGTGATGGATTGTTAGCTGAAGAAAATTGTATCTGTAGGCTCTGTGATAATCTGGTTGAAGATGGATGCATAAAGAAATGCCAATCTAGTTTTAATATCCATATAGACCGGCATCCATTGAGTGACTATCACTCCTTAGTGGGTAACGTGTTAAACCAAACAGATTGTTGGGTATGCTCTCAAGTACCTCAGGGACACAGCAAATCAGGGCTAGTACCATTTCCTTTAACGTTAGGGGAGGTACTTGAGCTAAGTGGTGGGAGACCGGTGGACCGGAGGTTTAACATCTCCAGCCCTCCTAGTTTGAAGCTCCACCAATACCATGTGGATAGGTCCCTCATATGTTTTAACATCTCCAATCCCAGAAAACCGGGAAATTGGGAAGTGTCATGGAGCAACCTTACCATGACCTTTTCACACAGAGCAGATAGAATGCCTACAGATACAGAGCTCGTACGCCACATAGCCAGTAGAGGAAAATCTTTCCGGTATCGATATACCTTAGGAAATAGGATTACTAGAGTTGGAGAGGTATCACCAGGATACTGTGCACATATCGTACAAACCGATACGTGCATTAGGCAGATGGAAGAATTAGGGTCAGGAGATTTCACCTGGAAGGTTTGTAACATGGTCATGTCCTTCTCCGTCCCATATGTTCTCCCCGATGATGCATATTTCATATGTGGGAGAAAGGCGTACAAGTGGCTTGCCCCAAACTCTGAAGGATTGTGTTATATTGGAAAAGTATTGCCTGAAGTGATGACTGTTACACATGACAAAATGAAGGACATACACCGTGGTGCCCAAGCTCCTTATACTCACACTCATTACGAGCACCGAGTTAAAAGACAACTGTCAGAAAGGTTAGAGCATCCGGCCTCTGATCTTATCCATGAATCCACCGGGATTCAGGTTCTGGTAGCGTTAGATTTCACTCGCACCGCTCGAGGTGTGATGAATTATAAATACATTTCCGCACTCGCCAATTTGTTAGATAATATCACTGAAATGTATGATGACACGTTTAGATACACTGGAAGAGAACTTCAAGCTTACAAAACAGAACTAGTTCAGCATAGGATGGTTCTTAATTATCTTACAGCAGTAACAGGCGGATATTGTGTTACATTGGCAACACAGTACGGCATAAAGTGTTGCACGTATATCACAAATAGCACCGAGGATCCGGTAGAGGTCATAGACCAAAAGATGGACGATATTCTGCAATTAAAGTGGGAATTTCGTCGAAAACACAATCTCACCCTTGCTGCTGTAGGTAATGAGCTGACTGGTTGGGTGTCATGGTTGAACCCGCGAAATTGGTTCTCCGGTTTAGGAGACTGGGCTCAAGGAGTCATAATGGATGTTGGAAAGTTTCTCCTATGTATTTTGGGTGTCGTTATATCGTTTGGATTGATATTTAGATGCGGGCAGGCTTTAATAAGGTGCAAACAAAGTACGAAAGTGATGAGCTTAAGGAGTGAGGAAACTGTAATTAACCTGGATTTGATTTATGACCCAATGCTAGAAACCATGACGTAATGATGTAATGAGTATACGGTCCGTCTTTCACCCATTTCTATGTTTTCCTCCGAGGTACAAAGACCCACGTAGACGAAGGATTTGATGAGCCAAGGGGCCGACAACGGAAAGATGGAAAGAAGAAGAGCAGACGACCTGATAAACAAGATTTTGATGGACAATGCCATGGGTACCCCAGTTTCCCTAGGAACTTTAAAATCACGCTAGCCCAACATTTTTTGTAAATCCATGGACGTTGTATGCTTTACTCACGATTTATGAGCAAAAGCACAAAGAAGAAGACTCCAATCAACCGACACCAATCAAGACCTCAATCGACGAACGTACATTACCCTGACATAGAATATCATTGCATTTTTCGTAAGTGTTCTTTATCTTCATCTCTGCAACCCTCAGGCAATAACACACATAGTCGATAGGGAATACAGGCACAGATAGCAGCAACCACATACCCCCCCCAATTCATGTATCATCAACTAAAATGTGCATCCCCATTGTGTTACAACCACAGCCGAAATGAGCTCGGTAGAGTTTGACAGCCCATCCACAGACCTGTACCACAGGATAAGAAGGAATTCAAATGTATACTTCGCAATACCTCGAAGCTTGATTTACCACACGTACGGCACGATGATACATGACCCTCCAAACATGGACTCATACACACATGCTTCTACTTTCTCACTAGGTCATACTCTCTTCACACCTACTCCATTCTTCTTCCTTTCCCCACCATGGAAATCAATTAACCCCTGACTTACATTTTTCTCCTTAAATATTTTGTGGCAGTTATTATTGACTGCCAAAGGGTGGACTGTCAAAGTCAGAAAAATGTCTCAATGCACGTTGCCATATTTACACCGCACACTGGTCCGTGCTGCGCATGCGTACGCTCTCCCGTGGAAGCGCATACCCGCAATAGCGTGCACTCGCACGCGCAGTATGCGCATTTACGGTAGAGTTTATGTGATCGTAGCGTGCGACTCATTAGTTACAAATGTTCACAATTAATGTAGTTTATAGATCATGATCCCTTTGATAGTTTCTGTAAGTTTGGTTAAAGTATAATGTCCCAGAGCTGAGGAATCCCTCTTTGCATCGTACGAAGGGTTTAACAGGAATCATACAGCAGTGTTTGGTACCCATCGGAAGAGTATTTAATTAGCAATATTCCGGTGTTGGTTTGGAGCGTATTAATCGCTCGTGCGAATAGTTATGGACATAAGAAGTTTATGTCCATTTCTATTAATTACACATACTCAGGTATGCGGCGGGAAACCCAGTTTCCCACCCACCTGAGCTGTTGGAAATCGTCACAGCCCACCTGTATGAATCACCCTATGACCTTTTGTTATGATGCAGGGCCGAATTCCTTCGGCCAATGGACAATGGGATTGTAGGACCAGGAGATTGCATTGTGTGTGGAGCATAAATAGGCAGGCCGACCACATCCAGCTCTCACTCTCTCATCAACGGTTATCTGCTGATAATCGGGAGCTGGATATCGAGGCGCTGGCGATCATACCCTTTGTGCGTAAGTTCTCTCCATAATCATTGTCTTTCTGCGAGCCAATCTCTCTCTCTCTCTATCTCTCTCTCTCCTCTTTTTCTCTTAAATACCTTATAGTATTATAGTATTGTATCGTATTGCATTTAGGTCAGTGTAGTATTGTCTTTTTGTATTTATTGTTTAGTTCTGTGGTTAGGAAGTCTCTGTTATATTGTAGTGTATCATATGTACTGTTATCCCCTTTTACAAGTATATTAGACATAATACAGTTAATAGGCCTTGGAAACCTAAACCAGTATCTGTGTATTTCCTATAGTGATAAGTGTTCATTTGAGCGTCGGTGACGCTCATGCAGCTTTGTAGATAGTCAGGTTCCACAAGGTTGCACTTACACCCTGTACTCACATTAAGGTATTCAGTGTATTTCATCGGTATAAGGTTTAACATAAAGGTATAGTGTTGTGAGCGTCTGCATCGCTGGTGACCTCCTCGTGGTCTCTAGCGTACGCTACGTTACAGCGAATCTTTCCCCTAGACATAACCAATAACGTGTCCTGTGATCACTGGGCCGTGAGCGAACGTGACGCTTGAGCGTCTCGCCTACGGCTGAGCGATCGCTACGCCAATAGCGTACCATTACGGTACTTCTTGAGCAAACAGCGTACAGTGTTCTTAGCTTCATATAGGGTTGTTTATACGACAAGGAATTTAGAATTGTCACTGCCCCACTCGATTACTGCGATCTGTAGATAAAGGACTTTTAGCAGTACCTAAAATCTACTGTAATTCATCTGGGGGTCAAGCTTTTAGTCATGCGGCTCCGACTCTATGGAACTCACTTCCCCACACAGTGCGAGAGGCCCCAACTATAGAATCCTTCAAAAGTAGACTCAAGACTTTTCTGTTTACTCAAGCATTTCCATAATGTCCCTTTTAGTATCTTCATGCTTCTGTATTTTATGAAAATGTACTTCATTATTTTCTGTACTATATTATGCTATGTATCTGTTAAGCGCCTTGAGTCCTATTGGAGAAAGAGCACTATATAAATAAAATTATTATTATTATTATTATTATTATTATTATAATATGTAAATAAGCTACAATGTCCAAGGTACTAAACATGATATATTCTATGGGGATTCATAAGCAAGTCATTAGAATACTTTACTACTAAAGTTATAAAACATATGCATTCAATATTTGAGGAAACAAAGAAAAAATAAAGCAATTTATTGGGTTTCACTAAAAAGTCCATTGGAAGACTTGACTATTGTTTTTAAAAGACATATGCATTACTTAGTAAAGAGCAATAAATCACATGCTGACTAGTAAAATAAGAAATGCTTATATTGGATTCAAACCTATGATAGGCTGACACTGATAGCGTTAGACCAACACCCTACCAACTGAGCTAACCAGAACGCCATAAAGGCCACAAAATGTATTAGAGATTTAAGTCAATAAGCTACAATGTCCACGGTACTAAACATGATATATTCTATGGGGTGTCATAAGTAAGTCATTAGAATACTTTAATACTAAAGTTATAAGACATATGCATTCAATATTTGAGAAAACAAAGAAAAAATAAAGCTATCTATTGGGATTCACTAAAAAGTCCATTGGAAGATTTGACTATTGGTTTTAAAAGACATATGCATTACTTATTATAGAGCAATAAATCACATGCAGACAAGTAAAATAAAAAAAAAGCTTACATTAGATTCAAACCTATGGCAGGCTTGCATTTATAGTATAAGACCAACACTCTACCAACTGAGCTAACCAGAATGCTCAGAAACATCTGGAATTTTTTTTAGAGATTTCTTGTATGGCGCCCAAGATGGCTGCCTCACATTTTGTATGCTCCTGATCATCTCCATAAAACAGCTTAAATTCACCACAACTGACCTATGAATCATCATAATTATCCAAGGACTTACCTTGAACTTGTTCTACTCTACACGGACATTTCATCAAAACCAACGGATTGCATTCCTGCGCTGAGATACACACTGGATTGAATCCTGGTCTGAATCCTCTGCATATCTCCACTGAGAAATCCTTCAGTTTAGCACCTGCTGTACTCTGCATTGGACATTACCCAGATAAGGTACTGTGGATTACAACCTATCTTTGGCTACATCCAGCCCCTCACTTAGACATCATCCACCTCTGTTCTCTGAGCAACAAATAACTGACTTATTGCATTAATCTACTAATATCAGTATATTCAGGCTCTGAATTGCTGAAGGCTCACTGTTTAAAATCAGGATCCATTTCCAGGACACGTTATCACTACACCCACAAAAAAATCTACTTCAAAGGCCTCTCACACTGAGACTTTTCACACCTACACAGTAGGAATTGGCTTCTAACACCTTTTCAAAAGGCTGCCTATCCTAGGATAATTGACTAAATCAGCAGTTATTTTATTTATTACTTGCTTCAAATATACACAGTAGGTTATAGCAATAACTTTGTTCATAATCCCATTATAATTTTGGATCACATACCGAATTGGGGGAAAACAAAACACAAAAAGGAAAAAAGGAAAAAAAAAAACAAGAAAAAAAAACAAAACCACTGCTTTCTCTCCCTCTCTCATCATCATATGCAGCTCAAATTTATAGTAATCTGTCATTGATGACCAAATGTATACGTATTGCTCCAGCTTCATTCTTTCACTCCGCCCACCACGTTCTGCAGTTCCTATCACACCATCACAGGCTTCTATTCTCCAATCCCTTGGCATTTTAAAAAGAAAACACAGGCGCATTCGTGGGAAGCGAGCAGGCCAGAAATGTATTTCCCCCGGTAACCATCTAAGTCCTTTGCCCACCTGCTCACCCCCATACTCAAAGAACAATCAAATAGAAGTGATACCCAAAAGACGGCCCTGTGTTTGGAAGGACAGAACTGTCAACTCTCACTTTGTGACCCCCATACCCAGAGCTCCTGCACTTAACATAAAGAAAACTGAATGCCCTCTGGTATGCCCAATCAGGTCAGTCCTTTGTAATGCCAGATCTATAAGAAACAAGTCTGCAACAATTGCTGACCTTATTGAATCTGCAGATCTAGCCTGTATTACAGAGACCTGGCTAGATGAAAATGCAGCATCTATATTGGAGGCTGCAGTACCAACAAACTACTCTGTCATCCACAACCCAAGACTGGACCGCAGGGCTGGCGGTGTGGCTATCTGCTTCAAAAAAGAACTTAAACTTAGGGTCCACCCTATTGAAACTACTCGCTCATTTGTGTGCATTGCTGCCCGGTGTTTGACAGGATTAGGTTTCAGAGTACTTCTCATTTACCGGCCACCTGGAGATGGAAAGATATTTCTACAAGAAATTGCAGACACTGTGCTAGCCTGGTTCTGGAACATCAAAGATGGCTCATCCTCGGGGATTTCAATGCATGGGTGGATGATGAGCTCTCGCGCCTTGGCCAAGACCTCCTGTGCACAATGAATGGTCTGGGCTTCACACAGGTCATTCCCTCTGCCACACATAAAAGTGGTCACACTCTCGACCTTGTCTTTCAGATTGGATAAGAAGTCACTGACCTAAAAATAAACCCAGTCATCTGGTCAGACCACTACTCCCTCTGGTTCTCAGTTGCAACCCCTCAATTAAGATCTCTGCCCGTGGAGTTGACCAGGTATCGTCCAAGGAGGGGTATGACTCCCCAGGCTCTTGCAGCAAATCTGGATCTCTCTGCTATACTGGGTGCCTGTGAAGATCCCTGTTCCCTAGTCCATTATTATAATAGGGATGTTATGGCTGCAATTGATATTATCGCCCCTGTGCGTTTAAGACCTCGTAAACCACAACGTCAAGCTCCATGGTTCGACAACAGTGTTAGTGAGCTCAAGAAAAGGGGGCGTAGACTGGAAAGACGATGGAGGAAGACTAACCTAGTGGATGACAAAATAAAACTAATAAAGCATAACGAAGAATATCAATCGACAATCACTCATAAGAAAGCACAGTTCCTGTCAAATGAGATCACAGCAGCAAACAATAGGCCAGCTCAACTTTTCAGCACAGTGGAGATGCTTTGCAAGCCAGCATGCCTGCAGACTGATGAGACCCTCTCCCAGGCAAGATGCAATGTGTTTGCAAACTTCTTTGCAGATAAAATATCCACCATCCGGGCTGGAATTTCCACAGTGCCATCAAAGGAGTGCCAAACTACAAAGCCTGCCAATATAAGATACCTGCCTTCTTGGACCAGCTTTGATCCAGTGGATGTAAAGGACACTGCTGAAATTGCTCGGATTTTGGGTCCCACCACCTGTGATCTGGACCCAGCCTCAACCAAGCTTCTAATAGGTTGTATGGATATAATTGGTCGTGTCTTTATAAAAATTGTTCAATGCTCTTTGCAGACAAGCATTTTTCCTGGACCCCTTAAGGAAGCAATTGTTAGACCGCTTCATAAAAAAACCTAATTTAGATCCCGACTGCATGACCAACTACAGACCGGTATCAAACCTTCCTTTCCTAGGAAAGGTTATTGAGAAAGTCGTTGCAAATCAACTGGAAACCCGCCTGACAACCCATGATATTTATGATCCATTTCAATCAGGATTCAGGAGAAGACATAGCACTGAAACAGTCCGGGTGTGTGTGTTAAATGATCTTCTGATGGCAAAAGACAGAGGTGACTGTTCAATATTAATCCTTCTGGATCTCTCGGCAGCATTTGATACCATGGACCATGGGCTTCTGATTGAGCGACTGATACATTTATGTGGTCTGGATGGCACAGTCCTAAGATGGTTCAAATAATTTCTCACAGGCAGGTCACAGAGAGTATCATCTGGATTATACTCATCACCACCAGTGCCATTGCCATGTGGTGTCCCACAAGGTTCTATACTATCCCCCATGCTTTTTGCAGTATACATGCTCCCATTGGGCGAAATAATCAGGCGCCATGGCCTGGTCTACCACTGCTATGCAGATGATACACAACTGTACTTGTCCTTTGCTCCGGGCACTGATAACTGTCACGATCCAGGTATTACTTACCTTTCAGATGCCTCCTAAGGCTGGCTCAGCGCTCCAGGACCGGATCCCATCTGTTATTCTGATGTCCACATTCCTGCCTCCTCTCCTGTCACTCTGAGACGCTGTCACAGCGGCGCCATGTTACATCCGGAATGGCGTCTCCCGCGGCCTCCGCCGCCGTCCCTGAGTTTCTGCATGCAGGATGTCAGAGTGGCTCTTACGTCAGCCGCGGCCTCCGCTGTGCCCGCGTGGTTCAAATGTGCACTCATCAGTCTGGAGTCTCCTGTTTACTGTGGCCGGCGCCGCCATTACTGTTAAAGTTCCCACATGGATTACAAACCAATCTTCCCTCCAAGTGTCTGCATGGGCGCAGCCATGTTGGATTCTGTCACCTGCTCAAATTCCTCCAATCCGTTGTTTGCATTGTAATCTGCATAATTGCCTAGCCAATCCCTTCCTTGCTGCAGGTATAAGTATTCTGATCCTGAGCAAGGAAGGCGTCAGTGCTTTGGTTGTCTAACCGAGTTCCAGTTTGTCTCTCTTTCCTGTGGTTGTTTTCCAGGTTCCAGTTACCATCTCCAAACCTCCACTAAAGAGACCCGCTTCAGTTCATCATCTGCGGTGCAGCCTGACTCTCCAGTCCTCTGGGACTCATCTGTTTCCAGTTACAGAATTACCTGCTTCCAGCCTAGCTTCCAGCAGAATTCAGCTTTTCTTAAAGGGCAGGTATCATTTCTGCAGATTACCACTCACCACCGGTACTATTATTTCACCGCTCTCAAGCTCCATATATCAGTCATATTTCATCGCTCTCAAGCGTCATTTATTATTTGGCTGGTCCCATCCAGCAATCCACTCCGTGCTTACATCAGTCTGGTTCCAGCCAGTACCCACAGCAGCCATTTTATCCACAGCAGCCCAGCTTTTCCTGGAACACCAGCTGGTACGATCCTGGGCTATCTCCATTGCTGCAGTCGGGCCTGGTAAGGACTTTCCAACTAGAAGATAATAAGAACTGTCTCATACTACCAGAGCCCTGTGGCCCTTGCCACCCTGTAGTACCCAGGAACTGTATTATTTCTCTGCTGATTTTATGTTTCTCTTTTATTGCTGCTGTGATGCATGGAGTCTGTCAAAATAAACATCATTGACTTTTATCCTGGTTGTCGTGGTCACGCCTTCGGGCAATTCTTCTACGTGTAACTTACATGTCTAGGGGTCTGATACAACCTCCAAGGTTCCACTACACCTCAGCCCCTACAACTGAGGCTGCCTCCCGTCAGCTCAGGCCCTCAGTTGTGACAGTAAGCACTGACCATATGAATCCAGCCGGAGACCAGGATCAAGCGGCCAGGCCGATGCAAGAACTGGCAGCCCGACTTGAACATCAGGAGGCTGCACAGGGCCACATCATCCGCTGTCTCCAGGATCTCTCTACTCGGCTGGATGGGATTCAGACAACCCTCCGTGGATCAGACGCGTCCGGTGCGTCACCCACAGTGACTCCAGATGTAACCCCACCCACCTTACCCATTTCTGCTCCAAGTCTTCATCTTCCAACGCCAGCAAAATTTGACGGATCTCCAAGATTCTGCAGGGGATATCTCAACCAGTGTGAAATTCATTTTGAGCTACAACCTGGCAATTTTCCCAGTGACCGAACCAAAATTGCCTACATTATTTCTCTTCTCAGTGGCTCAGCCCTTGACTGGGCATCACCGTTATGGGAGAGGTCTGATACCCTGCTGTCCTCCTATACTGATTTTGTGTTAACATTCAGGCGTATCTTTGACGAGCCAGGCCGGGTAACTTCAGCTTCATCTGAGATTCTCTGTTTACGCCAGGGATCGCATACTGTAGGACAGTATCTTATACAGTTCCAGATCCTGGCATCCGAACTGGCATGGAACGACGAGGCCCTGTATGCTGCATTCTGGCATGGCTTATCAGAGCGTATTAAGGATGAGTTAGCTACCAGAGACTTGCCTTCTAAGTTAGATGAGCTAATCTCACTCTACACGAAAGTTGATTTACGTTTCAGAGAAAGAGCAATTGAGCGTGGAAGATCATCTGCTCCAAAGTCTTCTGCTCCTCCTCCTCGCCAACTGTCACCATCCAAAGATGAGCCCATGCAAATTGGTCGTTCCCGTTTAACTCCTGCTGAGCGCCGAAGACGTCTCTCTGAGTCTCTTTGTCTTTACTGTGCTGCTCCGTCTCACACCATCAATGCCTGTCCCAAACGTCCGGGACTCCAGATCCTAGCTCGCCAAGGAGAGGGCCGGCTAGGAGTAATGATCTCCTCTCCATCTCCTCATGATTGTAATCTCCCAGTCTCGCTCCAAATTGCTCAACGTTACAGGAACGTCATTGCCCTCCTTGATTCCGGAGCAGCTGGGAACTTTATAACCGAAGCCTATGTTAAACGGTGGTCCCTACCCACCGAGAGACTTCCTTCGTCCATCTCCTTAACTGCCGTGGATGGCAGCAAGATTTTCGACGCAGTTATTTCTCTAAGGACTCTACCAGTTCGTCCGAGAGTGGGAGTTCTTTATTCTGAATTTATCTCTTTTCTAGTGATTCCAAGAGCCACACATCCAGTGGTTCTGGGCCTTCCATGGCTCCGTCTCCACAATCCATCAATTGACTGGACGACTACACAAATTCTGGCATGGGGTCCCTCCTGTGCTGAGACATGTTTGTTTAAAGTATTGCCTGTTTGTTCTTCCTCCTCCAGGTCGTCTGATGTTCCACCTCCTCCATATCAAGATTTCATGGATGTGTTCAGTAAAGCTTCTGCTGATATCCTTCCTCCTCATAGAGAATGGGACTGCCCGATTGATCTCGTTCCAGGGAAGGTTCCACCTCGAGGCCGAACTTATCCGTTGTCTCTGCCTGAGACGCATTCCATGGAGGAATACATTAAAGAGAACCTAGCAAAGGGGTTCATCCGACCTTCCTCTTCTCCAGCCGGCGCAGGCTTCTTTTTCGTAAAGAAAAAAGATGGTGGTCTGTGGCCGTGCATGTCACGATCCGGGTATCTGGGCGCCATTTCTTACCCATCAGATGCCTCCTAAGGCTGGCTCAGCGCTCCAGGACCGGATCCCATCTGTTATCCTGATGTGTACATTCCTGTATCCTCTCCTGTCACTCTGGGACGCTGTCACAGTAAACGCCATATTACACCTGGCATGGCGTCTCCCGCGGCCTCCGCCGCCGTCCCTGAACTTCTGCATGCAGAGTGTCTGAGTGGCGATTACGTCAGCCGCGGCCTCCGCTGTGTCCGCGTGGTTGGATGTGCATCTGTCAGCCTGGCGCCTCCTGTCTCCGGTGGCCGGCGCCGCCATTACTGTTTTCATTACCACATGGATTACAAACCAAACTTCCCTCCAAGTGTCTGCATGGGCGCAGCCATCTTGGATTCTGTCAGCTGATCATTTCCACCAATCTGTTCTCAGTATTGATAATCTGCATAATTGCCTAGCCAATCCCTTCCTTGCTGCAGGTATAAATACACTGTGCCTGAGCAAGGAAGGCGTCAGTGCTTTGGTTGTCAAACCTAGTTCCTGTTTGTCTCTCTCCTGTGATTGTCTTCCAGGTTCCAGCTCCTGTCTCAAGACTTCCACCATAGAGACCCGCACCAGCATTCCACCTGCGGTGTAGCCTGACTCTCCAATCCATTGTGGATTCATCTGTTTCCAGCTACAACATTACCTGCTTCCAGCTCAGCTTCCAGCAGAGTACAGCTTCCCTTAAAGGGCCGGTGTCCTTTCTACACTTTACCACTCTCCACCGGTATTATTATTTCTCCGCTCTCAAGTTCTACATTTCAGTTCATATTTCATCGCTCCCAAGTTCATTTATTATTTAACTGGTTCCAGCCAGTATCCACTCCGTGCTAACAAAAGTCTGGTTCCAGCCAGTATCCACAGCAGCTGTTTTTTCTTCAGCAACCCAGCTTTTCCTGGAACACCAGCTGGCACAATCCTGGGTTATCTCCATTGCTACAGTCGGGCCTGGTAAGGACTTTCCATCTAGAAGATCATAAGAACTATCTCACACTACCAGTGCCCTGTGGCTCCTGCCATCCTGTAGTACCCAGGAACTGTATTTATTCTTTGCTGACTTTTACGTTTTCTTTTACTGCTGCTGTGTTGCGGAGTTGTCATAATAAACATCATTGACTTTTATCCAAGTTGTCGTGGTCACGCCTTCGGGCAGTTATTATTCATGTTACTTACATGTCCAGGGGTCTGATACAACCTCCCAGGTTCCGGTACATCTCAGCCCCTACAACTGAGGCTGCCTCCCGTCAGCTCAGGCCCTCAGTTGTGACAGTAAGCACTGACCTAATGAATCCAGCCGGAGACCAGGATCAAGCGGCCAGGCCGATGCAAGAACTGGCAGCCCGACTAGAACATCAGGAGGCTGCACAGGGCCACATCATCCACTGTCTCAAGGATCTCTCTACTCGGCTGGATGGGATTCAGACAACTCTCCGTGGATCAGGCGCGTCTGGTGCGTCAACCACAGTGACTCCAGCTATAACCCCACCCACCTTACCCATTTCTGCTCCACGTCTTCATCTTCCAACGCCAGCAAAATTTGACGGATCTCCAAGATTCTGCAGGGGATTTCTCAACCAGTGTGAGATTCAGTTTGAGCTACAACCTGGCAATTTTCCCAGTGACCGTACAAAAATTGCCTACATTATTTCTCTTCTCAGTGGCTCAGCCCTTGATTGGGCATCACCGTTATGGGAGAGGTCCGACACCCTGCTATCTTCCTACACTGCCTTCGTGTCAACATTCAGGCGCATCTTCGACGAGCCAGGCCGGGTAACCTCAGCTTCATCCGAGATTCTCCGTTTACGCCAGGGGTCACGTACTGTAGGACAATATCTGATACAGTTCCAGATCCTGGCATCCGAACTGGCATGGAACGACGAGGCCCTGTATGCTGCATTCTGGCATGGCTTATCTGAGCGTATTAAAGATGAGTTAGCTACCAGAGACTTACCTTCTAAGTTAGATGAGCTAATCTCACTCTGCACGAAAGTTGATTTACGTTTCAGAGAGAGAGCAACTGAGCGTGGAAGATCATCTGCTCCAAAATCTTCTGCTCCTCCTCCTCGTCAACTGTCACCATCTAAAGATGAGCCCATGCAACTTGGCCGTTCCCGTTTAACTCCTGCTGAGCGCCGAAGACGTCTCTCCGAGTTTCTCTGTCTCTATTGTGCAGCTCCGTCTCACACCATTAATGCCTGTCCCAAACGTCCGGGAAACTCCAAATCCTAGCTCGCCAAGGAGAGGGCCGGCTAGGAGTAATGATCTCCTCTCCATCTCCTCAAGATTGTAATCTCCCAGTCTCGCTTCAAGTTGCTCAACGTTATCGGAACGTCATTGCCCTCCTTGATTCCGGAGCAGCTGGGAACTTTATTACCGAAGCCTATGTTAAACGGTGGTCCCTACCCACCGAGAGACTTCCTTCGTCCATTTCTTTAACTGCCGTGGATGGCAGCAAAATTTTTGATGCAGTTATTTCTTTAAGGACTCTACCAGTTCGTCTGAGAGTGGGAGTTCTTCATTCCGAACTTATTTCTTTTTTAGTGATTCCAAGAGCCACACATCCTGTGGTCCTGGGCCTTCCATGGCTCCGTCTTCACAATCCTACAATTGATTGGACGACTACGCAAATCCTGGCATGGGGTTCCTCCTGTGCTGAGACATGTTTGTTTAAAGTATTGCCTGTCTGTTCTTCCTCCCCCAGGTCGTCTGATGTTCCACCTCCTCCATATCAAGATTTCACGGATGTGTTCAGTAAAGCTTCTGCTGATATCCTTCCTCCTCATAGAGAATGGGACTGTCCGATTGATCTCGTTCCAGGGAAGGTTCCACCTCGAGGCCGAACTTATCCGTTGTCTCTGCCTGAGACGCATTCTATGGAGGAATATATTAAAGAGAACCTAGCAAAGGGGTTCATTCGACCTTCTTCTTCTCCAGCCGGCGCAGGCTTCTTTTTTGTAAAAAAGAAAGATGGTGGTCTGCGGCCGTGCATCGACTACAGAGGTTTGAACGACATTACCATCAAGAACCGTTATCCTTTACCCCTGATTACTGAGCTCTTTGACAGAGTTAGCGGAGCTACCATCTTTACAAAGCTGGACTTGCGAGGTGCATACAATCTCATCCGGATCCGTGAGGGTGACGAGTGGAAGACCGCCTTTAACACCCGTGACGGACATTATGAGTACCTCGTCATGCCCTTCGGATTGAGCAATGCTCCAGCTGTCTTCCAGCATTTTGTCAATGAGATCTTTAGAGACATTCTATACCGTCATGTCGTGGTCTATCTAGACGATATCCTCATTTTTGCCAACGATTTAGAGGAACATCGTTTTTGGGTTAAAGAGGTTCTGTCCCGTCTCCGTGTCAATCATCTCTATTTCAAATTAGAAAAATGCGTCTTTGAAGTCAAGTCCATTCCGTTTCTAGGGTACATTGTGTCCGGTTCCGGACTAGAGATGGATCCTGAGAAACTACAAGCAATCCAAAATTGGCCGGTACCCTTAACCCTCAAAGGAGTCCAGAGGTTCTTAGGGTTCGCCAACTATTACCGAAAGTTTATACGAGACTTTTCCACCATTGTGGCGCCTATTACTGCTTTCACTAAGAAGGGTGCTAACCCGTCCAAGTGGTCTGAAGAAGCCTTGCAAGCATTTCATCTTTTAAAACAAAGGTTCATCTCTGCGCCTGTTCTGAAACAGCCTGACATCGACTCTCCTTTCATCTTAGAGGTGGATGCCTCCTCCATTGGAGTAGGAGCGGTGTTATCTCAGAGGGCTAAAGATGGCCATTTACACCCTTGCAGTTTCTTCTCCCGGAAGTTCTCCCCAGCTGAGCGCAACTATGCCATTGGCGACCAGGAGTTGCTAGCCATCAAGCTCACTCTAGAAGAGTGGAGGTATCTGTTGGAGGGAGCTTCTCATTCAATCACCATACTTACAGACCACAAGAACCTTTTATACCTGAAGGGCGCACAATGTCTCAACCCTCGTCAGGCCAGATGGGCACTTTTCTTTTCCAGGTTCGACTTTAAACTCCAGTTCTGTCCGGGCTCTCAGAATCGCAAGGCCGATGCCCTTTCCCGCTCATGGGAGCAAGAAAATGAGTCAGAGTCTTCAGACAAGCATCCTATTATAAATCCGTTGGCATTCTCCACGGTAGGGATGGACTCTACGCCCCCATCAGGGAAAAGTTTTGTGAAGCCGATGCTAAGGAAGAAGCTCATGCATTGGGCCCATGCTTCCCGTTTTGCCGGACATACAGGTATCCAAAAAACCCTGGAGTTTATCTCTAGGTCCTATTGGTGGCCAACTCTGAAAAAGGACGTCTTGGAGTTTATTGCATCTTGCCCAAAGTGTGCCCAACATAAAGTATCCCGCCAGTCGCCTGCGGGGCAACTGGTTCCACTATCCGTTCCCCGTCGACCATGGACCCACTTGTCGATGGATTTCATTACAGACTTACCCATGTGCAACAAGTTCAATACCATCTGGGTGGTAGTTGACCGGTTCACCAAGATGGCACACTTCATTCCTCTCACCGGTCTTCCGTCAGCTTCCAAGTTGGCTCAAGTATTCATACAAGAGATCTTCCGACTCCACGGTCTTCCTGAAGAAATTATCTCAGATTGAGGAGTTCAATTCACAGCCAAATTCTGGCGAAGTTTATGTCAAGTCCTCCAAGTCAAGCTAAAGTTTTCCACGGCTTACCATCCTCAGACCAATGGTCAAACCGAGAGGGTGAATCAGGACTTGGAGGCCTTCCTCCGCATCTATGTGTCCTCCTCTCAAGATGACTGGGTTCAATTACTTCCCTGGGCCGAGTTCTGTCATAACAACCAGTATCATTCTTCATCTGCTTCAACACCATTCTTCACTAACTTTGGATTCCACCCTAAAGTCCCTGAGTTCCAACCGCTTCCAGCAACTTCTGTTCCCGCAGTGGATATCACCTTGCATCAGTTTGCCAATATCTGGAAGAGCGTACGATCAGCTCTGCTCAAGGCATCGTTCAGGTACAAGAAGTTTGCGGATAAGAAGCGTCGAGCAGTTCCTGCTCTCAAGGTGGGTGATCGGGTATGGTTATCCATGAAGAATTTGAGGTTAAGAGTTCCCAGTATGAAGTTTGCACCTCGCTATATCGGTCCTTTCAAGATTGAACAAGTCATCAATCCTGTTGCTTACAGACTCCAGTTGCCTCCCTTCTTAAAAATACCCAGGACATTCCATGTTTCCCTGTTGAAACTGCTGATCTTGAATCGGTTTCATTCCTCACTTCCTCCAACTCCGAAAGTCCAAACTCAACGAGGCGTTGAGTATGAAGTGGCCAAGATCCTGGACTCACGTCACCGGTACGGTCAACTACAATATCTTATTGACTGGAAGGGTTATGGTCCTGAGGAACGTTCATGGACCAATGCTTCTGATGTCCATGCTCCTGCCTTGGTCCGGAGATTCCATTCCAAGTTTCCTCAAAAGCCAAAGAAGTGTCCTGGGGCCACTCCTAAAGGGGGGGGTGCTGTCACGATCCGGGTATCTGGACGCCATTTCTTACCCATCAGATGCCTCCTAAGGCTGGCTCAGCGCTCCAGGACCGGATCCCATCTGTTATCCTGATGTGTACATTCCTGTATCCTCTCCTGTCACTCTGGGACGCTGTCACAGTAAACGCCATATTACACCTGGCATGGCGTCTCCCGCGGCCTCCGCCGCCGTCCCTGAACTTCTGCATGCAGAGTGTCTGAGTGGCGATTACGTCAGCCGCGGCCTCCGCTGTGTCCGCGTGGTTGGATGTGCATCTGTCAGCCTGGCGCCTCCTGTCTCCGGTGGCCGGCGCCGCCATTACTGTTTTCATTACCACATGGATTACAAACCAAACTTCCCTCCAAGTGTCTGCATGGGCGCAGCCATCTTGGATTCTGTCAGCTTATCTTTTCCACCAATCTGTTCTCAGTATTGATAATCTGCATAATTGCCTAGCCAATCCCTTCCTTGCTGCAGGTATAAATACACTGTGCCTGAGCAAGGAAGGCGTCAGTGCTTTGGTTGTCAAACCTAGTTCCTGTTTGTCTCTCTCCTGTGATTGTCTTCCAGGTTCCAGCTCCTGTCTCAAGACTTCCACCATAGAGACCCGCACCAGCATTCCACCTGCGGTGTAGCCTGACTCTCCAATCCATTGTGGATTCATCTGTTTCCAGCTACAACATTACCTGCTTCCAGCTCAGCTTCCAGCAGAGTACAGCTTCCCTTAAAGGGCCGGTGTCCTTTCTACACTTTACCACTCTCCACCGGTATTATTATTTCTCCGCTCTCAAGTTCTACATTTCAGTTCATATTTCATCGCTCCCAAGTTCATTTATTATTTAACTGGTTCCAGCCAGTATCCACTCCGTGCTAACAACAGTCTGGTTCCAGCCAGTATCCACAGCAGCTGTTTTATCTTCAGCAACCCAGCTTTTCCTGGAACACCAGCTGGCACAATCCTGGGTTATCTCCATTGCTACAGTCGGGCCTGGTAAGGACTTTCCATCTAGAAGATCATAAGAACTATCTCACACTACCAGTGCCCTGTGGCTCCTGCCATCCTGTAGTACCCAGGAACTGTATTTATTCTTTGCTGACTTTTACGTTTTCTTTTACTGCTGCTGTGTTGCGGAGTTGTCATAATAAACATCATTGACTTTTATCCAAGTTGTCGTGGTCACGCCTTCGGGCAGTTATTATTCATGTTACTTACATGTCCAGGGGTCTGATACAACCTCCCAGGTTCCGGTACATCTCAGCCCCTACAACTGAGGCTGCCTCCCGTCAGCTCAGGCCCTCAGTTGTGACAGTGCATCGACTACAGAGGTTTGAACGACATTACCATCAAGAACCGCTATCATTCACCCCTGATTACTGAGCTCTTTGATAGAGTTAGCGGAGCCACCATCTTCACAAAGTTGGACTTGAGAGGTGCATACAATCTCATGCGGATCCGTGAGGGTGACGAGTGGAAGACCGCCTTTAACACCCATGATGGACATTATGAGTACCTCGTCATGCCCTTCGGATTGAGCAACGCTCCAGCTGTCTTCCAGCATTTCGTGAATGAGATCTTCAGAGACATCTTATACCGCCATGTCGTGGTCTATCTAGATGATATCCTCATCTTTGCCAATAATCTAGAGGAACATCGTTTCTGGGTAAAGGAGGTTCTGTCCCGTCTCCGTGTCAATCATCTCTATTGCAAATTAGAGAAATGTGTCTTTGAAGTCAAATCCATTCCGTTTCTAGGTTACATTGTGTCCGGTTCCGGACTAGAGATGGATCCTGAGAAACCGCAAGCAATCCAGAATTGGCCGATACCCTTAACCCTCAAAGGGGTCCAGAGGTTCTTAGGGTTCGCCAATTATTACAGAAAGTTTATACGAGACTTTTCCACCATTGTGGTGCCTATTACTGCATTAACTAAGAAGGGTGCTAACCCGTCCAAGTGGTCTGAGGAAGCTACGCAAGCTTTTCATCTCCTAAAACAACGCTCCAGTTTTGAAACAGCCTGACATCGACTCTCCTTTCATCTTAGAGGTGGATGCCTCCTCCGTTGGAGTAGGAGCGGTGTTATCTCAGAGAGCTAAAGATGGCCATCTACATCCTTGCAGTTTCTTCTCCCGGAAGTTCTCCCCAGCTGAGCGCAACTATGCCATTGGCGACCAGGAGTTGCTAGCTATCAAGCTCGCGCTAGAAGAGTGGAGATATCTGTTGGAGGGAGCTTCTCATTCAATCACTATACTTACCGACCACAAGAATCTTTTATATCTGAAAAGCGCACAATGTCTCAATCCTCGTCAGGCCAGATGGGCACTTTTCTTTTCCAGGTTCGACTTTAAACTCCAGTTCTGTCCGGGCTCTCAGAATCGCAAGGCCGATGCCCTTTCCCGCTCATGGGAGCCAGAAAATGAGTCAGAGTCTTCAGACAAGCATCCTATTATTAATCCATTGGCATTCTCCACGGTAAGGATGGACTCTACGCCCCCACCAGGGAAAAGTTTTGTGAAGCCGGTGCTAAGGAAGAAGCTCATGCATTGGGCCCATGCTTCCCGTTTTGCCGGACATACAGGTATCCAAAAAACCCTGGAGTTTATCTCTAGGTCCTATTGGTGGCCAACTGTCACGAACCGGTCTCTCACCACTGCGGGTTCTGGGGTTCGTCCGTTGCCAGTGCGGTTGCTCGCGGTGCTGTGCGCCCGTGTGGGGACGCGGCGTGATCAGTGTCACAGTGTCACAGGTAATGCAGATTCTGGGAACTGAGAGTGCGGGGACCAAATGGCCTAAGGCACTGCGGTGTGTCTGCTGTATAGGAGGTGGTCTCTCAGTTAACTCTCAAAACTTCATTGCAAATCCTTACAGTTATTTCTTCTTGTCTGCATTACCCAGTTAAACACATTCTGCAGTTCAGCATCAAAGCTTGTTTATATTTGGACAATTCAACATTTATTCATCAGCTTGTTTTATATACAGTTTCATGAACATTTCTTTTATTTGTCTTTGAGATTTATCCTGCATATTATTTCTGCCATTCCTGCAATACTTCAGTATAATATGATGATTAACAACTTGTCATTCAACTCTTTACTGAATTGTTATTTTTAATAAATATATGAAACGGAACTTTCTTCGTCCTCCCTGCTTTCTTCATACCCCAGCACCTACACCTGTGGTTGGTCCCGGGTTAACAGATTCACAAAAACACCCGGACCTGACAGTAAGCACTGGCCACATGGATCCGTCAAGTGACCAATTCGCAGGAGGCGGTGCTATGTCCGATATCCTTTCCCGTCTGGAAAACCAGGAGTCTATACAGACACAAATAGTGCAGTTTATGCAAACTATGGCAGACCGTTTAGAGACTCTTCATATGGCTATTAAAACGTCTCAAGTCCAGATTCCAACTCCGGTTGTCCCAGTTACCACTACAGCTTCTCCTGTGACGCTGCCTACGTCCCGCTTGCAGATACCCTCTCCGAGTAAGTTTGACGGAACTCCAAAACTTTGCAGAGGATTCCTGAATCAATGCGAGATCCAGTTCGTACTGTTGTCCGCCAGTTTCCCATTAGCTCGTTCTAAGGTTGCATATATTATTGCCCTCCTCTCTGGTCAGGCTCTGGAGTGGGCATCACCATTATGGGAAAGAGGTGACCCTATCCTCTCTAATTACAAGGAGTTCGTATCATCCTTCCGGAGAATCTTTGACGAACCAGGCAGGACCACCTCAGCATCTTTGGAGATTCTCCGTCTACGTCAAGGTTTACGTCCTGTCAGTCAATATATTATTCAGTTTCGTACTTTGTCTTCAGAGTTAAACTGGAATGAGGAGGCCCTGATCGCCGCGTTTTGGAATGGACTTTCAGAGAGAATCAAGGATGATTTAACTATCCGGGATGTGCCAACTAAACTGGATGAATTGATTTCTCTCTGTAACAAACTTGACCTACGCTACAGGGAGCGATGTTTAGAGAAATCCAGGGCAGAGCGATCCAGTCCACGTTATCATCCTAGGCCTCGACAAGATTCTTCATCACAGTCTCCGGTAACGACAGAAGAACCTATGCAGATTGGGCGCTCTCGCCTCACAGAGGAGGAACGACTTTGTCGTCGACAGGGTAACCTCTGCATGTACTGTGGGTCCTCCGAACATTTAGTTAAATTCTGCAAACTCCGACCGGGAAACTCTCGCTCCTAGCTTATTCAAGAGAGGTTAAGCTAGGAGTTACTTTAGAATCACGTTCTGGGAAAGAGCCGACCTTGTCTATTCAATTAGAAGTTCCAAGTTCTACAGTGAAAGTTTCAGCTCTCCTAGGTTCCGGGGCAGCCGAGAACTTCATCTCCTTAGCCTTTGTCTTACGGTCTAAAGTTCAAACCATGCCTCTGGAAGCAGCAGTTGCTGTTACAGCAGTGGATGGAAGTCGAATTCCAGATGGTATAATTACTCATCGAACCGTATGTCTCAAGATGAAAGTTGGTGTGCTCCATTCCGAATACGTCTCCTTCTACGTGATTCCCAAAGCCTCTCAAGATGTGATACTTGGTTTACCTTGGCTGCAGAAACATAATCCTCAACTTAATTGGCAAACCATGGAAGTCCTTTCGTGGGGTAAATCTTGTACCAAGGACTGTTTAGCCTCAATTGTACCTCTCCGGTCAATTAGCCTTCCCGACCTACCTCCGGTGTATCAATCCTTTGCGGATGTTTTCAGTTAACAAGCAGCAGACTCTCTAGCTCCTCATCGCGAATGGGACTGCCCAATCGTCCTGGTTCCGGGCAAAACCCCTCCTAGGGGACGAATTTATCCGCTATCCATCCCAGAGACGCAAGCTATGTCTGATTATATACAGGAAAATCTAACCAAAGGATTTATCAGACCATCTTCTTCACCTGCAGGAGCCTGATTCTTTTTCGTTAAGAAGAAGGACGGTGGGTTACGACCATGCATAGATTACCGTGGACTCAATGAGATCACTGTGAAAAACAAGTACCCATTACCCTTAATTCCAGAATTATTTGATCGGGTAAAGGGAGCTACTGTGTTTACAAAATTGGATCTCCGAGGGGCCTACAATTTAATCCGCATCCGGGCAGGGGACGAGTGGAAGACTGCTTTTAATACCCGGGATGGGCATTACGAATACCTTGTAATGCCTTTTGGTCTTTGTAATGCACCTGCAGTTTTTCAAAGCTATGTGAATGAACTTTTTCGTGATCTTCTCTACAAGTGTCTAGTAGTGTACCTGGATGATATCCTAATATTCTCTAAGGATCTAAAGTCTCATCGTCACCAAGTTAAAGAGGTACTGACACGTCTGAGGAAAAAATCAACTTTATTGTAAGTTAGAGAAGTGCACCTTTGAAGTATCTTCCATACCGTTCCTTGGTTACATCATTTCTGGATCAGAGCTATGTATGGATCCCGGTAAGGTACAAGCTATCCGAGATTGGACCACTCCTACGACTCTCAAGGGGATTCAGCGATTTCTTGGCTTTGCTAATTTCTATAGGAGATTCATTAAGAATTATTCTACGTTAGCTGCTCCCATTACAGCCCTAACTCGCAAGGGAGCAAATCCTACGAACTGGTCTTCTGAAGCAATCAAAGCCTTCTCTGATTTAAAGCAAGCCTTTGTGTCAGCCCCCATTCTTCGACAGCCTGATTTGAATCGTCCCTTTCTACTAGAGGTGGATGCATCTACAGAAGCCGTAGGAGCTGTGTTGTCACAAGTCTTTGAAGATAAAAAGGTCCATCCCTGCGGATATTTCTCCCGTAAGTTCCTCCCGGCCGAACGTAATTATGCAATCGGTGAGCAAGAATTACTTGCCATCAAGTTGGCATTTGAGGAGTGGAGATACCTTCTAGAAGGAGCACAACATCGCATTACAGTTTATACTGATCATAAGAATCTTCTATATCTGCAGTCAGCTCAGTGCTTGAATCCACGACAAGCTAGATGGGCGCTTTTCTTCACACGATTCAATTTCAAGCTCACCTATCGACCAGGGTCTCAGAACAAAAAGGCAGATGCCCTTTCTCGGTCCTTTGCTTCTTCTGAATCAAACGATGCTACCACGAATCAAGCCATTGTGAATCCTGCGTCCTTTTTAATGACTCGAACCTCTCCAGTTCCTCCGCCTGGCAAGACCTTTGTCGCCACAAATCTTCGTAAACGGCTGCTTACCTGGGCTCACTCCTCTTCCTTCATGGGTCATCCTGGGGTTCTAAAGACTCTCAAATTTATTCAACAGTCTTATTGGTGGCCACGTCTCAAAGCCGATGTCCAAGAGTTTATAGCAGCATGTCCTAAATGTGCCCAACATAAGAGTCCAAGAAGTTCTCCACCAGGTTTATTACATCCATTATCCATACCCAAACAACCATGGACTCATATCTCAATGGATTTCGTGACCGATCTACCTCCATCAAAAGGGCGAAATACCATTTGGGTGATAGTGGATCGATTTTCGAAAATGGCACATTTCATTTCATTAACTGGGTTACCATCAGCCCCTTTACTAGCCAGATTGTTCATCTCTGAAATCTTCAAGTTGCATGGCCTTCCTCGACAGATTATCTCTGATCGGGGAACACAGTTTGTGGCCAAGTTTTGGAGGTCGCTTTGTTCATCTTTAAATGTCAAGTTGAATTTTTCTTCTGCATATCATCCTCAGACAGATGGACAAACTGAGAGAGTCAACCAAGACCTTGAAACATTTCTCCGGCTATATATATTGTCCTCACAGGATGACTGGGTTGACTACCTTCCATTGGCAGAATTTGCTCATAATAATCTCTTCCATTCATCTTCAGAATCTACGCCCTTTTATATTAACTTCGGCTTTCATCCTCGTGTGCCAGAGTTCCATCCATTGCCAGCCCTAGAGGTTCCAGCAGCAGATCAAGAACTTCAACGTCTATCTAGAATCTGGAGTTGTGTGCGTAAGTCGTTGGTCAAAACTTCCGCTCGTTATAAATCTTTTGCAGATAGAAAACGTAAAGCTGTACCGAATTACAAGGTGGGGGACCAAGTTTGGATTTCTACGCGCAATCTCAGGTTCAAAGTTCCTTCTAAGAAATTTGCTCCCAAGTTTATTGGTCCATTTCCCATTGTAAAGGTACTCAGCCCTGTGTCATACAAAGTCAAGTTGCCACCGTCTTTGAGAATTCCTAATGCCTTTCATACATCTTTATTGAAACCTTTGATTCTCAATAAATTCCATACTACCCAATCCAAATCTCCTAAAGTTCACTCTCTGCAGGATGAGGAATTTGAAGTTAAAGAGATTGTGGACTCACGTTCCCGATATGGACGTTTACAGTTTTTGGTCGACTGGAAGGGTTACGGTCCGGAGGAGAGATCCTGGGTTTTTTCTGAAGATGTTCATGCTCCAAGACTGGTACAGAAATACTTCTCCAAAAATCCTGATAAGGTTCAAAGGTGTTCGGAGACCACCCTTAGAAGAGGGGGTACTGTCACGAACCGGTCTCTCACCTCTGCGGGTTCTGGGGTTCGTCCGTTGCCAGTGCGGTTGCTCGCGGTGCTGTGCGCCCGTGTGGGGACGCAGCGTGATCAGTGGCACAGGTAATGCAGATTCTGGGAACTGAGAGTGCGGGGACCAAATGGCCTAAGGCACTGCGGTGTGTCTGCTGTATAGGAGGTGGCCATGTTGGAGACCAAATAGGTAATACAGAGCACTTGTGAAAACACCTGTGGGCAGGTGTAAGCCAATCCCGTGCTTGTGCTGCCTTTAAGTAGGCTGGGATTATGTTACTCTGGGCCAGTGCTTTGTTGTATCAACGCTGTGCTCTAGCTCTGAGCTCTCTCCGTGCATTCCTGTGCGATTCCCGTGGTCCAGATATCGCCTCCGTTCCCAGAGGTCCGTCTGCAGCCTTCACTGCTAAAGATCCACCGGCTCTCCACTGTGCTGTCAGTTAATAGCACACCTACTGGAAACAGTTGAATTCCCAGAGTCTTGCATGAGGTTACCTTGTCTGCCTGCCATCAACCATACAAAGTTTGGAGGATTCCACTACCCTCAGCTGTTCGTTTGTTCTACTCTGCACTTAACCCGTTCATCACCTTGTCATCTACTACAGTTTTCACAGTGATCTCCGGAACCCGCAAGTAACCCAATTCAGTACTTTTATTTTCTATGTTACCATAACAAGGATAATTCTTCACAGTCTCTCAGTTAACTCTCAAAACTTCATTGCAAATCCTTACAGTTATTTCTTCTTGTCTGCATTACCCAGTTAAACACATTCTGCAGTTCAGCATCAAAGCTTGCTTATATTTGGACAATTCAACATTTATTCATCAGCTTGTTTTATATACAGTTTCATGAACATTTCTTTTATTTGTCTTTGAGATTTATCCTGCATATTATTTCTGCCATTCCTGCAATACTTCAGTATAATATGATGATTAACAACTTGTCATTCAACTCTTTACTGAATTGTTATTTTTAATAAATATATGAAACGGAACTTTCTTCATCCTCCCTGCTTTCTTCATACCCCAGCACCTACACCTGTGGTTGGTCCCGGGTTAACGGATTCACAAAAACACCCGGACCTGACACCAACTCTGAAAAAGGACGTCATGGAGTTTATTGCATCTTGCCCAAAGTGTGCCCAACACAAAGTATCCCGCCAGTCGCCTGCGGGGCAACTGGTTCCACTATCCGTTCCCCGTCGACCATGGACCCATTTGTCGATGGATTTCGTTACAGACTTACCTATGTGCAACAAGTTCAATACCATCTGGGTGGTAGTTGACCGGTTCACCAAGATGGCACACTTCATTCCTCTTACCGGTCTTCCGTCAACTTCCAAGCTGGCTCAAGTGTTCATACAAGAGATCTTCCGACTCCACGGTCTTCCTTAAGAAATTATCTCAGATCGAGGAGTCCAATTCACAGCCAAATTCTGGCGAAGTTTATGTCAAGTCCTCCAAGTCAAACTAAAGTTTTCCACGGCTTACCATCCTCAGACCAATGGTCAAACTGAAAGGGTGAATCAGGACTTGGAGGCCTTCCTCCGCATCTATGTGTCTTCCTCTCAAGATGACTGGGTTCAACTACTTCCCTGGGCCGAGTTCTGTCATAACAACTGGAAGAATGTACGAGCAGCTCTGCTCAAAGCATCGTTCAGGTACAAGAAGTTTGCGGATAAGAAGCGTAGAGCGGTTCCTGCTCTCAAGGTGGGTGATCGGGTGTGGTTATCCATGAAGAATTTGAGGTTAAGAGTTCCCAGCATGAAGTTTGCACCTCGCTACATCGGTCCTTTCAAAATTGAACAAGTCATCAATCCTGTTGCTTACAGACTCCAGTTACCTCCCTTCTTAAAAATACCCAGGACATTCCATGTTTCCCTGTTGAAACCGCTGATCCTGAATCGGTTTCATTCTACACTTCCTCCAGCTCCGAAAGTTCAAACTCAACGAGGCGTTGATGCAAAAAACGAAATACCAAGGTAATTCGCCCAGCGCTGTCAAGAGGAAATGCTAAACCTTTAAGCTGCTGTATGAAGGGATAGTTAGTCCCTGATGAAACAATAGGGATAGGGGTATGTAAACAGCGCTAAAAAACTGGATATGGAAAAATAATAATCACAATTTATTATAAAAATTGTTGCAACAACTAGACCATTCAATTCATATATATGTATAAATATAAAAAATAGTATATATAATTTTGATAAAAACGTGTCAAGCAGGGCAAGCACAGCAAGTTTGTTTGGTGTATTACCACACGAGGAAGCCGGACATGATGCACTGATGAAGATCCTTGGAATTATGCCACAGTCCTGGGTGCACTTTGCAATGCTAGCAGTTGAAAGTCCAAAGAATTAGGCGAACCTTTAATGCTTGGTTCCAAACCAGATGCAGTCCTGTTTAAAGCTGGATCTCTGGTGCCTTTGTGGACATCTGCAAATTTCCCAATTGCTGATGGACTTCTAGGCTTGTTCCAGGTATAATTGATGATTCAGTGGTGCACGGCTCCTCCAGACCAACGCGTTTCGCTGTATCCACAGCTTTATCAAGGTATATGAGGCGTTGAGTATGAAGTGGCCAAGATTCTGGACTCACGTCACCGTTACGGTCAATTACCATATCTCATTGACTGGAAGGGTTACGGCCCTGAGGAACGCTCATGGACCAATGCTTCTGATGTCCATGCTCCTGCCTTGGTCCGGAATTTCCACTCCAAGTTTCCTCAAAAGCCAAAGAAGTGTCCTGGGGCCACTCCTAAAGGGGGGGGGTGCTGTCACGATCCGGGTATCTGGACGCCATTACTTACCTTTCAGATGCCTCCTAAGGCTGGCTCTGCGCTCCAGGACAGGATCCCATCTGTTATTCTGATGTCCACATTCCTGCCTCCTCTCCTGTCACTCTGAGATGCTGTCACAGCGGCGCCATGTTACATCCAGAATGGCGTCTCCCGCGGCCTCCGCCGCCGTTCCTGAGTTTCTGCATGCAGGATGTCAGAGTGGCGCTTACGTCAGCCGCGGCCTCCGCTGTGCCCGCGTGGTTCAAATGTGCAATCATCAGTCTGGCGTCTCCTGTTTACTGTGGCCGGCGCCGCCATTACTGTTAAAGTTCCCACATGGATTACAAACCAATCTTCCCTCCAAGTGTCTGCATGGGCGCAGCCATGTTGGATTCTGTCACCTGCTCAAATTCCTCCAATCCGTTGTTTGCATTGTAATCTGCATAATTGCCTAGCCAATCCCTTCCTTGCTGCAGGTATAAGTATTCTGTGCCTGGGCAAGGAAGGCGTCAGTGCTTTGGTTGTCAAACCTAGTTCCAGTTTGTCTCTCTTTCCTGTGGTTGTTTTCCAGGTTCCAGTTACCATCTCCAAACCTCCACTAAAGAGACCCGCTTCAGTTCATCATCTGCGGTGCAGCCTGACTCTCCAGTCCTCTGGGTCTCATCTGTTTCCAGTTACAGAATTACCTGCTTCCAGCAGAGTTCAGCTTTTCTTAAAGGGCCGGTATCATTTCTGCAGATTACCACTCACCACCGGTACTATTATTTCACCGCTCTCAAGCTCCATATATCAGTCATATTTCATAGCTCTCAAGCGTCATTTATTATTTGGCTGGTTCCATCCAGCAATCCACTCCGTGCTTACATCAGTCTGGTTCCAGCCAGTACCCACAGCAGCCATTTTATCCACAGCAGCCCAGCTTTTCCTGGAACACCAGCTGGTACGATCCAAGGCAATCTCCATTGCTACAGTCGGGCCTGGTAAGGACTTTCCAACTAGAAGATAATAAGAACTGTCTCATACTACCAGAGCCCTGTGGCCCTTGCCACCCTGTAGTACCCAGGAACTGTATTATTTCTCTGCTGATTTTATGTTTCTCTTTTATTGCTGCTGTGATGCATGGAGTCTGTCAAAATAAACATCATTGACTTTTATCCTGGTTGTCGTGGTCACGCCTTCGGGCAATTCTTCTACGTGTAACTTACATGTCTAGGGGTCTGATACAACCTCCCAGGTTCCACTACACCTCAGCCCCTACAACTGAGGCTGCCTCCCGTCAGCTCAGGCCCTCGGTTGTGACAATAACACAATAGCAACCCTAAATGGCTGTCTAGCTGAACTACAGGAGTGGATGAGTGCCAGTTGGCTGCGACTGAACCTCGATAAAACAGAGGTCCTTATGATACGGCCGCAACATCAAAGGACAAGACTGCAGCATAGCCAAACAACTGGACTTACACTCGGGGATTCAGAATTACAGACCAGTGATCGTGTGCGGAATCTTGGCATTGTCCTGGATGGTGGCTTGACACTTAAACATCAGATATCAGCCACAATCAAATCCTCATTCTTTCACCTGAGAAACATAGCCAGAATCAAGCACTTAATTCCCTCAGATGATATGCCAAAAGTCATACATGCATTTGTATCATCTCGTTTAGACTACTGTAATGCCCTCTACCTTGGTCTAGCAGCAAAAGAAATGCAGCGCTTGCAGCTGGTGCAAAACACAGCTGCCAGGCTATTAACCAACCTGCCCCGTTCTAGCCACATAACACCCATCCTCTACTCCCTTCACTGGCTGCCTGTACGATGGCGAATCATCTTCAAGATTGGCTTACTGAGTTTCAAAGCATTACATGACCAAGGCCCAAGGTACCTGAAACAGCTTCTGACCCCATACTGCCCCACTCGAATACTGCGATCTGTAGATGAAGGACTTTTAGCAGTACCTAGAATCTACTGTAATTCATCTGGGGGTCGAGCTTTTAGTCATGCGGCTCTGACTCTATGGAACTCACTTCCCCGCACAGTGCGAGAGGCCCCAACTATAGAATCCTTCAAAAGTAGACTCAAGACTTTTTTGTTTACTCAAGCATTTCCATAATGTCCCTTTTAGTATCTTCATGCTTCTGTATTTTATGAAAATGTACTTCATTATTTTCTGTACTATATTATGCTATGTATCTGTTAAGCGCCTTGAGTCCTATTGGAGAAAGAGCACTATATAAATAAAATTATTATTATTATAATATGTAAATAAGCTACAATGTCCAAGGTACTAAACATGATATATTCTATGGGGATTCATAAGCAAGTCATTAGAATACTTTACTACTAAAGTTATAAAACATATGCATTCAATATTTGAGGAAACAAAGAAAAAATAAAGCAATTTATTGGGTTTCACTAAAAAGTCCATTGGAAGACTTGCCTATTGTTTTTAAAAGACATATGCATTACTTAGTAAAGAGCAATAAATCACATGCTGACTAGTAAAATAAGAAATGCTTATATTGGATTCAAACCTATGATAGGCTGACACTGATAGCGTTAAACCAACACCCTACCAACTGAGCTAACCAGAATGCCATAAAGGCCACAAAATTTATTAGAGATTAAAGTCAATAAGTTACAATGTCCATGGTACTAAACATGATATATTCTATGGGGTGTCATAAGTAAGTCATTAGAATACTTTACTACTAAAGTTATAAGACATATGCATTCAATATTTGAGAAAACAAAGAAAAAATAAAGCTATCTATTGGGTTTCACTAAAAAGTCCATTGGAAGACTATACATTTGTTTTTAAAAGACATATGCATTACTTATTATAGAGCAATAAATCACATGCAGACTAGTAAAATAGAAAAAGGCTTGCATTCGATTCAAACCTATGACAGGCTTACATTTATAGTATAAGACCAACGCTCTACCAACTGAGCTAACCAGAATGGCCAGAAACATCAAGAAATTTATCAGAGATTTAAGTAAATAAGCTACAATGTCCAAGGTACTAAACATGATATATTCTATGGGGATTCATAAGCAAGTCATTAGAATACTTTACTACTAATGTTATAAAACATATGCATTCAATATTTGAGGAAACAAAGAAAAAATAAAGCTATTTATTGGGTTTCACTAAAAGTCCATTGGAAGACTTGACTATTGTTTTTAAAAGACATATGCATTACTTAGTAAAGAGCAATAAATCACATGCTGACTATTAAATTCAAAAATGCTAATGTTGGTTTCAAACCTATGATATGTTTATTTTGATAGTGTAAGACCAACACCCTACCAACTGATCTAACCAGAACACTCAAAACTGTCCCCCATTTTGACAGATATTTATGTAAATAAGCTACAATATCCAAGGTACTAAACATGATATATTCTATGGGGTTTCATAAGCAAGTCATTAGAATACTTTATTCCTAAAGTTATAAAATATATGCATTCAATATTTGAGGAAAAAAATAAAAAATAAAGCTATTTATTGGGTTTAACTAAAAAGTCCATTGTAAGACTTGACTATTGTTTTTAAAAGACATATGAATTACTTAGTATTGAGCAATAAATAAAATGCTGACTAGTAAAAAAAAACTGCTTATGTTGGATTCAAACCTATGATAGGCTTACATTGATAGCACAAGACTAACACTCTACCAAATGAACTAACCAGAAAATTTACAAAGGTCCTGAAATACATTAGAGATTTAAGTCAATAAGCTACAATGTTCACGGTACTAAACATGATATATTCTATGGGGTGTCATAATTAAGTCATTAGAATACTACACTACTAAAGTTAAAAGACATATGCATTCAATATTTGAGAAAACAAAGAAAAACTAAAGCTGTCTATTGGGTTTCAGTAAAAAGTCCATTGGAAGACTTGACTATTGTTTTTAAAAGACATATGCATTACTTAGTAAAGAGCAATAAATCACATGCTGAATAGTAAAATAAAAAATGCCTATGTTGGATTCAAACCTATGACAGGCTTAGATTGACAATATAAGACCAACACTCTACCAACTGAGCTAACTAGAATGCCCAGAAATATCTGGAAATTTATGAGATTTAAGTAAATAAGCTACAATGTCCAAGGTATTAAACATGATACATTCTATGGGGATTCATAAGCAAGTCATTAGAATACTTTAATACTAAAGTTATAAAATATATGCATTCAATATTTAAGGAAACAAAGAAAAAATAAAGCTATTTATTGGGTTTCACTAAAAGGTCCATTGGAAGAATTGACTATTATTTTTAAAAGACATATGCATTACTTAGTATAGAGCAATAAATCACATGCTGACTAGTAAAATAAAAAATGCTTAAGTTGGATTCAAACCTTAGATAGGCTGACACTGATAGCGCAAGACCTATACACTACAAACTTAGCTAACCAGAATGCTCACAAAGAACCTAAAATTTATTAGAGATTTAAGTCAATAAGCTACAATGTCCACGGTACTAATCATGATATATTCTATGGGGTGTCATAAGCAAGTCATTAGAATACATTGCTACTAAATTTATAAGACATATGCATTCAATATTTGAGAAAACAAAGAAAAAATAAAGCTATCTATTGGGTTTCACTAAAAAGTCCATTCGAAGACTATACATTTGTTTTTAAAAGACATATGCATTACTTATTATAGAGCAATAAATCACATGCAGACTAGTTTTATAAAAACATGCTTACGTTGTAGTCAAACCTGTGATAGGCATACCATGTTAGTGTAATACCACACTCTACCAACTGAGCTAACCAGTCTGCATGTGAATGACTTCCAATTTGTCAGAGATTTATGCAAATAAGCTACAATTTCCAAGGTACTAATCATGATATATTCTGTGGGGTGTCATAAGTAAGTCATTAGAATACATTACTACTAAAGTTAAAAGACATATGCATTCAATATTTGAGAAAACAAAGAAAAACTAAAGCTGTCTATTGGGTTTCAGTAAAAAGTCCATTGGAAGACTTGACTATTGTTTTTAAAAGACATATGCATTACTTAGTATAGAGCAATAAATCACATGCTGAATAGTAAAATAAAAAATGCCTATGTTGGATTCAAACCTATGACAGGCTTAGATTGACAATATAAGACCAACACTCTACCAACTGAGCTAACTAGAATGCCCAGAAATATCTGGAAATTTATGAGATTTAAGTAAATAAGCTACAATGTCCAAGGTATTAAACATGATACATTCTATGGGGATTCATAAGCAAGTCATTAGAATACTTTAATACTAAAGTTATAAAATATATGCATTCAATATTTAAGGAAACAAAGAAAAAATAAAGCTATTTATTGGGTTTCACTAAAAGGTCCATTGGAAGAATTGACTATTATTTTTAAAAGACATATGCATTACTTAGTATAGAGCAATAAATCACATGCTGACTAGTAAAATAAAAAATGCTTAAGTTGGATTCAAACCTTAGATAGGCTGACACTGATAGCGCAAGACCTATACACTACAAACTTAGCTAACCAGAATGCTCACAAAGAACCTAAAATTTATTAGAGATTTAAGTCAATAAGCTACAATGTCCACGGTACTAATCATGATATATTCTATGGGGTGTCATAAGCAAGTCATTAGAATACATTGCTACTAAATTTATAAGACATATGCATTCAATATTTGAGAAAACAAAGAAAAAATAAAGCTATCTATTGGGTTTCACTAAAAAGTCCATTCGAAGACTATACATTTGTTTTTAAAAGACATATGCATTACTTATTATAGAGCAATAAATCACATGCAGACTAGTTTTATAAAAACATGCTTACGTTGTAGTCAAACCTGTGATAGGCATATCATGTTAGTGTAATACCACACTCTACCAACTGAGCGAACCAGTCTGCATGTGAATGACTTCCAATTTGTCAGAGATTTATGCAAATAAGCTACAATTTCCAAGGTACTAAACATGATATATTCTGTGGGGTGTCATAAGTAAGTCATTAGAATACATTACTACTAAATTTATAAGACATATGCATTCAATATTTGAGGAAACAAAGAAAAAATAAAGCTATCTATTGGGTTTCACTAAAAAGTCCATTGGAAGACTTGACTATTGTTTTTAAAAGACATATGCATTACTTAGTATAGAGCAATAAATAACATGCTGACTATTAAAGTAAAAAATGCTTAAGTTGGATTCAAACCTATGATAGGCTTACATTGTTAGCACAACACCAACACTCTACCAACTGAGCTAACCAGAACACTCACGAAAGCCATGAAATTTATTAGAGATTTAAGTCAATTAGCTACAATGTCCACAGTACTAAACATGATATATTCTATGGGGTGTCATAAGTAAATCATTAGACTACTTTACTACTAAAGTTATAAGACATATGCATTCAATATTTGAGAAAACAAAGAAAAAAAAAAGCTATCTATTGGGTTTCACTAAAAAGTCCATTGGAAGACTATACATTTGTGTTTAAAAGACATATGCATTACTTATTATAGAGCAATAAATCACATGCAGACTAGTAAAATAAAAACATGCTTACGTTGTAGTGAAACCTGCGATAGGCATACCACGTTAGTTTGAGACCTACACCCTACCAACTGAGCTAACCAGTCTGCATGTAATTAGCTACTAATTTGTCAGAGATTTATGCAAATAAGCTACAATTTCCAAGGCACTAATTATGATATATTCTATGGGGTGTCATAAGTAAGTCATTAGAATACATTACTACTAAATTTATAAAACATATGCATTCAATATTTGAGGAAGCCAAGAAAAAATAAAGCTATCTATTTGGTTTCAGTAAAAAGTCCATTGGAAGACTTGACTATTGTTTTTAAAAGACATATGCATTACTTAGTATAGAGCAATAAATCACATGCAGACTAGTAAAATAAAAAAGGTGTACTTTAGATTCAAACCTACGGCAGGCTTACATTGATAGTATAAGACCAATGTTCTACCTACTAGGCTAACCATAATGATCAAACACATGTTGAAATTTATCAGAGATTTATGTAAAAAAGCTTCAATGTCCAAGGTACTAAACATGATATATTCTATGGGGATTCATAAACAAGTCATTAGAATACTTTACTACTAAAGTTATAACACATATGCATTCAATATTTGAGGAAACAAAGAAAAAATAAAGCTATTTATTGGGTTTCACTAAAAAGTCAATTGGAAGACTTGACCATTGTTTCTAAAAGACATATGCATTACTTAGTAAAGAGCAATAAATCACATGCTGACTAGTAAAATAAAAATGCTTATGTTGGATTCAAACCTATGATAGGCTTACATTGATAGTTTAAGACCAACAATCAACCAACTGATCTAACCAGAATGCTCATAACTATCCCCAATTTGTCAGAAATTTATGTAAATAAGCTACAATTTCCAAGGTACTAAACATGATATATTCTATGGGGTTTCATAAGCAAGTCATTAGAATACTTTATAACTAAAGTTATAAAACATATGCATTCAATATTTGAG
Organism: Pseudophryne corroboree; assembly: GCF_028390025.1. NCBI lineage: Eukaryota > Metazoa > Chordata > Amphibia > Anura > Myobatrachidae > Pseudophryne > Pseudophryne corroboree. The sequence continues at coordinate 659,013,877 of NC_086444.1, forward strand.
GAAACAAAGAAAAAATAAAGCTATTGGGATTCACTAAAAAGTCCATTGGAAGACTTGACTATTGTTTTTAAAAGACATATGCATTACTTAGTATAGAGCAATAAATAACATGCTGACTATTAAAGTAAAAAATGCTTATGTTAGATTCAAACCTATGATAGGCTTACATTGATAGCACAAAACCAACACTCTACCAACTGAGCTAACCAGAACACTCACAAAGACCCTGAAATTTATTAGAGATTTAAGTCAATTAGCTACAATGTCCACGGAACTAAACATGATATATTCTATGGGGTGTCATAAGTCATTAGAATACTTTACTACTAAAGTTATAAGACATATGCATTCAATATTTGAAAAAACAAAGAAAAAAATAAAGCTATCTATCGGGTTTCACTAAAAAGTCCATTGGAAGACAATACATTTGTGTTTAAAAGGCATATGCATTACTTATTATAGAGCAATAAATCACATGCAGACTAGTAAAATAAAAACATGCTTACGTTGTAGTCAAAACTGCGATAGGCATACCACGTTAGTTTTAGATCTACACTCTACCAACTGAGCTAACCAGTCTGCTTGCAATTGGCTACTAATTTGTCAGAGATTTATGCAAATAAGCTACAATTTCCAAGGCACTAATTATGATATATTCTATGGGGTGTCATAAGTAAGTCATTAGAATACATTACTACTAAATTTATAAGACATATGCATTCAATATTTGAGGAAACAAAGAAAAAATAAAGCTATCTATTGGGTTTCACTAAAAAGTCCATTGGAAGACTATACATATGTTTTTAAAAGACATGTGCATTACTTATTATAGAGCAATAAATCACATGAAGACTAGTAAAATAAATACATGTTTACGTTGTAGTCAAACCTGTGATAGGCATACCATGTTAGTGTGAGACCTACAATCTACCAACTGAGCTAACCAGTCTGCATGTGAATGGCTTACAATTTGTCAGAGATTTATGCAAATAAGCTACAATGTCCATGGTACTAAACATGATATATTCTATGGGGTGTCATAAGTAAGTCATTAGAATACATTACTACTAAATTTAAAAGACATATGCATTCAATATTTGAGGAAACAAAGAAAAAAAAAGCTATTTATTGGGTTTCACTAAAAAGTCTACTGGAAGACTTGACTATTGTTTTTAAAAGACATATGCATTACTTAGTAAAGAGAAATTAATCACATGCTGACTAGTAAAATAAAAAATGCTTATGTTGGATTCAAACCTATGATAGGCTGACACTGATAGCGCAAGACCAACGCTCTACCAACTGAGCTAAACAAAATTCCCAGAAACATCAGGATATTTATCAGAGATTTAAGTCAATAAGCTACAATGTCCACGGTACTAAACATGATATATTCTATGGGGTGTCATAAGTAAGTCATTAGAATACTTTACTACTATAGTTATAAGATATATGCATTCAATATTTGAGAAAACAAAGAAAATATAAAGTTATCTATTGGGTTTCACTAAAAAGTCCATTGGAAGACTATATATATGTTTTTAAAAGACATATGCATTACTTATTATAGAGCAATAAATCACATGCAGACTAGTAAAATAAAAACATGCTAACGTTGTAGTCAAAACTGTAATAGGCATACCATGTAAGTGTGAGACCTACACTCTACCAACTGAGCTAACCAGTCTGCATGTGATTGGCTTTTAATTTGTCAGAGATTTATGCAAATAAGCTACAATTCCCAAGGTACTAATCATTATATATTCTATGTGGTGTCATAAGTAAGTCATTAGAATACATTGCTACTAAATTTATAAGACATATGCATTCAATATTTGAGGAAACAGAGAAAAAAAAAGCTATCTATTGGGTTACACTAAAAAGTCCATTGGAAGACTTAACTATTGTTTTTAAAAGACATATGCATTACTTAATATAGAGCAATAAATTACATGCTGACTAGTAAAATAAAAAATGCTTAAGTTGGATTCAAACCTATGATAGGCTTACATTGATAGCTCAAGACCAACACTCTACCAACTGAGATAACCAGAATACTCACAAAGGTCCTGACATTTAGTAGAGATTTAAGTCAATAAGATACAATGCCCACGGTTCTAAACATGATATATTCTATGGGGTGTCATAAGCAAGGCATTAGAATACTTTACTACTATAGTTATAAGATATATGCATTCAATATTTGAGAAAACAAAGAAAATATAAAGCTATCTATTGGGTTTCACTAAAAAGTCCATTGGAAGACTATACATATGTTTTTAAAAGACATATGCATTACTTATTATAGAGCAATAAATCACATGCAGACTAGTAAAATAAAAACATATTTAGGTTGTAGTCAAACCTGTGATAGGCATACCATGTTAGTGTGAAACCTACACTCTACCAACTGAGCTAACCAGTCTGCATGTGAAAGGCTTTCAATTTGTCAGAGATTTATGCAAATAAGCTACAATTTCCAAGGTACTAATCATGATATATTCTATGGGGTGTCATAAGTTAGTCATTTAAATAATTTACTACTAAATTTATAAGAGATATGCATTCAATATTTGAGGAAACAAAGAAAAAATAAAGCTATTTATTGGGTTTCACTAAAAAGTCCATTGGAAGACTTGACTATTGTTTTTAAAAGACATATGTATTACTTAGTATAGAGCAATAAATAACATGCTGACTAGTAAAATAAAAAATGCTTATGTTGGATTCAAACCTATGACAGGCTTACATTGATAGCACAAGACCAACCCTCTACCAACTGAGCTAACCAGAACACTCACAAAGGTCCTGTAGTTTATGAGACATTTAAGTCAATAAGCTACAATGTCCACGGTACTAAACATGATATATTCTATGGGGTGTCATAAGTAAGTCATTAGAATACATTACTACTAAATTTAAAAGACATATGCATTCAATATTTGAGGAAACAAAGAAAAAATAAAGCTATTTATTGGGTTTCACTAAAAAGTCTATTGGAAGACTTGACTATTGTTTTTAAAAGACATATGTATTACTTAGTATAGAGCAATAAATAACATGCTGACTAGTAAAATAGAAAATGCTTATGTTGGATTCAAACCTATGATATGCTTACATTGATAGCACAAGACCAACCCTCTACCAACTGAGCTAACCAGAACACTCACAAAGGTCCTGAAATTTATGAGAGATTTAAGTCAATAAGCTACAATGTCCACGGTACAAAACATGATATATTCTATGGGGTGTCATAAGTAAGTCATTAGAATACATTACTACTAAATTTAAAAGACATATGCATTCAATATTTGAGGAAACAAAGAAAAAATAAAGCTATTTATTGGGTTTCACTAAAAAGTCTATTGGAAGACTTGACTATTGTTTTTAAAAGACATATGCATTACTTAGTATAGAGCAATAAATAACATGCTGACTAGTAAAATAAAAAATGCTTATGTTGGATTCAAACCTATGATATGCTTACATTGATAGCACAAGACCAACCCTCTACCAACTGACCTAACCAGAACACTCACAAAGGTCCTGAAATTTATGAGAGATATAAGTCAATAAGCTACAATGTCCACGGTACAAAACATGATATATTCTATGGGGTGTCATAAGTAAGTCATTAGAATACATTACTACTAAATTTAAAAGACATGCATTCAATATTTGAGGAAACAAAGAAAAAATAAAGTTATTTATTGGGTTTCACTAAAAAGTCTATTGGAAGACTTGACTATTGTTTTTAAAAGACATATGCATTACTTAGTAAAGAGAAATAAATCACATACTGACTAGTAAAATAGAAAATGCTTATGTTGGATTCAAACCTATGATAGGCTGACACTGATAGCGCAAGACCCACGCTCTACCAACTGAGCTAACCAAAATGCACAGAAACATCAGGATATTTATCAGAGATTTAAGTCAATAAGCTACAATGTCCACGGTACTAAAAATGATATATTCTATGGGGTGTCATAAGTAAGTCATTAGAATACTTTACTACTATAGTAATAAGATATATGCATTCAATATTTGAGAAAACAAAGAAAATATAAAGTTATCTATTGGGTTTCACTAAACAGTCCATTGGAAGACTATACATATGTTTATAAAAGACATATGCATTACTTATTATAGAGCAATAAATCACATGCAGACTAGTAAACTAAAAACATGCTTACGTTGTAGTCAAACCTGTGATAGGCATACCATGTAAGTGTGAGACCTACACTCTACCAACTGAGCTAACCAGTCTGCATGTGAATGGCTTTCAATTTGTCAGAGATTTATGCAAATAAGCTACAATTTCCAAGGTACTAATCATTATATATTCTATGTGATGTCATAAGTAAGTCATTAGAATACATTACTACTAAATTTATAAGACATATGCATTCAATATTTGAGGAAACAAAGAAAAAAAAAGCTATCTATTGGGTTTCACTAAAAAGTCCATTGGAAGACTTGACTATTGTTTTTAAAGACATATGCATTACTTAGTATAGAGCAATAAATAACATTCTGACTAGTAAAATAAAAAATGCTTAAGTTGGATTCAAACCTATGATAGGCTGACATTGATAGCACAAGACCAACACTCTACCAACTGAGAACCAGAACACTCACAAAGGTCCTGAAATTTATTAGAGATTTAAGTCAATAAGCTACAATGTCCACTGTACTAAACATGATATATTCTATGGGGTGTCATAAGTAAGTCATTAGAATACTTAACTACTATAGTTATAAGATATATGCATTCAATATTTGAGAAAACAAAGAAAAAATAAAGCTATCTATTGGGTTTCACTAAAAAGTCCATTGGAAGACTATACATATGTTTTTAAAAGACATATGCATTACTTATTATAGAGCAATAAATCACATGCAGACTAGTAAAATAAAAACATGCTTACGTTGTAGTCAAACCTGTCATAGGCATACCATGTAAGTGTGAGACCTACACTCTACCAACTGAGCTAACCAGTCAGAATGTGAATGGCTTTCAACATCTAGATTTTTCTCCCCTTGAACACTGCAGCAATTGTTTTCATTCTCCCAATTATCCGTTTCCCTTGTTTGTTTTCCTCCTCCATTCCCCTCTTTCCCCCCCCCCTCCTCTCATACACTTTGCAGCATACCTTCATATGTATGCATTAGCCAAAAAATAATTTTTATTCATTATTTTTTCTGATTAAAATTCCCAAAAGAACACATTGTGTAAGATATCATTTTCATTGGTAAGTGGGTTATATACTAACAATTCAGAATTGACAATATATTTATGATAAACATTTGGGTATGCATTTCGTAACATAATCAGGCGCGGTTGTATATTTCCATTAAATTCCTTACGCTTAAGGTAGTGTTTCTATTGGCTATTGCCTCTGCTAGGAGGGTGTCGGACTTAGGCACTTTGTCCTGTCGTCCACCCTCTCTGATTTTGAATCGTGACTGGGCAGTTCTTAGAACTCGCCCAGGTTATTTGCCTAAGGTGGTATGATCTTTACATCTTAACCATGAGATTCTGTTTCCGGCCTTCATCTCTTCTGCTGTATCCTCCAAAGAAAGATCTTTGGATGTGATACGGGCTCTCCGTATTTATGTGGAAAGGAGTGCCTCTATCAGGTCGTCAGCTTCCCTTTTTGTACTTTTTGGTTTTCACAAACGTGGCTGGCCTGTAAATAAGCAGACCTTGGCCAGATGGATTAGAATGGTGATTGCACAAGCCCATTCTACTCGGTCTGTTGGACCTTCTTGGGCGGCCCACCGTGGAGTATCCGCAGAACAGTTGTGCAAGGCAGCTACGTGGTCCTCCATGAACACGTTCATCAGGTTCTAAGCCTTTGATACTTCTGCCTCCCAGGATGCTTCCTTTGGGCGAAGGGTTCTTGTGCCTGCTACAGTGCAACCCCTCCCATGAGGAACTGTTTTAGGACATCCCTGATGTTATTCCCTGTGGAAGACCAATGTACCCCGCTGCAGAAAAGAATTTATGGAAGACTTACCATTGTTAAATCTTTTTACGAGGTACACTGGATTCCACAGGGCGCCCACCCTGACGCACTTAGCTTCTTTGGGTTTGTATGGCATTAACAGCTAGTCCCTTCTCCTGTCATGAGAAAGTGGTTCTATGTGACTAACATCTACCGTCTCTTACCTGCTACTGCATTGGACTGGTTAACAAAACTGAGCTCCAGTGGCTGGAGGTGGGGTTGTAGAGGAGGCGGTGCAGTGCATCCTGGGAACAGTCAAAGCTTTAGCCTGTTGTTGCCTCAGATAAAGATCCAACTCTACACTCCCAATGTTATTCCCTGTGGAATCCAGTGTACCTTGCAGAGAGATTTAACAATGGTAAGTCTGCCATAAATCTTTTTTTCGTTCATAGCCTTTTAAAGTATACTTTAAGGTTCAATTTAAACAAAAAGGGACTTGGTAACTCATCTGGGGATGTAGTTGTCATCCCTGAAGTCAGGATACCTACGCCAGGATCCCGTCCGCCAGAATGCTGGCAAGGTACCCAAAGCTATTCCCACTCATGGGTGTCCACGACACCCATTGAGTGGGTAAAGAACCTGTGGCGAGCTACCGAGCTTGCAGCGTGGCGAGTACAGTGAGCCTGCACGGGGCTTAGTTGCGCTCACCCCCCTGCCGGCATTCTGGCGAACAGGATCCCGGCATCAGAATGCCGACTGCCAAGATCCCGGCATCGGAATGTTGACCGCAGGTATCTTGGCCAATGGTAGCTCATACCCAACGCATCATCTGCCTCAGACTGGTGATGCTAATTAAACTCACTTTTTGGGGGGGCACAAAGGGAATGTATAATGAACTCTTGGAGTCATGCAAGACTGATAAAACATGTTTTACTGGAATCTCCATATTTTGATTGACAAAGGGTCAAAATTTCAAATTGATACGTGGATTAGGCACTGAGACAAGTCACGCTGGGCACATGCAGGTATCGCAGCAGCTTCCAAACAAACGCAGAACAGCAGCAGAAGCTCCAGCACAACAACATGCCTACCCATACTAGTGGTGAGCGGGTTCGGTTCCTCTGAATCCAAACCCCCCCGAATTTCACCCATTTTACACGGTTTTGAGGCAGACTCGGATCCTCCCGCCTTGTTCGGTTAACCCGAGCGCGCTCGAACGTCATCATCCTGCTGTCGGATTCTCGCAAGATTCGTATTCTATATAAGGAGCCGCGCGTCGCCGCCATTTTCACTCATGCATTGGAGATTATAGGGAGAGGACGTGCAGCGTTCTCTCAGTTTCTGTGTTCAGTGTGCTGAAAATATCTGTGCTCAGTGTGCTGAAAATATCTACGTTCTCTGCCTGAAAAACACTCCATATCTGTGCTGCATTGTAGTATATAGTAGGAGGACAGTGCAGAATTTTGCTGACCAGTGACCACCAGTATTATATAGCAGTATGGTACAGTAGTCCACTGCTCTACCTACCTCTGTGTCGTCAAGTATACTATTCATCCATACCTGTGGTGCATTTTAGTTGTGCGCAGTATATATAGTAGGAGGACAGTGGCAAGGAACGGCTGAGGCCCTGGCCTATGTTCATGGCTAGTGGTTTAGATGCACATGAGGATGGAAGCACTTATCCTCTCACTAGAAAAATGAAAAGACTTAAGCTGGCAAAAGCACAGCAAAGAACTGTGCGTTCTTCTAAATCACAAATCCCCAAGGAGAGTCCAATTGTGTCGGTTGCGATGCCTGACCTTCCCAATACTGGACGGGAAGAGGTGGCGCCTTTTTCCATTTCCAGTTCCTGATTGTCAAATTGAAGATGTCACTGTTGAAGTACACCAGGATGAGGATATAGGTGTTGCTAGCACTGAGGAGGAAATTGACAAGGAGGATTCTGATGGTCAGGTGGTTTGTTTAAATCAGGCACCCGGGGAGATACCTGTTGTCCGTGGGACGAATATGGCCATTGACATGCCTGGTCAAATTACAAAAAAAATCACCTCGTCGGTGTGGAATTATTTTAACAGAAATGCGGACAACATTTGTCAAGCCATATGTTGCCTTTGTCAAGCTGTAATAAGTAGGGGTAAGGACGTTAACCACGTAGGAACATCCTCCCTTATACGTCACATCGTCACCTGGAGCGCATTCATCAGAAGTCATTGACAAGTTCAAAAACTATGGGTGACAGCGGAAGCAGTCCACTGACAACTAACCCTTCCTCTTGTAACCAAACCACACCACCAACTCCTTCAGTGTAAATTTCCTCCTTAGACAGGAAAGCCAATAATCCTGCAGGCCATGTCACTGTCAAGTCTGACGAGTCCTCTCCTGCCTGGGATTCCTCCGATGCATCCTTGAGTGTAACGCCTACTGCTGCTGGCGCTGCTGTTGTTGCTGCTGGGAGTCGATCGTCATCCCAGAGGGGAAGTCGGAAGATCACTTGTACTACTTCCAGTAAGCAATTGACTGTCCAACAGTCCTTTGCGATTAAGATGAAATATCACAGCAGTCATCCTGCTGCAAAGCAGATAACTCAGGCCTTGGCAGCCTGGGTGGTGTTAAACGTGTGTCCGGTATCCACCGTTAATTCACAGGGAATTAGAGAATTTATTGAGTTAGGGTGTCCCCAGTACCAAATACCATCTAGGTTCCACTTCTCTGGGCAGGCGATACCGAGAATGTACACAGACCTCAGAAAAAGAGTCACCAGTGTCCTAAAAAATGCAGTTGTACCCAATGTCCACTTAACCACGGACATGTGGAGCAGGGCAGACTCAGGACTATATGACTGTGACAGCCCACTGGGTAGATGTATTGCCTCCCGCAGCAAGAACAGCAGCGGTGGCACCAGTAGCAGCATCTCACAAACGCCAACTCGTTCCTAGGCAGCCTACGCTTTGTATCAACGTTTTGCATAAGAGGCACACAACTGACAACCTCTTACGGAAACTGAGGAACATCATCGCAGAATGGCTTAGCCCAATTGGACTCTCCTGAGGATTTGTGACATCGGACAACGCCACCAATATTGTGCGTGCATTACATGTGGGCAAATTCCAGCACGTCCCATGTTTTGCACATACATTGAATTTGGTGGTGCAGAATTATTTAAAAAATGACAGGGGCGTGCAAGAGATGCGGTCGGTGGCCCGAAGAATTGCGGGCCACTTTCGGCATTCAGCCACCGCGTGCCGAAGACTGGAGCACCAGCAATCACTCCTGAACCTGCCCCGCCATCATCTGAAGCAAAGGTGGTAATGAGGTGGAATTCAACCCTCTATATGCTTCAGTGGATGGAGGAGCAGCAAAAGGCTATTCAAGCCTATACAGCTACCTACGATACAGGCAAAGGAGGGGGAATGCACCTGACTCAAGCGCAGTGGAGAATGATTTCAACGTTGTGCAAGTTTCTGCAACCCTTTGAACTTGCCACACGTGAAGTCAGTTCAGACACTGCCAGCCTGAGTCAGGTCATTCCCCTCATCAGGCTTTTGCAGAAGAAGCTGGAGACATTGAAGGAGGAGCTAAAACAGAGCGATTCCGCTAGGCATGTGGGACTTGTGGATGGAGCCCTTAATTCGCTTAACCAGGATTCACGGGTGGTCAATCTGTTGAAATCAGAGCACTACATTTTGGCCACCGTGCTCAATCCTAGGTTTAAAACCTACGTTGTATCTCTTTCTGGCAGACACAAGTCTGCAGAGGTACAAAGACCTGCTGGTGAGACACTTGTCAAGTCAAGCGGAACGTGACCCGTCAACAGCTCCTCCTTCACATTCTCCCACAACTGGGGCTGCGAGGAAAGGCTAAGAATTCCGAGCCCACCCGCTGGCGGTGATGCAGGGCAGTCTGGAGCGAGTGCTGACATCTGGTCCGGACTGAAGGAACTGCCAACGATTACTGACATGTCGTCTACTGTCACTGCATATGATTCTGTCACCATTGAAAGAATGGTGGAGGATTATTTGAGTGACCGCATCCAAGTAGGCACGTCAGACAGTCCGTACGTATACTGGCAGGAAAAAGAGGCAATTTGGAGGCCCTTGCAGAAACTGGCTTTATTTTACCTAAGTTGCCCCCCCCCCCTCCAGTGTGTACTCCGAAAGAGTGTTTACTGCAGCCGCTCATCTTGTCCCCAATCGGCGTACGAGGTTACTTCCAGAAAATGTGGAGAAGATGATGTTCATCAAAATGAATTATAATCAATTCCTCCGTGGAGACATTCACCAGCAATTGCCTCCAGAAAGTACACAGGGACCTGAGATGGTGGATTCCAGTGGGGACAAATTAATAATCTGTGAGGAGGGGGATGTACACAGTGAAAGGGGTGAGGAATCGGAGGAGGAGGTGGACATCTTGCCTCTGTAGAGCCAGTTTGTGCAAGGAGAGATTGATTGCTTCTTTTTTGGTGGGGGCCAAAACCATCCAGTCATTTCAGTCACAGTTGTGTGGCAGACCCTGTCGCTGAAATTATGGGTTTGTTAAAGTGTACATGTCCTGTTTATACAATATAAGGGTGGGTGGGAGGGCCCAAGGACAATTCCATCTTGCACCTCTTTTTCTTTCATTTATCTTTGCTTCATGTGCTGTTTGGGGACTATTTTTTGAAGTGCCATCCTGTCTGACACTGCAGTGCCACTCCTAGATGGGCCAGGTGTTTGTGTCGGCCACTTGGGTCGCTTAGCTTAGTCATCCAGCGACCTCGGTGCAAATTTTAGGACTAAAAATAATATTGTGAGGTGTTCAGAATAGACTGGAAATGAGTGGAAATTATGGTTATTGAGGTTAATAATACTATGGGATCAAAATTACCCCAAAATTCTATGATTTAAGCTGTTTTTGAGGGTTTTTTTGTAAAAAAAAAAACACCTGAATCCGACAAAAAAATTTCAGGGAGGTTTTACCAAAACGCGTTCGAATCCAAAACACGGCCGCGGAACCGAATCCAAAACCAAAACACAAAACCCAAGAGATAAGAGTTGCGTAATATTCGGGGAGAGGAGGAAATTAGAAGGCAGGTGACTGGAACAGTTAAGGATGATGTCGTGTATAAGAAGATATCCCTTCTGGTGGCAGAAAGAGGCATCCAAAAAACCCAGGAACAAAATTGAAGGCACTACGCAAACAATTTACTACGGTACACGACCATAATCGCAAGAAAAGTGACGCTCGATGGATCGAATGGGAATATGTTTGCTATAGCGTCTTCGGCAAAATGGCACTAACAAATCCCATAGCACAATCGTCATCCAGCTGTGCCAGATGTCTGTACAGGAAAACTGTGAGGAAACAGCTAACAATGCAGCCCGCCATCCACGCTGCTTATATCAGAGCAGTTTTGAAGTATCAACCTGCAACGATGATTCCATCAGTGCCACTATTGAGGAGGTACTGGAGTCTTAGACGGAGACATCGCAACCCCCTAAAACCACAGCTTTTGCGCTCAATTAAGAATATTAACGTTTTTATTTACACACACACCACTCTACAGCAGGGGTGTAAAAACTGTCGGCCCTTCAGCACCTGTAGAACTACACATCCTAACATGCCCTGCCACAGTTGCAGCAGTCCCTAATACAAAATCTATGTTAAGGCATAATGAGATGTGTAGTTCCACATCAGCTGGAGGGCTGCGCGTCTAACACTCCAGCTCTATAGGCTCATTTCTCAGCAAGTTTGAGCTATTAGTCACTGTGAGGATGCCCCAGCCAATACTGTGGTTTTGCCTTGTCAATGATCAGCGCTTTAATACCCACACCCATCTCCGGCAAACTCGCACTATTACTTCCCACCCAATGACTTTAAAGTAGCTTAAACTCTTTGAGAAATGGGTTCCGAAATGTATTCAAAACATAATGGGAAATGTTGCAGAGTATAGCTAAGGTGCAGGTGTGAGAAGACCACAAACATATATGCTACCACTGCTATTATTATATATACTCATTTATGTTTAAAAACATTTTCATCCCCTTCACAGTCTATAACGTTCCACAGAGAAAGAAGAAACTGAACAAAACAGAACAATCTGTTAGAGCAATCCATTATCATGGAGCATCTGCGTGAGGCGGATAGTGAGTTGAATGCCCAGGAAGATGCACGAATGGAGAGATATCTTGCGTCTAAAAAGGAAATGCATTAATCATTTATGACAGTTAATGGCCATGTATGTTAGGCAGACGTCCTTTTTTGAATGTACGTTTGCCCGTACTCTAGTGAATACAAATCAAGCACAACAAGAGCCAGCCTACCCACAGCACCCATATGGTCCATACAACTATGAGCCTACCTCAAATCCCACAACACCAATCCCGCAATCTGCAAAATATCGGGTGTTTAGACAATTGCCTTAAATTAGAGATGAGCGGGTTCGGTTTCTCTGAATCCGAACCCGCACGAACTTCATGTTTTTTTTCACGGGTCCGAGCGACTCGGATCTTCCCGCCTTGCTCGGTTAACCCGAGCGCGCCCGAACGTCATCATGACGCTGTCGGATTCTCGCGAGACTCGGATTCTATATAAGGAGCCGCGCGTCGCCGCCATTTTCACACGTGCATTGAGATTGATAGGGAGAGGACGTGGCTGGCGTCCTCTCCATTTAGATTAGAAGAGAGAGAGAGAGAGATTGACCTGATTTACTGGAGCTTAGGAGTACTGTAGAACTGTAGAGAGTGCAGAGTTTACTAGTGACTGACCACAGTGACCACCAGACAGTGCAGTTTTATTTAATATATCCGTTCTCTGCCTGAAAAAAACGATACACAGTGACTCAGTCACATACCATATCTGTGTGCACTGCTCAGCCCAGTGTGCTGCATCATCTATGTATATATCTGACTGTGCTCAGCTCACACATCTTATAATTGTGGGGGAGACTGGGGAGCACTGCAGTGCCAGTTATAGGTTATAGCAGGAGCCAGGAGTACATATTATTATTAAAATTAAACAGTGCACACTTTTGCTGCAGGAGTGCCACTGCCAGTGTGACTGACCAGTGACCTGACCACACTGACCACCAGTATAGTTAGTAGTATAGTATACTATATTGTGATTGCCTGAAAAAGTTAAACACTCGTATCTGACTGTGCTCAGCTCACACATCTTATAATTGTGGGGGAGACTGGGGAGCACTGCAGTGCCAGTTATAGGTTATAGCAGGAGCCAGGAGTACATATTATTATTAAAATTAAACAGTGCACACTTTTGCTGCAGGAGTGCCACTGCCAGTGTGACTGACCAGTGACCTGACCACACTGACCACCAGTATAGTTAGTAGTATAGTATACTATATTGTGATTGCCTGAAAAAGTTAAACACTCGTCGTGTGACTTCACTTGTGTGGTGTTTTTTTTTTTTATTCTATAAAAAACTCATTCTGCTGACAGAGTGTCCAGCAGGTCCGTCATTATATAATATATACCTGTCCGGCTGCAGTAGTGATATATATATATTTTTTATATCATTATTTATCATCCAGTCGCAGCAGACACAGTACGGTAGTTCACGGCTGTAGCTACCTCTGTGTCGGCACTCGGCAGTCCGTCCATAATTGTATACCACCTACCCGTGGTTTTTTTTTCTTTCTTCTTTATACATACATACTACTACTACATCTCTTTATCAACCAGTCTATATTAGCAGCAGACACAGTACAGTACGGTAGTCCACGGCTGTATCTACCTCTGTGTCGGCACTCGGCAGTCCGTCCATAATTGTATACCACCTACCCGTGTTTTTTTTTTCTTTCTTCTTTATACATACATACTACTACTACTACATCTCTTTATCAACCAGTCTATATTAGCAGCAGACACAGTACAGTACGGTAGTCCACGGCTGTAGCTACCTCTGTGTCGGCACTGGGCAGTCCGTCCATAATTGTATACCACCTACCCGTGGTTTTTTTTTCTTTCTTCTTTATACATACATACTACTACTACATCTCTTTATCAACCAGTCTATATTAGCAGCAGACACAGTACAGTACGGTAGTCCACGGCTGTAGCTACCTCTGTGTCGGCACTGGGCAGTCCGTCCATAATTGTATACCACCTACCCGTGGTTTTTTTTTCTTTCTTCTTTATACATACATACTACTACTACTACTACATCTCTTTATCAACCAGTCTATATTAGCAGCAGACACAGTACAGTACGGTAGTCCACGGCTGTAGCTACCTCTGTGTCGGCACTGGGCAGTCCGTCCATAATTGTATACCACCTACCCGTGGTTTTTTTTCTTTCTTCTTTATACATACATACTACTACTACATCTCTTTATCAACCAGTCTATATTAGCAGCAGACACAGTACAGTATGGTAGTCCACGGCTGTAGCTACCTCTGTGTCGGCACTGGGCAGTCCGTCCATAATTGTATACCACCTACCCGTGGTTTTTTTTTCTTTCTTCTTTATACATACATACTACTACTACATCTCTTTATCAACCAGTCTATATTAGCAGCAGACACAGTACAGTACGGTAGTCCACGGCTGTAGCTACCTCTGTGTCGGCACTCGGCAGTCCGTCCATAATTGTATACCACCTACCCGTGGTTTTATTTTCTTTCTTCTTTATACATACATACTACTACTACATCTCTTTATCAACCAGTCTATATTAGCAGCAGACACAGTACAGTACGGTAGTCCACGGCTGTAGCTACCTCTGTGTCGGCACTCGGCAGTCCATCCATAATTGTATACTACTATCCATCCATCTCCATTGTTTACCTGAGGTGCCTTTTAGTTGTGCCTATTAAAATATGGAGAACAAAAATGTTGAGGTTCCAAAATTAGGGAAAGATCAAGATCCACTTCCACCTCGTGCTGAAGCTGCTGCCACTAGTCATGGCCGAGACGATGAAATGCCAGCAACGTCGTCTGCCAAGGCCGATGCCCAATGTCATAGTACAGAGCATGTCAAATCCAAAACACCAAATATCAGTAAAAAAAGGACTCCAAAACCTAAAATAAAATTGTCGGAGGAGAAGCGTAAACTTGCCAATATGCCATTTACCACACGGAGTGGCAAGGAACGGCTGAGGCCCTGGCCTATGTTCATGGCTAGTGGTTCAGCTTCACATGAGGATGGAGGCACTCAGCCTCTCGCTAGAAAAATGAAAAGACTCAAGCTGGCAAAAGCAGTAGCACCGCAAAGAACTGTGCGTTCTTCGAAATCCCAAATCCACAAGGAGAGTCCAATTGTGTCGGTTGCGATGCCTGACCTTCCCAACACTGGACGTGAAGAGCATGCGCCTTCCACCATTTGCACGCCCCCTGCAAGTGCTGGAAGGAGCACCCGCAGTCCAGTTCCTGATAGTCAGATTGAAGATGTCAGTGTTGAAGTACACCAGGATGAGGAGGATATGGGTGTTGCTGGCGCTGGGGAGGAAATTGACCAGGAGGATTCTGATGGTGAGGTGGTTTGTTTAAGTCAGGCACCCGGGGAGACACCTGTTGTCCGTGGGAGGAATAGGGCCGTTGACATGCCTGGTGAAAATACCAAAAAAATCAGCTCTTCGGTGTGGAAGTATTTCACCAGAAATGCGGACAACAGGTGTCAAGCCGTGTGTTCCCTTTGTCAAGCTGTAATAAGTAGGGGTAAGGACGTTAACCACCTCGGAACATCCTCCCTTATACGTCACCTGCAGCGCATTCATAATAAGTCAGTGACAAGTTCAAAAACTTGGGCCGACAGCGGAAGCAGTCCACTGACCAGTAAATCCCTTCCTCTTGTAACCAAGCTCACGCAAACCACCCCACCAACTCCCTCAGTGTCAATTTCCTCCTTCCCCAGGAATGCCAATAGTCCTGCAGGCCATGTCACTGGCAATTCTGACGAGTCCTCTCCTGCCTGGGATTCCTCCGATGCATCCTTGCGTGTAACGCCTACTGCTGCTGGCGCTGCTGTTGTTGCTGCTGGGAGTCGATGGTCATCCCAGAGGGGAAGTCGTAAGCCCACTTGTACTACTTCCAGTAAGCAATTGACTGTCCAACAGTCCTTTGCGAGGAAGATGAAATATCACAGCAGTCATCCTGTTGCAAAGCGGATAACTGAGTCCTTGACAACTATGTTGGTGTTAGACGTGCGTCCGGTATCCGCCGTTAGTTCACAGGGAACTAGACAATTTATTGAGGCAGTGTGCCCCCGTTACCAAATACCATCTAGGTTCCACTTCTGTAGGCAGGCGATACCGAGAATGTACACGGACATCAGAAAAAGACTCACCAGTGTCCTAAAAAATGCAGTTGTACCCAATGTCCACTTAACCACGGACATGTGGACAAGTGGAGCAGGGCAGGGTCAGGACTATATGACTGTGACAGCCCACTGGGTAGATGTATGGACTCCCGCCGCAAGAACAGCAGCGGCGGCACCAGTAGCAGCATCTCGCAAACGCCAACTCTTTCCTAGGCAGGCTACGCTTTGTATCACCGCTTTCCAGAATACGCACACAGCTGAAATCCTCTTACGGCAACTGAGGAAGATCATCGCAGAATGGCTTACCCCAATTGGACTCTCCTGTGGATTTGTGGCATCGGACAACGCCAGCAATATTGTGTGTGCATTAAATATGGGCAAATTCCAGGACGTCCCATGTTTTGCACATACCTTGAATTTGGTGGTGCAGAATTTTTTAAAAAACGACAGGGGCGTGCAAGAGATGCTGTCGGTGGCCAGAAGAATTGCGGGACACTTTCGGCGTACAGGCACCACGTACAGAAGACTGGAGCACCACCAAAAACTACTGAACCTGCCCTGCCATCATCTGAAGCAAGAAGTGGTAACGAGGTGGAATTCAACCCTCTATATGCTTCAGAGGTTGGAGGAGCAGCAAAAGGCCATTCAAGCCTATACAATTGAGCACGATATAGAAGGTGGAATGCACCTGTCTCAAGTGCAGTGGAGAATGATTTCAACGTTGTGCAAGGTTCTGATGCCCTTTGAACTTGCCACACGTGAAGTCAGTTCAGACACTGCCAGCCTGAGTCAGGTCATTCCCCTCATCAGGCTTTTGCAGAAGAAGCTGGAGGCATTGAAGAAGGAGCTAAAAGGGAGCGATTCCGCTAGGCATGTGGGACTTGTGGATGCAGCCCTTAATTCGCTTAACAAGGATTCACGGGTGGTCAATCTGTTGAAATCAGAGCACTACATTTTGGCCACCGTGCTCGATCCTAGATTTAAAACCTACCTTGGATCTCTCTTTCCGGCAGACACAAGTCTGCTGGGGTGCAAAGACCTGCTGGTGACAAAATTGTCAAGTCAAGCGGAACGCGACCTGTCAACATCTCCTCCTTCACATTCTCCCGCAACTGGGGGTGCGAGGAAAAGGCTCAGAATTCCGAGCCCACCCGCTGGCGGTGATGCAGGGCAGTCTGGAGCGACTGCTGATGCTGACATCTGGTCCGGACTGAAGGACCTGACAACGATTACGGACATGTCGTCTACTGTCACTGCATATGATTCTCTCAACATTGAAAGAATGGTGGAGGATTATATGAGTGACCGCATCCAAGTAGGCACGTCACACAGTCCGTACTTATACTGGCAGGAAAAAGAGGCAATTTGGAGGCCCTTGCACAAACTGGCTTTATTCTACCTAAGTTGCCCTCCCACAAGTGTGTACTCCGAAAGAGTGTTTAGTGCCGCCGCTCACCTTGTCAGCAATCGGCGTACGAGGTTACATCCAGAAAATGTGGAGAAGATGATGTTCATTAAAATGAATTATAATCAATTCCTCCGCGGAGACATTGACCAGCAGCAATTGCCTCCACAAAGTACACAGGGAGCTGAGATGGTGGATTCCAGTGGGGACGAATTGATAATCTGCGAGGAGGGGGATGTACACGGTGATATATCGGAGGATGATGATGAGGTGGACATCTTGCCTCTGTAGAGCCAGTTTGTGCAAGGAGAGATTAATTGCTTCTTTTTTGGTGGGGGTCCAAACCAACCCGTCATATCAGTCACAGTCGTGTGGCAGACCCTGTCACTGAAATGATGGGTTGGTTAAAGTGTGCATGTCCTGTTTATACAACATAAGGGTGGGTGGGAGGGCCCAAGGACAATTCCATCTTGCACCTCTTTTTTCTTTTATTTTTCTTTGCGTCATGTGCTGTTTGGGGAGGGTTTTTTGGAAGGGACATCCTGCGTGACACTGCAGTGCCACTCCTAGATGGGCCCGGTGTTTGTGTCGGCCACTAGGGTCGCTAATCTTACTCACACAGCTACCTCATTGTGCCTCTTTTTTTTCTTTGCGTCATGTGCTGTTTGGGGAGGGTTTTTTGGAAGGGACATCCTGCGTGACACTGCAGTGCCACTCCTAGATGGGCCAGGTGTTTGTGTCGGGCACTTGGGTCGCTGAGCTTAGTCACACAGCTACCTCATTGCACCTCTTTTTTTCTTTGCGTCATGTGCTGTTTGGGGAGTGTTTTTTAGAAGGGCCATCCTGCGTGACACTGCAGTGCCACTCCTAGATGGGCCAGGTGTTTGTGTCGGCCACTAGGGTCGCTTAGCTTAGTCATCCAGCGACCTCGGTGCAAATTTTAGGACTAAAAATAATATTGTGAGGTGTGAGGTATTCAGAATAGACTGAAAATGAGTGGAAATTATGGTTTTTGAGGTTAATAATAATATGGGATCAAAATGACCCCCAAATTCTATGATTTAAGCTGTTTTTTAGGGTTTTTTGAAAAAAACACCCGAATCCAAAACACACCCGAATCCGACAAAAAAAATTCGGTGAGGTTTTGCCAAAACGCGGTCGAACCCAAAACACGGCCGCGGAACCGAACCCAAAACCAAAACACAAAACCCGAAAAATTTCAGGCGCTCATCTCTACCTTAAATAAGGCTAGTTGTTGATAAAACAATGGGGTTACTTCAGACGTGATCGCAGCAGGAAATTTGTTAGCAGTTGGACAAAACCTTGTACACTGCAGGGGGGTGCAAATATAACGTACTGAGAGAGTTAGATTTGGGTGGGGTGTGTTAAAACTGAAATCTAAATTGCAGTGTAAAATTAAAGCAGCCAGTATTTACCCTGCACAGAAACAATATAACCCACCCAAATCTAACTCTCTGCAAATGTTATATCTGCCCCCCTGCAGTGCACATGGTTTTGCCCAACTGCTATCAAATTTGCTGCTGCGATCAACTCTGAATTACCCCCAATGTTTGTGTTAAGGTACTGTACACATTTCATGTTTATTGTGTTTTTACATTGAGTGCATTTGCAAAAAATGCCACAAATCTACAAAGGCAAATGTTAGGGCAGGGATCTTCAACCTGTGGCCCTCTAGCTGTTGTGGAACTATATGGCAAGGCAAGTTGGGACATGTAGTTCCACAACAGTTGGAGGGCCACAGGTTGAAGAGTGTTCTGTCTGCGCTTGAATATTTTATATGGTTACCTCAATGATGTGCGGTAGTGGGATCTAAATATTTGGGTTACCCTGATACCTAGAAAGCCAAATGTATGGGGATTTTTACAGAGTGTGCACTTGAATATTTTATATTGTTACCTCAAGGATGTACGGCAGTGGGTTCCAAACTGGCTTCTTAGTTCGGCCTAACAGAGTAGGTGTTAAGGGAATGCGTCTTAAAGCATCGGTGAATGAACAAGCAGGAATATCCTAAAACCTTTGCCTGTTAACCTGACCTGAGGAACCAGTTTGGGTTACTGTGATATATATGGCTTCTTTTCTTGATACACACAAGAAGTTTTCCTACGGGTCATATGACCATCGTTCTGGTGTGTACCCAGTCTCAGGCTGGTGTTGTGTTTCATTTTTGCAATGTCTAAATTGTGTACCTTATAATACTTTGCACTTTTCACTAAATGTTTTTAGAATCAGCAATTTATGTAAATTCAGAGAATGTGTGCCAACGGTTTCAAAAAAAGATATACAACTAATAACTTTTGAACAATTTTTATAACTGATAAATTGTAGAAAACAAAATAAACAACTGTTTGCTTACAAAAACTTGTCTGTCTTCTCTACTGCAACATTGAGGGAAGATTGGCTGCAATGGTGGCCCTGATGCGCTCGACGGTTATGTCATGTCCCCCTCATAGCCTGCTGCATTATGTACAGTGCCCCCCACCTCATGATCCTGCACATTCCACTCTGGGAGAAAGTTTTCCCTTTGTATCTCACATGTACAGTATTATGAAGAATGCAGAAGACTGCTACTATACCTGGCATCATTCCTCTTCATGACGCATCGCCAGCATCCTTTTAAGCGGCCAAATGCATTCTCAACTGCCATACGGGCCAAGCTTAGGCATGAGTATAGGATATCTTTTTTGGGAGATGAGGTGGACCCGGGATGCCCACACAATCTACAGTCACCGATTTCTGTTAATAAAATATTTAATATTATTCCTGATGTAAAACATGAATATTGGTTTATGGGTGAACATTAGGTTAAGGAGTAAATATTCTTCCCTCTCTAGGGAAAAGCCATCCACCTAGCTTGTCCTCAGCAATATTGAAGAGATCAGAATTTTTGAGAACCCTCGCGTCATGTGAGCATCCGGCCCACCCTATGAAGACATCTGTGAAACTCATAATAAGGGTGTATTACATTTTATGCCTCAACACATAAAAAAAATCGTGAGCCTATTAAAAATACATTAGTAAAACCGTTCTTACCAGTATTTGTGGTCCACTACAGCTTGCAGGACAATTGAATGCCACCCCTTGCGATTATAGTAGTCTGCTGGGTTGTCACGGGGGGCAATGATGGGGATGTTGGTCCTATCTGTGGCCTCAGCACACTGTGGGTAATCACACCTCTTGAATCCTTTTATAGTGTCATCTAGCTGCTGTCCTTGGGGCAAAGAAATTAAGCGATCTTTACATCTTAACCATGAGATTCTGTTTCCGGCCTTCATCTCTTCTGCTGTATCCTCCAAAGAAAGATCTTTGGATGTGATACGGGCTCTCCGTATTTATGTGGAAAGGAGTGCCTCTATCAGGTCGTCAGCTTCCCTTTTTGTACTTTTTGGTTTTCACAAACGTGGCTGGCCTGTGAATAAGCAGACCTTGGACAGATGGATTAGAATGGTTATTGCACAAGCCCATTCTACTCGGTCTGTTGGACCTTCTTGGGCGGCCCACCGTGGAGCATCCGCAGAACAGTTGAGCAAGGCAGCTACGTGGTCCTCCATGAACATGTTCATCAGGTTCTAAGCCTTTGATACTTCTGCCTCCCAGGATGCTTCCTTTGGGCGAAGGGTTCTTGTGCCTGCTACAGTGCAACCCCTCCCATGAGGAACTGTTTTAGGACATCCCTGATGTTATTCCCTGTGGAATACCAGTGTACCCCGCTGCAGAAAAGAATTTATGGAAGACTTACCATTGTTAAATCTTTTTACGAGGTACACTGGATTCCACAGGGCGCCCACCCTGACGCACTTAGCTTCTTTGGGTTTGTATGGCATTAACAGCTAGTCCCTTCTCCTGTCATGAGAAAGTGGTTCTATGTGACTAACATCTACCGTCTCTTACCTGCTACTGCATTGGACTGGTTAACAAAACTGAGCTCCAGTGGCTGGAGGTGGGGTTGTAGAGGAGGCGGTGCAGTGCATCCTGGGAACAGTCAAAGCTTTAGCCTGTTGTTGCCTCAGATAAAGATCCAACTCTACACTCCCAATGTTATTCCCTGTGGAATCCAGTGTACCTTGCAGAGAGATTTAACAATGGTAAGTCTGCCATAAATCTTTTTTTCTTTCATAGCCTTTTAAAGTATACTTTAAGGTTCAATTTAAACAAAAAGGGACTTGATAACTCATCTGGGGATGTAGTTGTCATCCCAGAAGTCAGGATACCTATGCCAGGATCCCGACCGCCAGAATGCTGGCAGGGTACCCAAAGCTATTCCCACTCATGGGTGTCCACGACACCCATTGAGTGGGTATAGAACCTGTGGCGAGCTACCGAGCTTGCAGCGTGGCGAGTACAGTGAGCCTGCAAGGGGCTTAGTTGCGCTCACCCCCCTGCCGGCATTCTGGCGAACAGGATCCCGGCATCAGAATGCCGACTGCCAAGATCCCGGCATCGGAATGTTGACCGCAGGTATCTCGGCCAATGGTAGCTCATACCCAACGCATCATCTGCCTCAGACTGGTGATGCTAATTAAACTCACTTTTTGGGGGGGGCACAAAGGGAATGTATAATGAACTCTTGGAGTCATGCAAGACTGATAAAACATGTTTTACTGGAATCTCCATATTTTGATTGACAAAGGGTCAAAATTTCAAATTGATACGTGGATTAGGCACTGAGACAAGTCACGCTGGGCACATGCAGGTATCGCAGCAGCTTCCAAACAAACGCAGAACAGCAGCAGCAGAAGCTCCAGCACAACAACATGCCTACCCATACTAGTGGTGAGCGGGTTCGGTTCCTCTGAATCCAAACCCCCCCGAACTTCACCCATTTTACACGGTTCTGAGGCAGACTCGGATCCTCCCGCCTTGTTCGGTTAACCCGAGCGCGCTCGAACGTCATCATCCCGCTGTCGGATTCTCGCAAGATTCGTATTCTATATAAGGAGCCGCACGTCGCAGCCATTTTCACTCGTGCATTGGAGATTATAGGGAGAGGACGTGCAGCGTTCTCTCAGTTTCTGTGTTCAGTGTGCTGCAAATATCTGTGCTCAGTGTGCTGAATATATCTACGTTCTCTGCCTGAAAAACACTCCATATCTGTGCTGCATTGTAGTATATAGTAGGAGGACAGTGCAGAATTTTGCTGACCAGTGACCACCAGTATTATATAGCAGTATGGTACAGTAGTCCACTGCTCTACCTACCTCTGTGTCGTCAAGTATACTATTCATCCATACCTGTGGTGCATTTTAGTTGTGCGCAGTATATATAGTAGGAGGATAGTGGCAAGGAGCGGCTGAGGCACTGGCCTATGTTCATGGCTAGTGGTTTAGATTCACATGAGGATGGAAGCACTTATCCTCTCACTAGAAAAATGAAAAGACTTAAGCTGGCAAAAGCACAGCAAAGAACTGTGCGTTCTTCTAAATCACAAATCCCCAAGGAGAGTCCAATTGTGTCGGTTGCGATGCCTGACCTTCCCAACACTGGACGGGAAGAGGTGGCGCCTTTCACCATTTCCAGTTCCTGATAGTCAAATTGAAGATGTCACTGTTGAAGTACACCAGGATGAGGATATAGGTGTTGCTAGCGCTGAGGAGGAAATTGACAAGGAGGATTCTGGTGGTCAGGTGGTTTGTTTAAATCAGGCACCCGGGGAGATACCTGTTGTCCGTGGGACGAATATGGCCATTGACATGCCTGGTCAAATTACAAAAAAAATCACCTCGTCGGTGTGGAATTATTTTAACAGAAATGCGGACAACATTTGTCAAGCCGTGTGTTGCCTTTGTCAAGCTGTAATAAGTAGGGGTAAGGACGTTAACCACGTAGGAACATCCTCCCTTATACGTCACCTGGAGCGCATTCATCAGAAGTCATTGACAAGTTCAAAAACTTTGGGTGATAGCGGAAGCAGTCCACTGACAACTAACCCTTCCTCTTGTAACCAAGCTCCTGCAAACCACACCACCAACTCCTTCAGTGTCAATTTCCTCCTTAGACAGGAAAGCCAATAATCCTGCAGGCCATGTCACTCTCAAAAGGATATAGGCTTTGTATTTCAAGGATCAACACCGCTGTTTGCCGTCAATTAATTTTAGAACCGTGCATGGGAGCCCGGTTCTAACCACTGCAGTCAGGAACATTCGCACTGCAGTCTCCATCTCTACAGCCCCAGCCGCCCATCTCAAGTTGGGGCGGTAGAAGTTACAGGTGCCGTTCCCTTCAAGCCCGGCGCAGACCGGCGCACGGAGTTCACACCGGGTGTCTGCTTCACCAAAGACAGGCCGATTGCTGGCCGAATACACCCGGACCAATCATCTCATTAACTCCGGAAATACCAGCTTACAGCCTCCGTTTGGAAAGCGCGGAGGTACCGGAGGTGGTGTGGATCGGCGGGGACGGCTCATCGGGACACCCCGCACGGCGCGGCATCAATTACATCCGCTGAGGCTCTGGTGTGTGTCTCTGTTCAGACAACGGGACGGCACCAGGGAGCAGGGACCGAAGAAGCTCCTGCCCAGCGGTAATTGTGCATTTAAAATTATTTTTCCTGCACCAGCCGTTCATTGCCATGAATTTGTGATATATGCAATCCTTTAAAAGCATACAGCCGTGAGTGATTCTTGCTTAGATTAAGCATCTAACAGTTTTATATTTTTGTGCACATATTGAACCCAGTACGCTTTATGACCTTCCAGGTGTTATTAATAATTAATCGTATGCAAATAAGATTATTCACTATTGATGTTTTTATTATAATTTGAATACGGAGCTACAATACAGTGCATATTTATATTATTGTGATATTTTAATATTGTTTTTTACCCCCGGGAGGTTGTTGTAATTCTTATATACATTTTATACAAATAAATGTTTTCAACTTTCTGATCGTCAAGCGCCACTTGTTATTTGTTTTATAGTCATGTCACTGTCAAGTCTGACGAGTCCTCTCCTGCCTGGGATTCCTTTGATGCATCCTTGAGTGTAACGCCTACTGCTGCTGGCGCTGCTGTTGTTGCTGCTGGGAGTCGATCGTCATCCCAGAGGGGAAGTCGGAAGATCACTTGTACTACTTCCAGTAAGCAATTGACTGTCCAACAGTCCTTTGCGAGGAAGGTGAAATATCACAGCAGTCATCCTGCTGCAAAGCAGATAACTCAGGCCTTGGCAGCCTGGGTGGTGTTAAACGTGTGTCCGGTATCTACTGTTAATTCACAGGGAATTAGAGAATTTATTGAGTTAGGGTGTCCCCAGTACCAAATACCATCTAGGTTCCACTTCTCTGGGCAGGCGATACCGAGAATGTACACAGACCTCAGAAAAAGAATCACCAGTGTCCTAAAAAATGCAGTTGTACCCAATGTCCACTTAACCACGGACATGTGGAGCAGGGCAGACTCAGGACTATATGACTGTGACAGCCCACTGGGTAGATGTATTGCCTCCCGCAGCAAGAACAGCAGCGGTGGCACCAGTAGCAGCATCTCACAAACGCCAACTCGTTCCTAGGCAGCCTACGCTTTGTATCAACGCTTTGCATAAGAGGCACACAACTGACAACCTCTTACGGAAACTGAGGAACATCATCGCAGAATGGCTTAACCCAATTGGACTCTCCTGGGGATTTGTGACATCAGACAACGCCACCAATATTGTGCGTGCATTACATGTGGGCAAATTCCAGCACGTCCCATGTTTTGCACATACATTGAATTTGGTGGTGCAGAATTATTTAAAAAATGACAGGGGCGTGCAAGAGATGCGGTCGGTGGCCCGAAGAATTGCGGGCCACTTTCGGCATTCAGCCACCGTGTGCCGAAGACTGGAGCACAAGCAATCACTCCTGAACCTGCCCCGCCATCATCTGAAGCAAAGGTGGTAATGATGTGGAATTCAACCCTCTATATGCTTCAGTGGATGGAGGAGCAGCAAAAGGCCATTCAAGCCTATACAGCTACCTACGATACAGGCAAAGGAGGGGGAATGCACCTGACTCAAGCGCAGTGGAGAATGATTTCAACGTTGTGCAAGTTTCTGCAACCCTTTGAACTTGCCACACGTGAAGTCAGTTCAGACACTGCCAGCCTGAGTCAGGTCAGTCCCCTCATCAGGCTTTTGCAGAAGAAGCTGGAGACATTGAAGGAGGAGCTAAAACAGAGCAATTCCGCTAGGCATGTGGGACTTGTGGATGGAGCCCTTAATTCGCTTAACCAGGATTCACGGGTGGTCAATCTGTTGAAATCAGAGCACTACATTTTGGCCACCGTGCTCAATCCTAGGTTTAAAACCTACGTTGTATCTCTTTCTGGCAGACACAAGTCTGCAGAGGTACAAAGACCTGCTGGTGAGACACTTGTCAAGTCAAGCGGAACGTGACCCGTCAACAGCTCCTCCTTCACATTCTCCCACAACTGGGGCTGCGAGGAAAGGCTAAGAATTCCGAGCCCACCCGCAGGCGGTGATGCAGGGCAGTCTGGAGCGAGTGCTGACATCTGGTCCGGACTGAAGGAACTGCCAACGATTACTGACATGTCGTCTACTGTCACTGCATATGATTCTGTCACCATTGACAGAATGGTGGAGGATTATATGAGTGACCGCATCCAAGTAGGCACGTCAGACAGTCCGTACGTATACTGGCAGGAAAAAGAGGCAATTTGGAGGCCCTTGCAGAAACTGGCTTTATTTTACCTAAGTTGCCCCCCCCCCCCCCCTCCAGTGTGTACTCCGAAAGAGTGTTTACTGCAGCCGCTCATCTTGTCCCCAATCGGCGTACGAGGTTACTTCCAGAAAATGTGGAGAAGATGATGTTCATCAAAATGAATTATAATCAATTCCTCCGTGGAGACATTCACCAGCAATTGCCTCCAGAAAGTACACAGGGACCTGAGATGGTGGATTCCAGTGGGGACAAATTAATAATCTGTGAGGAGGGGGATGTACACAGTGAAAGGGGTGAGGAATCGGAGGAGGAGGTGGACATCTTGCCTCTGTAGAGCCAGTTTGTGCAAGGAGAGATTGATTGCTTCTTTTTTGGTGGGGGCCCAAACCATCCAGTCATTTCAGTCACAGTTGTGTGGCAGACCCTGTCGCTGAAATTATGGGTTTGTTAAAGTGTACATGTCCTGTTTATACAATATAAGGGTGGGTGGGAGGGCCCAACGACAATTCCATCTTGCACCTCTTTTTCTTTAATTTATCTTTGCTTCATGTGCTAGATGGGCCAGGTGTTTGTGTTGGCCACTTGGGTCGCTTAGCTTAGCCATCCAGCGACCTTGGTGCACCTCTTTTTTTCTTTGCATCATGTGCTGTTTGGGGACTATTTTTTAAATTGGCCATCCTGTCTGACACTGCAGTGCCACTCCTAGATGGGCCAGGTGTTTGTGTCGGCCACTTGGGTCGCTTAGCTTAGTCATCCAGCGACCTCGGTGCAAATTTTAGGACTAAAAATAATATTGTTAGGTGTTCAGAATAGACTGGAAATGAGTGGAAATTATGGTTATTGAGGTTAATAATACTATGGGATCAAAATGACCCCAAAATTCTATGATTTAAGCTGTTTTTGAGGGTTTTTTTGTAAAAAAAAAAACCACCTGAATCCGACAAAAAAATTTCAGGGAGGTTTTACCAAAACGCGTCCGAATCCAAAACACGGCCGCGGATCCGAATCCAAAACCAAAACACAAAACCCAAAAAAATTTCGGTACACATCACTAACCCATATCTGCACAGACAGAGAAAAGAGTTGCGTAATATTCGGGGAGAGGAGGAAATTAGAAGGCAGGTGACTGGAACAGTTAAGGATGATGTTGTGTATAAGAAGATATCCCTTCTGGTGGCAGAAAGAGGCATCCAAAAAACCCAGGAACAAGTTGTTAACAAATTGAAGGCACTACGCAAACAATTTACTACGGTACACGACCATAATCGCAAGAAAAGTGACGCTCGATGGATCGAATGGGAATATGTTTGCTATAGCGTCTTCGGCAAAATGGCACTAACAAATCCCATAGCACAATCGTCATCCAGCTGTGCCAGATGTCTGTACAGGAAAACTGTGAGGAAACAGCTAACAATGCAGCCCGCCATCCACGCTGCTTATATCAGAGCAGTTTTGAAGTATCAACCTGCAACGATGATTCAATCAGTGCCACTATTGAGGAGGTACTGGAGTCTTAGACGGAGACATCGCAACCCACTAAAACCACATCTTTTGCGCTCCATTAGGAAGTATTAACGTTTTTATTTACACACACACCACTCTACAGCAGGGGTGTAAAAACTGTCGGCCCTCCAGCACCTGTAGAACTACACATCCTAGCATGCCCTGCCACAGTTGCAGCAGTCCCTAATACAAAATCTATGTTAAGGCATAATGAGATGTGTAGTTCCACATCAGCTGGAGGGCTGCGCGTCTAACACTCCAGCTCTACAGGCACATTTCTCAGCAAGTTTTAGCTATTAGTCACTGTGAGGATGCCCCAGCCAATACTGTGGTTTTGCCTTGTCAATGATCGGCGCTTTAATACCCACACCCATCTCCGGCAAACTCGCACTATTACATCCCACCCAATGACTTTAAAGTAGCTTAAACTCTTTGAGAAATGGGTTCCGAAATGTATTCAAAACATAATGGGAAATGTTGCAGAGTATAGCTATGGTGCAGGTGTGAGAAGACCACAAACATATATGCTACCACTGCTATTATTATATATACTCATTTATGTTTAAAAACATTTTCATCCCCTTCACAGTCTATAACGTTCCACAGAGAAAGAAGAAACTGAACAAAACAGAACAATCTGTTAGAGCAATCCATTATCGTGGAGCATCTGCGTGAGGCGGATAGTGAGTTGAATGCCCAGGAAGATGCACGAATTGAGAGATATCTTGCGTCTAAAAAGGAAATGCATTAATCATTTATGACAGTTAATGGCCATGTATGTTAGGCAGACGTCCTTTTTTGAAGGTACGTTTGCCCGTACTCTAGTGAATACAAAACAAGCACAACAAGAGCCAGCCTACCCACAGCACCCATATGGTCCATACAACTATGAGCCTACCTCAAATCCCACAACACCAATCCCGCAATCTGCAAAATATCGGGTGTTTAGACAATTGCCTTAAATAAGGCTAGTTGTTGATAAAACAATGGGGTTACTTCAGACGTGATCGCAGCAGGAAATTTGTTAGCAGTTGGGCAAAACCTTGTACACTGCAGGGGGGTGCAAATATAACGTACTGAGAGAGTTAGATTTGGGTGGGGTGTGTTAAAACTGAAATCTAAATTGCAGTGTAAAATTAAAGCAGCCAGTATTTACCCTGCACAGAAACAATATAACCCACCCAAATCTAACTCTCTGCAAATGTTATATCTGCCCCCCTGCAGTGCACATGGTTTTGCCCAACTGCTATCAAATTTGCTGCTGCGATCAACTCTGAATTACCCCCAATGTTTGTGTTAAGGTACTGTACACATTTCATGTTTATTGTGTTTTTACATTGAGTGCATTTGCAAAAATTGCCACAAATCTACAAAGGCAAATGTTAGGGCAGGGATCTTCAACCTGTGGCCCTCTAGCTGTTGTGGAACTATATGGCAAGGCAAGTTGGGACATGTAGTTCCACAACAGTTGGAGGGCCACAGGTTGAAGAGTGTTCTGTCTGCGCTTGAATATTTTATATGGTTACCTCAACGATGTGCGGTAGTGGGATCTAAATATTTGGGTTACCCTGATACCTAGAAAGCCAAACGTATGGGGATTTTTACAGAGTGTGCACTTGAATATTTTATATTGTTACCTCAAGGATGTACGGCAGTGGGTTCCAAACTGGCTTCTCAGTTCGGCCTAACAGAGTAGGTGTTAAGGGAATGCGTCTTGAAGCATCGGTGAATGAACAAGCAGGAATATACCTTTGCCTGTTAACCTGACCTGAGGACCCAGTTTGGGTTACTGTAATATATATGGCTTCTTTTCTTGATACACACAAGAAGTTTTCCTACGGGTCATATGACCATCGTTCTGGTGTGTATCCAGTCTCAGGCTGGTGTTGTGTTTCATTTTTGCAATGTCTAAATTGTGTACCTTATAATACTTTGCACTTTTCACTAAATGTTTTTAGAATCAGCAATTTATGTAAATTCAGAGAATGTGTGCCAACGGTTTCAAAAAAAGATATACAACTAATAACTTTTGAACAATTTTTATAAATGATAAATTGTAGAAAACAAAATAAACAATTGTTTGCTTACAAAAACTTGTCTGTCTTCTCTACTGCAACATTGAGGGAAGATTGGCTGCAATGGTGGCCCTGATGCTCTCGACGGTTATGTCATGTCCCCCTCATAGCCTGCTGCATCATGTACAGTGCCCCCCACCTCATGATCCTGCACATTCCACTCTGGGAGAAAGTTTTCCCTTTGTATCTCACATGTACAGTATTATGAAGAATGCAGAAGACTGCTACTATACCTGGCATCATTCCTCTTCATGACGCATCGCCAGCATCCTTTTAAGCGGCCAAATGCATTCTCAACTGCCATACGGGCCAAGCTTAGGCATGAGTATAGGATATCTTTTTTGGGAGATGAGGTGGACCCGGGATGCCCACACAATCTACAGTCACCGATTTCTGTTAATAAAATATTTAATATTATTCCTGATGTAAAACATGAATATTGGTTTATGGGTGAACATTAGGTTAAGGAGTAAATATTCTTCCCTCTCTAGGGAAAAGCCATCCACCTTGCTTGTCCTCAGCAATATTGAAGAGATCAGAGTTTTTGAGAACCCTCGCGTCATGTGAGCATCCGGCCCACCCTATGAAGACATCTGTGAAACTCATAATAAAGGTGTATTACATTTTATGCCTCAACACATTAAAAAAAAACGTGAGCCTATTAAAAACACATTAGTAAAACCGTTCTTACCAGTATTTGTGGTCCACTACAGCTTGCAGGACAATTGAATGCCACCCCTTGCGATTATAGTAGTCTGCTGGGTTGTCACGGGGGGCAATGATGGGGATGTGGGTCCCATCTGTGGCCTCAGCACACTGTGGGTAATCACACCTCTTGAATCCTTTTATAGTGTCATCTAGCTGCTGTCCTTGGGGCAAAGAAATTAAGCGCCGGTCAGGGTATCCAGCGATGCCCACGTGACCTGGTAAACAATCTTGCAGACCATGCAAATTCCTACTCCAAATAAACATGAGTGTGTGCAATACTCTCCAGGGATAGCACCACCAGAGAGCAATTGCTAATCTCCTGCTTGGCTCAATGGGCTTTCGGATGTTGGTGGACTGCTTGGTAATTGCGGGAGACAATAGTACCAAAATATATTAGAATGTAGCACAAGACATCCTGAAATGTGCCATCCACTGGTCCTCCTGAAAACCTAAAATGGTCTGCATGAATGCTTCTCCATGTCTGCGATCTCTCACCCACATTCTTCAGCCTGGTGCAGTGCTCATTCTCATTATAGAAGTAACGCTGGCTGACATCAGCACTCTGCTCCTTTTCCAATAATAGCGATGAGAACTAGTCTTTTCCACAAAGGATTGCTCCCTCCTCCTCCAGCGCAGCAGTAGGTAGCACAGGGTGAGAAGCTGCATCAAACTGTAGCAGAATACAACAGCAGAAAACTGCAATCTGCAACTCCAGGCTAGACACCGCTTCTCCATCGGCCTCCATTGCTGCAATGCTGTGAGCAGTTCCCACCACTCCTTTTTGTGACTTCATCTTGTTGAGCCAGAAAAGTACATTTTTAATAACATCAATAAGTTTTTGCAGAGCTTACCTGGTTTCAGTGGAAACAAAGCCAACCCGGGTCAAAGTGCAGTGGACACGGCATCTGAAGCCGGGTCCGATGCGGATTGGAGGCGGGTTAAAAATCCCGGGTTGGACCCAGTATTTAGGTGGAAAGGGGTATTATCACTCACTGACTCATCACTAATTCTCTTACTTCCCGATATGTTAGGAAGCTGAAATGTAACATGTATTCTGCAGGTGGGAAATAGGAAATCTACACAATCAGAATTTTAATAAACCTCACCTAAGGGGATGAAAAGTGGGTTGACGTAATGACATCATTACTGATAACGTCCAAACAGACAATTTGATCAAAATTTGGATTGCACCTCCAGTGTGTAGAATTTAATAAACTACAAAAATGGTCCTGTCACTTTTTAGCATATCTGCGATGGGTGCTCCTCTGGTAACACCAAGAACCATGTATTAATATTTACTTACATTAAGACATCTTAAAGTTACATCTCTATAGGTTTAACAATTTTTTTACTTTTTTTTATATTTACAACCGTGAAAATCAGAAACTCCTGTGTGAATGAGTAGAACAGCTAGTAAACTTGTAAAGGCTTCTTGCTGTTGCCTTCATTATGGTTTCTGACGAGACCTGATGTAAAGAGAGTAAAAAAAAATGGCCATGATGTAAGTTCTTAAAATATCTTTACTTATCAGCCTGTTAAATATTTTTTTCACATGTAATAGAATTCTCCTTATATCAACCAACTTGCATTTAGGGTTTAGTGGTAGTCACAATGGACTGCCTAGACCAGATGTTGCCAGACTTTTCTGAATCGCAACGCTCTAGAGCAGCAGCATTTTTTTCATGGCACCCCCTAGGCTAAAAGACTCCTATCGATAAATACTCGCCTGCTTGAGAGTCCGGCTTAGCTGATGGCCAGATGAGGCCAGGTGATTCGATTCTTCTTTTTTTGTCATTATGACTTTTTTTATTTTGTAACTGGTGAGGGTGGTGGAGGCAATTGTCTGTAAAATGTGGTAGCGGGGTGGGTGAGGTTGGTGCTGCTTGGCAGTCGGGAGGTCTAAACATAAAGCGGGCATTGACATGATTGGGGGCAACTGATAATGTTGTGCCTAGGGGCGACCTGACCCATACATTTGACCCTGAACACCAGGATTGGGGAGTGAATCAGCCACATTGCGCATTGAAGTGACTGAGACAAAGGGATAAATATAATAGCCCAAGCAATGCAAGCATCTGCGAATCCCAAAAGTCTGCACAATGTTTTAAAGGAGCAATCATTTTAAAAGGCAAAACCAGGTTGAATTTGCCTTTTAAATGATTGCCCCTTTTAAACAATTTGGTTTTGCCTTTTAACTGATTGCCTATTAAAAACATTGGGCAGTCTCACCGGAAACCAGGTGATGCCTGCAAGTCAATGGCTATTCCATTTACCCCAAACACTCTAGTGAGGTTCAGAAGGGTTGGGTTTAAAATGCCGGCTGTCGGGATGGTGGCGGTCAGAAGACCGACAGCGGCATCCCGACAGTCAAAATCCCAACAAGGGGTGGTAAGTAGTCTAACCCTCCACCTAATCTACCCTAACCCTTCCTTTTAGGTGCCTTTTTTATTCAGGGAGACGACAAATTCACAATAATAAAGTAATGGAGAGCACCAAACACTACCTGTTTGTTTCGAGAATTTTCTGCAGCGGTGTACACTGGTATTCCACAGGGAATAACATCGTATTGAAGAGTTGGATCTTGATCCAAGGCACCAACAGGCTAAAGCTTTGACTGTTCCCAGGATGCACTGCACCGCCTCCTCTATCCCCACCTCCTGGCACTGGAGCCCAGTTTGTAAGTTGGTGCCTGCAATGCAGGCAGCTAACAGGGAGGGCTGCATTTGGCAGCCCTGAAAAGAGCTTTACTGACAAGAAAGAAGACTTCAAGGGCCGCAGCATAGGCACTTGATGTTATATTGGAAACAAAATGTGTTAAACAGATGCGCTACTTATCAATGCCGCCTGCTTGATAAATCAAGGAATCCTCATTAAATTCCAGAAACAGTACAGGTAAGAAGTGTATTTAACAAGTGGGCGCAAAGAACCTACATGTATCAAATCCTCAAGATGTGGAATAATTCCAAGGATATCAGGTACAGTTCATAAATTTCCAGGGCCAACCAATGGTCAGTTAGATGGTATTTCTGAAGTATCGCAGTCAGTGTTTTCAGACTCCCAATGCACCCCGTGGATCAATAGGAAAATGATCTTTATATGTATCAAATCCTCAAGATGTGGAATAATTCCAAGGATATCAGGTACAGTTCATAAATTTCCAGGGCCAACCAATGGTCAGTTAGATGGTATTTCTGAAGTATCGCAGTCAGTGTTTTCAGACTCCCAATGCACCCCGTGGATCAATAGGAAAATGATCTTTATCTCCCAACATGACCCTCTCCAAGAGGGACACAATGCTCTGCTTCTAGACTTCTCTCTTAATGTTTTCACCTGACTGCGCTCATCCCCTACAGTTTGAGTACTCGTGAAATGATGCAAATGGATACTTATATAAAGGTGTGTTTTACTTTCATATGTATCAAATATGACACTCAATATAATGAAACAGTGCAGATAAATATTGTTGAACATGAAAAAGGTGGTAATCACAATGTGTGCTCCACGGGGAGCACCTGTTTAACTCAGTCCTTTAATCACTCTGAGTGATTAAAGGACTGAGTTAAACAGGTGCTCCCCGTGGAGCACACATTGTGATTACCACCTTTTTCATGTTCAACAATATTTATCTGCACTGTTTCATTATATTGAGTGTCATATTTGATACATATGAAAGTAAAACACACCTTTATATAAGTATCCATTTGCATCATTTCACGAGTACTCAAACTGTAGGGGATGAGCGCAGTCAGGTGAAAACCAGATATCCATATTGAACCAAAGGGCAAGGACACCCTTTTGACTAGCAGCACATCCCATACAGTAAAACCACCCCAGTGCGCAGATTACCTCCCTTTTTGTTAATTGTCTAGCCTGTCCATAATCTGCAGCAAGGGTCACTACATTCACGTTCATGGGCATCATTTACAACCGAACAGATAGGGAAAACAGAGCCAAGGATTTATTTGCACAATTCAGTAGTGCCACCAATGAGGTACCCAACACCACTAACTTCTTTAACAAATTTACCCTATTAGAAAAGCATATTACGAAAGAAAATAAACTATGGTGGGACATACAGACATTAGCATGGTACAAAAGCAACAATATTATACCAAAAGGGCTTAAAATCAAGAAGGCTTCAGCCCTACACAATCCTGACATCACATTTACGAAACAATGGAACAACATACTTGATGATTGCTCTCATCAATTAGTTAAATTACTACTAGATACACATACGGAGGAGTTAGCCAAACTAGAACACAACATTCAACAATTAAGTTTGGAACTAGAACCATTTGAACAAAAACAAGAATTCCGCACTTTAACAGAAATCACACTACAAAGGATTAGACAAGGAGAAGAGAAGATCATCACCATTAAAAAGAATAAAATACTCAGAGATAAATTTGGAATACATCACAAAAACAAATCCAAACAGAAAGCAACTCATGATTCACACAGAAACGCTAATCAGAACAAAAGTCTGCCCAAAGCGAGAACAAAAGCACCACCAGCTATACCTAGAACACCCATATACAAAAGGTTAAAATTAACATACCAACAGTACATGACAAAGTTACATTCGAGAAATTTAGAAACAGGCAAACCCATTACCCAATCAAGCTATCATGACACATCCATTGAAACATCTACGATAACTGATAACGATACATCCTTTTCTATCTATGACATTAATGATGAATTCTCCCATGATTTAGCCAGAAAATCGTTAGAACAGGGCTGGCTTGACACTGAATTAGCGTTACTCAATACAACACCAGGAGTACTGGGGTCACAGACGGAATATCTCACGGCCACCGGTGAGAGCACCATATTCATTGAAGAAGCCAAAACTGACACCAATCCAACATGTGGAGACTCCAACAGTTTTTTAGAATCAACGACAGACCTCATCCACCAGATAGGGTCTGTCAAGACACAGAACCAGCAGACAAAGAGAAAACTTTCAGAACCCGACGAGGATGCAGGGGGGGACAAAAAAGCAAAACACTGAACCCTAAAGTGACACAAACCGAAGGACAGGGCATATTCAACTTGAGCAGCCATGTACTTAACAAACATCAAGTTAGTGCCCTAGATAAGGGACTCAAATTTGCACCTACAGCACCGTTAAACAAATTCGAAACTTATCTGGACATACAAAAATTTACACGTAAGCTTACACTAAAGAAATACTTTCAGAAGACCCCACTACCACAACATAAACCAGACAAAGATGACCCTTTTTCTCACACTTCTCTCAAACCCAAGTCACAGTTTTATCCCAATTACATGATGGGAAACCATATAGCGACATTCACCGATATGGTAGAGAAAGACGTCATGAGACTAGACGAGAGACCTAATAGACTTAGGAAACACAACATGACCAATAAGGAACAAAGAGCACTGACAGAACTCAGCAAAAATACTAACTTGGTAATTAAACCGGCTGACAAAGGGGGAGGGGTAGTACTTCTTAACAAGGATGACTATATGAAGGAAGCCAACAACATACTGAGCGACACGAGCACCTACAGAAAACTACAAGGAGACCCCACCCATACATTCAAACAGCAACTACAGACCCTACTTAGTGAAGGGTTGGACAAAGGGATCCTCTCGACACAGGAACACACATATCTCAACATACAACATCCAATCATACCAGTATTCTACTACCTACCAAAAGTGCACAAAAACCCAACAAAACCACCAGGCAGACCGATCATATCCGGAATAGATTCAATCAGCTCAAATCTCTCACAGTATATTGATGTCTTTCTACAGCCATATGTAAAAACTCAGAAATCCTATCTTAGAGACACTACTGACATCCTTAGAAAGTTAGAATCAATCACATGGAAAGAGGACTACTGGTTAGTCACAAGCGATGTCACCTCTTTATATTCCATCATAGAGCATGCACAGGGAATAGACAGCACATGTCATTACCTCGAACAAGACCCCAACATGTTACCAGACCAACGAGAATTCATTTTGGGGGGCATAGAGTATATTCTCACCCACAATTACCTATGGTTTAACAACAACTATTACCTACAGACCACCGGGACCGCTATGGGGACGAGGTTCGCGCCAAGTTACGCAAATCTGTTCATGAGCAAGTGGGAAGACGATACAATCTGGTCTGATGTGGAGCTTGGTGCGAACCTCGTCCTCTGGACCAGATTCATAGATGATATATTCTTCATCTGGAAGGGAGATGAAGAATCACTCAAAAGTTTCAATACACACCTCAATCAGAACGATCGGAATCTCAAACTCACCACCACATATAGCAAGGAAAAAGTACAATTTTTAGATCTCAACATTTTCATAGATGAAGATCGAATACACACAAACACTTACAATAAAACTGTCGACGTGAACAGTTATATACTAGCCACCAGTGGGCATCATCCGACATGGCTCAATGGCATACCAATGGGACAATTTAAAAGACTTCGTAGAAACTGTTCCAAAATGAGTGATTATGAAACACAGGGGAAGGTTTTGAGTGACAGATTTAAGGAAAAAAACTACCACACCGAGACAGTACAAGTAGCCTTCGAAACAGCAAAAAAGATAGAGAGGCCCGCACTCCTTAACTACAAAGAGAAGCCAAAACAGATGACACAAATCGAAGAACCACTGTTCATAACACAATATTCAGACCAAGCCCATCAGATCAAAAAGATCATCACAAAACACTGGCAGATATTATTGCAAGATGACAATTTAGCTAAAGTTCTACCCCCTAACCCCAAAGTCATCTATCGAAAGGCTCCTGACATAAAGAAAAAACTAACACACAGCCACATACCGCCACCAAATCAGATACAAACCACAATAGATGGGTCACAGAACAAAGGAGGTTTTTACCATTGTGGGACCTGCTCAGGTTGCCATATGGTAAAAGCAAGAAGCACATTACCCACTATCATGAAACAATCTGCAACTAACTCATACAGTTACAAAATCAAAGACAGAATCACATGCCACAGCAAAGGCATCATATACTTACTAGAATGTCCATGTAAGTTACAGTATATAGGGAGAACCGTCCGACCACTGAAAATCAGAATCAGTGAACACATTCGCAATATTAAACGAAAAACAGAAGATCATCCGCTCTCATTACACTTTAGAGACCATCATGAATCAAATCCCGCATTACTAAAGTTTACGGGGCTGAAAGAAGTCAAGAAGAACTGGAGGGGAGGGGATTACATACAAAAAATAAATAAAGAAGAGTTACGTTTAATAATCTCCTTTGGCACACTAGCACCAAAAGGGTTAAACATTGATAATGAAATAAGGTCTATCATCTGCAAGTAGAACCAATCATTTAGTATACAGATATCCAATACCCAGAAAAAGCCCACAGGGAACATAGGCTTATAAACCACTCCAAAGTAGGAAAGTTATATATATCCCAAATATTTCATAACAATACCAAAGAATCCACTTTACCATAATTGTTGACACACAAGAAACATCTTGAATTTTTTAAAAGCTCCGTGATCAGATAGCATACTAACAAGCCACATACCATCTGCCCCCTGCAATACTAACAACCTCAACCACCAATCAAAAAAAACAAAACAAAAGTGAACTTCATTTGCATTGCCATGTTTTCAGACTTTCCCTGTTTCTGAAACTCACAAATGGGACAGATTGCAGGAACATGTGATCTGCCCCCTGCAATACTAACAACCTCAACCACCCAAAAAAAAAAAAAAAAAAGGAACTTCATTTGCATTGCCATGTTTTCAGACTTTCCCTGTTTCTGAAACTCACAAATGGGACAGATTGCAGGAACATGTGATCTGCCCCCTGCAATACTAACAACCTCAACCACCAATCAAAAAACAAAAAACAAAAGTGAACTTCATTTGCATTGCCATGTTTTCAGACTTTCCCTGTTTCTGAAACTCACAAATGGGACAGATTGCAGGAACATGTGATCTGCCCCCTGCAATACTAACAACCTCAACCACCAAAAAAAAAAAAAAAAAAAAAAAAAAAAAAAAAAAAGGAATTTCATTTTCATTGCCATGTTTTCATACTTTCCCTGTTTCTGAAACTTACAAATGGGACAGATTGCAGGAACATGTGATCTGCCCCCTGCAATACTGACAACCTCAACCACCAATCAAATCAGTGGAACAAAGGAGGAACTGATGCTGGTCCCGCCCGCAAGCCAATTTAACATCCAATACTGACAACCTCAACCACCAATCAAATCAGTGGAACAAAGGAGGAACTGATGCTGGTCCCGCCCGCAAGCCATTTTAACATCCACCACTATCAGAACACTGCAAAAACTCCCAGAGGAAGACCGATCCGGTTGAAACGCGTTGGAGGAGACGACTAAGAGACATCAAACCATTGGAGGACAGGAGAGTGCTGTGAGACCCTCGGACCTACGGTGCAGACATCGGTAAGCAGTACAGACGGACGGGCAGCAGGAGGACCACACAGGTGAGTACTCCGTTGTGGGGAGGTGCAACACTGCCACAGGCTCTGTTTAGATCCTGCGGCTGAGCTCCCCCCCACGCGAACACGACCAACCCAGCGAGCGGCGCAGGCACACGGGGAGATCCCTAACAGGACGAACCGGAGAGCGGGTGCGCGAGCTGAGGGACGAGTCTGTCCGGAGCTGCCAGGAGGTTCCCGCTGCCCCCCGCACCTGTACATCTTACAAGTACGGCCGCAACGATAGTGCACGAATACCTGACTTCCACACGCAGAGGTACGGGACGCCGTCCTCTGCAACTATATGAATCTAATTACTAAAGACAGATTTTTAAAGCCCACACAGTCCGGTCAGGACTAGAGACATTTCCACTGGAAAATCTATATTTGACTTTTAAAGCAACACAGCCAGATTTAATCATTACATTTATATATTTTTTTCCAGCCCATTGGCCTTTGTGTCAGAACACACACGCCAAGAACCTAAAGGATTTAATCACCAATTTGAGTGATTAAAGGACTGAGTTAAACAGGTGCTCCCCGTGGAGCACACATTGTGATTACCACCTTTTTCATGTTCAACAATATTTATCTGCACTGTTTCATTATATTGAGTGTCATATTTGATACATATGAAAGTAAAACACACCTTTATATAAGTATCCATTTGCATCATTTCACGAGTACTCAAACTGTAGGGGATGAGCGCAGTCAGGTGAAAACCAGATATCCATATTGAACCAAAGGGCAAGGACACCCTTTTGACTAGCAGCACATCCCATACAGTAAAACCACCCCAGTGCGCAGATTACCTCCCTTTTTGTTAACTGTATACTCCGCGCCCTGGGTGCCTGTGTACTTACAGCGGAGGCGCTCCGGTCTCATAAAGCACACATGCTGCTGCTGCTCTCCTGGATCACGTGGC
This sequence comes from Pseudophryne corroboree, assembly GCF_028390025.1. NCBI lineage: Eukaryota > Metazoa > Chordata > Amphibia > Anura > Myobatrachidae > Pseudophryne > Pseudophryne corroboree. The sequence goes on from NC_086444.1 coordinate 659,053,857, forward strand.
CGCACAAGTTAGGGAGGAGGTTAGAGGCCCCCCCAGGTGGTACCCGCTGAAATCGTGATCCGGCTGTGGTCTCCAGAGATGGGCAGTGCCGCTGGTGTGGACACTGGCCATACAGGGACCCCACTATATCCACCAGGGCAAGGAGCACAGGTCGCATTTTCTAAAATCCATTTATTACAGACTCCATAGTACCTGGTGGTGAAGTCCAGCAGAGGGGATAAGACGTTGACCTGTAGCCCCTCCCCCAGCCCCAGGCGCCATCTACAGCAGATGTTCCTGCCCTGGAGCTGCATCTCTCTCTCTCCCTCACTCCCTGTCGGGGTTTGGGCACCATTACACAGAGCTGCGCTGATTCTGGGACTGCTGGGCACTGTCTCTCTGTAAAGCCGCCTGCCTCATCAGCGTTGTGCATTTATAGGACACTTAAGTATTGTACATGTTGTTTAGACAGTGTTAGTTAAGAACAAGTGCATAACTACAGGGATATTTAGTACAAGTATTCTGTGATATACATCCAGTGTTTACTGTGCATTGTTATATCTGTATACATACATAGTTTAATGTAGTAATACTAGTCCAGTGCAGTCTTATTGTTGTGTGTAATAATTTCTTCATTGTACATGTGACCGTGTGTGCCTATAGCTGCTGTGTGGTTTCCATTCCGTGTATCACATATTGCTGTTACTATATTCTGTACCCTGAGGGGGGTGTTATAGAGTAATTCCATATATCCATTTTAGAGATACAAAGAATGAATTGATAATATTGTGCTTGCTTTAGCCAGGCCTAATTAACATCCCTACACTGTAGCCTTGGCCAATTAGCATTTAAATAACCAAGCTCACATGGCCAGCTCAGCTCACTGATACAGCTAGCCCACATGCTGTGAAAGACACACCCACAGGTTGTATACCTGAACACTTGAAATCAGAGGGCACTCTCCCAAAACCACTGAGGCAGATGTACAGTAGCTGCACACAGCTACAAAGCCTCCAGAAGCATGAATTGCTCATCACCAGGACCGATCTCCTTACTAAGGCTAAGTATTGTATACACATGGCTTAATGGCATAGAATAGTTAAATATTTGTTTGTGGCAAAGTAGTTGTGAAACGATTGGCATAGAATAGTTAATTTGGAGATACAAAAGGCTTAAGGTTAATGATACGTGTGCAATTATGTGATTGGTATGTGTATGTGATAATACTCTATGAAATCTGTAATGAATTGGAACAGTAGACAATCTGCAGCATAGCATTCCTGGTATACATTTGTGGATGGTGATTTATAACAGATTGTAGTGGTTTTGTATGGTGCATCTTGCTGAAGTATAGAAGTCAACACATACTTCCTTTTGTTACTGTAGTCATGTGCTTGTAGCAATGGCATGCTGATACTTGTGGTTACCTGGTGATCTGGTCTTGTGATTGTTCATATAGCATAGCCAGCATACAATATGCTCTGGTTATTGAGATACTGTGTTGGCTTGGAATTGTGAAAGGTGATTAGATGGCTTGGAATTGTAATAACAGCACATATGCATTATATTGAAGCTTATACATTTTGGAATATAGTGGAGTCTTATGGCTTCTGCTATGTGAATATGGTGTAGCAAAGAATGCCATGTGTTTGAACTCGCAAATCTAAAATGGCTGCTGGCATTCCCTTTTGAACCATATGTTAGACTTTGGAATCATGGGAGTTTTCCCAAAATGGAGTCTAGCTTCTGTCCCATGCGGTCTGTGGACAATGCAGCCACATGCTGCCCCTCCCCCACCCACACACAAACACACACATACATAAACCAAAACCAATCCCCTAAGGTATTTCTCTAAGATATATATCTTTTCCAATATATATCAATAAATCTAGGATTTAGCCGAGTGCTTTGAGTGATATCTCCCCAGTAATAAATATATTTATATATATATATATATATATATATATATATATATATACACATACAGTACATACATTCTCACACTTATTTCATCCTGTTTCTTATATAGTTTGAATCTGTGAAACTATTATATGGTGACTTGCATTGTATTTGACCAATACTGTTTTATGATAAAAGTGAATTCTATGAGTAGCAATTGTTTGTTGAAATACATCCTTATGATTTACATTCTATATGACTGGTGTGCATTCTTCTATGAACAGAATATTCCTAATGATTTAAAGATATATATGTCTAGATGCAACCTCTGCGGGTTTGTTAATAAAAGGTACACAATTAGTGATGAATCATTATAAATCACTAAAGGGTTAAAATTATACATTTGCTTCAAAGATATGAAATATAGTTATATAATACAAGCAATAGAATCAGACAGAGAAAAGGAGGGGAATAGAGAAGGAAAAGGTATACCCCTTATCATTACCCCTTATCAGGGGGCTAAGTGCATTAGGGTCCTATATATATAGTGTTTCACAGGATATACTATTTTGTATTTTTCTGTGTATTTCAGTCACCATATACCACTTAAATCCTCTCTGTTCTGCATTTGCAGTCACACTGCACAGGGGGGTTTTGTCAGGTACTGTGTGTGGCTATACTGTACTGTACTAAGGCTACATTTCCATATAATGTCTACTGCACAGGGCCAGAGATCCGTGGCTGATCCTGCATCATGCAGTGCTGACGCTGCGGATTTATCTGAGGAAAAAATTCCAGCTGAGGGTTCGTGTACCGGGGATTCTGTACCCCCCAGTCAGTCTGCAGCACCGGTGGCTCACCAAGACCCATCTTGGGCTGCTTTTTCTAATTTACGGACTACGCTAGTAACGAGACTTGCGCCCCCTGTGGGACCTCCTGTACCATTACAGCCACATATTGTCCCTGTAGTTAATCCGCCATGGGCGGATACTCTGTCAACTCAGTTTCAACAATTAAATCAGTCTTTGGTTAAACAAAAGCCTAACCCTCGCTCTCCTAGGACCAAAGGGTTATCTAAGCGGACCATTTCTTCCTCACAATCCACTCATGTTTCGGATGCGTCATCCAATGAAGATGGGGTATATACTGACCCATCAGACACTGATGCAGATGCTTCTGATGAGGAATCTACAGCACAGGTTGATGTTCCTGACCTATTGGAGGCTATCAAACTGAGAGGCAGATTTATTAAGCTTGGTAAGGTGATAAAGGACCAGCTAATCAGATCCTAAGTGCCATGTCACAGGCTGTGTTTGAAAAATGACAGTTAGGAGCTGACTGGCTGGTCCTTTATCACCTTCCACTTTATCACTTCACCAGGCTTAGTAAATCTGCCCCTGATTCTTCAAATTGATGATAAAACTGATCCTCCAGATACGTCTAAGAAAACTGATAAGTTCAAACGTCAGAAGGTTACTAAATTAGTTTTGCCACATTCTGACCATTTAGTTGACATACGTCAGGAATCCTGGGAGTCTCCAGGAAAGAGATTCTCCCTGTCTAAAAAGATGCTAGCTCATTATCCCCTCTCTGCAGAGTTAAGTAAGAATTGGGAAACCACCACCACCGGTGGACTCACATGTCGCTAGTCTTGTGGTGTCTTCTACTCTGCCTATCACTACCGTCACCTCTCTGAAGGAACCGACGGATAAGTGTGTGGAGGGTTGCTTGAAGTCTATTTACACTCTTGCGGGTGCCATACATAGACCCACTATAGCAGGTTCTTGGCCTGCCAAGGGTATAAAAGCCTGGATTCAAGCTGTTGAGGCAGAGCTACCTTTGAATTTTTCTGATAATGCAAGACAGTGTCTTTCATATATTACCACAGCCTCTCATTACATTCAGGAGGCGGCCTCTGATGCCGGTGTTCTGGCGGCCAAAGCGTCTACTACGTCCATTCTGTGGTTGCTGTCCTGGTCAGTGGACCTGGACTCTAAAAAGACTTTGGAGGTGATCCCTTTTAAGGGACACATACTATTCGGGGAAGATTTGAACAAGATTGTTGCTGACTCAGCGTCTGCAAAGACTGCATGTCTATCAAGTACTAATCCTTCAGCTCCGAAGGTTAAGATTACCTCCTATCATTCCTTTCGACCTCCAACTAAAGCAAAGGGTCAGGCGTACCCGAAACAAGCTTGTACTTCCAAAACCTCTAAGCCCAAGCCTAAATGTTCTTGGGCTGCCTGTCAACCTGCTTCCAAACTAGACAAGACTGCTGCATGACGGGGTAGCTTCCCCCAGGGTGGGAGGCCGACTTCCACGGTTCACCCAGGTATGGTTACAGACCACTTCAAATGCCTGGGTGAAGGAAGTCGTCACTCGCGGATATGCCATATCCCCCTCACAGGTGGTCTTCAGGTTGCCAGCGGCCGGGCTCCCGGCGACCACCATACCGGTTCCGGAATCCCGACCGCTGGCATACTGACATCTTTTCTCCCTCTTGGGGGTCCACGACCCCCCTGGAGGAAGAATAGATAGCTTGGCACGCGTAGCGCAGCGAGCCCGCAAGGGGCTCATTTGCACTCGCCCAGCTGTCGGTATGCCGGCGGATGGGATTTCGACGCCGGTATGCTGGTTGCCGGGACCCCGACCGCCGGCAAGCCATACTACACCCCCCTCACAGGTTTTGCTAGTCGGTTATCCCTCCGGATCCGTTAAAAGCAAAAACTCTACATTTGGTGGTGCAATCCCTCCTGGACACAGGAGGGATAGTGCCGGTACCTCTGTCTCAGAGAGGCAGGGGCATGGCCGCAACTAGGGGGGGGGGGCTAGGGGGGCATGTGACCTGGGCGCCGTATTGGACAGGGCGCCGAGCTGGCACTTTAATCCCCCCTAATGCTCCCTCCCTATGCGGCAGCGTTTGCTTAGAGCCAGTGCCGCCTATGAAGAAGCCGTTGCTGAGCACACCGCATCGCCGAGATGAAACTGAAAATAAACTACATCTCCCAGCAGCCCTTGCTGCCGGGAGCTGTAGTTTACTTTCAGTTTCATCTTTTCAGCGTGTGATCGGTAGAGCAGAGTGGGGACAGGTTACCTCCTCCCCTCCCTCCCCGCCAGTGCATTTAATCATTGCAGTGCACTGCTGCACTGAAAAAGAAGCATCCTGAGATCTGAAATGGGGGCGGGGCTAAACGGCACTATACACAGTGCCATGTCAGCCAGCCAGTAGCATGGGAGAGAAGAGGGGGAGAGAACAGCAAAACAGCCTAAATAGTGAGTATGACTTTGGGATGGGGCACTGTGTGTGTGTGTGACTACTATATATGTGTGTATGAATGCGTGCTTGCGTGTGACTGTATGTGAATAGGTGTGTGACTACATATCTGTATGTGTGCTCATGTGTCACTGTATGTATACATGTCCCTATATATGTTTGGGATGTATTTATGTGACCGGTGGTCCCCTATCGGCACCTACATCCCGCCCCCTGAACATCCCGACAGTCGGCATGCCGACTAACAGGGACTATTCCCACTCGTTGGTGTCCACGACACCAATAGAGTGGGAATAGAACCTGTGGCGAGGGAATAGAACCTTTGTTGCACTCGCCCCCTCCCGCCACCGCTATTTTACAGCTGGGATCCCTGTGTTAAGATGCTGACCGTCGGTGAAACAGCCGCAACCCATATGTATGTATGTATGTATGTATGTATGTATGTATGTATGTATGTGTGCTTGTATGTGTTTAGGTGTGTGATTTAATGTATCAATGTATGGGTTGATATTTAATTTTTTCATCTGTAGACCAAATAAATAATACAGTTAAATGCGGGGGGGCTTGGGGCGCCGAGTTAATGTCTCGCCCTGGGTGACAAAACTCCTAGTTTCGGCCCTGGCAGGGGGAACTATTCAACACTGTTCCTAGTTCCGAAGCCGAATGGACCCTCCCGGCCCATTCTCAGCCTCAAATTTTTTAACAAATTTGTGAAGGTATCCAAATTCCATATGGAAACTCTTCACTCTATTGTTCTGGCTTTGGAGTCCAAGGATTATATGGTATCCCTGGACATACAATATTCTTACCTACATGTACCTATCGCCATGTTGCATCAGCAGTATCTGCGGTTTGCTATTGGCAACCTACATAATCAATTCCAAGCATTGCCCTTAGAACTGACTACATCTCCTCGGATCTTCACCAAGGTCATGGCAGTTATGACGGCCACTCTCCGTCGGCAAGGTATCCGGATCCTGCCGTATCTGGACGACTTGCTGATCCTGGCAAATTCCCCAGAGGTTCTCATCCGTCATCTGGAACTGACGGTCCAATTCCTACAAGCACACGGGTGGCTCATCAAATGGAAGAAGTCCTCACTGGTCCCTGCTCAGAGCATGGTGCACCTGGGGGCACTACTGGACACACACAACCAACGTTTTGTTCTGGTCTCCAGAGAAGGTCCTGAAGCTTCAGGACAGCATACAATGCTTCCTTTCTCACCCACGAGAGTCGATACACTCGGCGATGCAAGTACTAGGCTTCATGGTGTCTGTCTTTCGACATGGTAGAGTACGCTCAATTTCACTCTCACCCTATGCAGAAGCTAATATTTGCCCAGTGGGATGGCCTGCCTCACCGTATCAGATCTCACATGATCTCCTTGACTCCGGAGGTTCGTCTGTCACTGAGCTGGTGGTTGCAGGATTGACAATTGAGCAGGGGTCATCCCTTCTGGATCTCTAACTGGGTCCTTCTAATGATGGATGCCAGTCTGCCGGGTTGGGGCGCAGTGTTGGAGCAACACTCTCAGGGTTGGTGGACCAGGGAGGAATCTCTCCTTCCGATAAATATTCTGGAGTTGTAGGCAGTGTTCAATGCTTTGAAACTTGCCTGTCCTCTGGTACAGAACAGGCCTGTTCAAGTACAGTCGGACAATGCCACCATAGTGGCGTACACAAATCATCAAGGCGCCATGCAAAGCCGCATGGCAATGATAGAAGTGTCAAAGATTCTTCAATGGGTGGAACGCCATCTGCCAGGCTTATCGGCAGTGTTCATTCCGGGGGTCCTCAACTGGGAAGCGGACTTCTTCAGTTGTCAGGACGTACACGCCAGAGGGTGGAATCTTCATCCAGAAGTCTTTCAACTCCTAGTGGACAAGTGGGGCCTACCAGATGTAGACCTGATGTCATCTCAACACAATCACAAGGTTTAGGTCTTCGGAGCAAGGACAAGGGATCCTCAAGCAGTGTTCGTGGACGCACTGGCAATGGAACTTTCGGCTGCCATACGTGTTCCCTCCAGTGTCACTCCTGCTCAGGGTAATTCGGAAGTTCATCAAGGAGGCATACTACTTCTAAGCGCTCCAGCATAGCCCAGATTGCATTGGTTCTCAGACCTGCAGGATCTCTCGATAGAGCGTCCTCTTCTACATCCTCAATACCTAGACCTCCTTGTTCAGGGCACTTTAGTCTACCAGGATCTGGCCCGACTAGTTTGACGGCGCGTCTCTTGAAGCTTTGCTCCTGAAGGCAAAAGGTTTTGCTGAGGCGGTCATTCAAACTATGTTGAAATCCCTTAAACCAGCTTCGGCTTGGATTTATTATAGGGTCTGGAATTCTTACTTCACCTGGTGTGCGGCTATGAATTTTGATGCATATAAGTGCAGTAATGCCAAACTTTCGGCTTTTCTATAACAGGGCCTGGACTTAGGCCTTCGACTGTCCTCCCTCAAGGTTCATATATCTGCTTTGTCGGTGTGGTTTCGGAGAAAGATTGCGTCTCTTCCTGACGTTCACACCTTCACTCAGGGTGTTTTACAGATTCAACCTCCCTATGTCTCTCCTGTGGCTCCATGGGATCTGTCTGTTCTGAAGCCCTACAAGAGTCTCTATTTTAACCTCTTGAGTCTGTGGACTTTAAATGGCTTACGATTAAGGTCTTATTTTTGCTGGCTATTGCCTCTGCTTGATGGTTTTCAGACTTAGGTGACTTATCCTGTTGGTCACCCTTTCTGATTTTTCACTGTGACCATGCGGTTCATAGAACTTGCCTTGGTTATCTACCTAAGGTGGTGTTGTCTTTCCACCTTAACCAAGAGATTATGGCTCCGGCCATTATCTCTCCTGGTTTGTCCTCCAAAGAGCAGTCTTTGGATGTGGTACGGGCTCTCCGTATCTATGTGAAGAGAACTGCTTCCCTTAGGAGATCTGATTCTCTCTCTGTCCTTTTTGATATTTACAAACGTGGCTGGCCTGCGAATAAGCAAACTTTGGCCAGATGGATTAGAATGGTGGTTGTACAAGCTTATGCGCAGGATGGACTTCCAGCTCCTGCTGCTATCAAGGCCCATTCTACTCAGTCTTTGGACCTTCTTAGGCGGCCTGCCGTGGCGCATCCCTTGAACAATTGTGCAAGGCGGCTACATGGTCCTCAGCGACCACGTTCATCAGGTTCTATGCCTTTGAAACCTCTGCCTCCCAGGATGCCTCCTTTGGACGCCGGGTTCTTGTGCCCACTACAGTGCATCCCCTCCCATGAGGAACTGCTTTAGGACATCCCCAATGTTATTCCCTGTGGAATACCAGTGTACCCCGCTGTAGAACAGGAGATTTATGGTAAGACTTACCACTGTTAAATCTTTCTGCGAGGTACACTGGATTCCACAGGGCACCCACCCCGACGCACTTAGCTTCTTTGGGTTTGTATGGCATTAGCAGCTGGTACCGTCTCCTGTAATGAGAATAAGGTTCTATGTGGCTAACTACTATCGTCTTTTACCTGCTACTGCATTGGACTGGTTAACAAAACTGAGCTCCAGTTCCTGGAGGTGGGGAAATAGAGGAGGCAATGCAGTGCATCCTGGGAACAGTCAAAGCTTTAGCATGTTAGTGCCTCGGATCAAGATCTAACTCTACACCCCGATGCTATTCCCTGTGGAATCCAGTGTACCTCGCAGAAAGATTTAACAATGGTAAGTCTGCCATAAATCTCCTTTTTTTGCAAATCAAAATATGCAGTTAACCAATACTTAAAAACAAATAAAAAGTGGTGGTGGTGGTGGTGGGGGGGGGGGGGGGGGATGGAAAAGAGCAGGGAAGGGGGGGGCGTGACTATGACATGCATGGAGTAGCACACAGGCTGTGTAGCTCTCCAGCTTCTTCATCCCTTAACAACATCCTGTGTCCCCCCCTGTGGTCATAGGTTCGACCATTTCTTTCTAAAAGTGTAGTGCATAGTGGTGCCCAATTCTGAGCCTGTCCAGCCCCTGTCACCCGCTGTGTGACAATTGTATTGTGAGGCCCGGGAGAAAGCCGCTTCACGTGGGATGCTGCTCCCTTCCCCTCTTCCTGCCACGCTGGGCGCCCTGCTGAAAACCTCTCCCTGTCCTCATCTGCTGCATCCACCTGACTGAGAGCCGCTGTGTTCCGCTGCTAGGTGCTGGTCTGCTGCCTGTCTGCCCGCTTATCTCTCCACGCTGCTTCACTGGAGACTCGGGGACAGCCGTTCCATGTGGGTCTCCCACTCTGCTGAGCGCATTTTCCTGGCTTCCTCTCTGCCCCCCTGCTAAGAGCCCTGCCACTGCCAGACCGGGTTGCTAAAGTGCTGGGACGATTTTGTGCCATATACAGATACCCTCCTTCTGGTGAGAAGATCATTCTATTGGGATCTGCTGCATTATCCTTTGCTGCACTTGCATACCTGGGGTGTCTGGCTACTGCTGTGTAATTGCTTTGGAAAGTCTATGGAGGAGTGCTGCTAAGCTTCCCTTGTGTATTACCTGCCTCAGTCAATTTATCATACATGCTGGAGTTTGGTCAGTGTATACCTGCAACTGTGGCTATATAGCTCTGTTGGGATTATCCTTGGTCTCACATTGTGACATTCAGTGCTACCTATCACCTTTCTCCTTGTTGCTGTTTCATCCACTATGACTCCAATCCTGCTGAAGGTGAGTGGCATGCTGCACTTGGAACATATTACTTGACTGCAGTCAAAAAGATATATATTTTTTTTTATATCTGCTAACGACCACAATGGTTAAACATCATCATAACTCAGAGGCTGCAGCTAAACTGGAGAGGTTTTCCAGAAACCCCCCTGCACAGCAACACCCGGGTGCTGATGCGCAGCCTGTCTCCTCACCGCCATCTCCCTCTACTAGCTCCTCATCTATTAAGGCATCAGATGCTGCTTTACAAAAAGTACTGGATGCAGTGACTACTAGTGAGGCCAGACTTGCGGACAAAATTGGTCAAGTGCAGGTGGATTTGTCTATTATACATCAGGATCTCCAGTAGGTGCTGTAGCAGGTTGGAGAAGCAGAGATGCGCATTTCCACGCTTGAAGACACAGTATCACTGCTAGGGAGGCCCACTACCACCCTGGAATCCCAGATGTCCGAGGTGATCAGATATGGAAGGACGCTTATGGAATAATGACCGCTTTATCGGTTTGCCAGAAAAGGAAGAGGGTACCCACCCTGAAAAGTTCCTTGAGAAGTGGTTACTCGACTCATTTGGTGCAGAGAAATTAACATTGCATTTTGCGGTAGAGAGCCCATAGAGTTCCCATGCGCCCATCACCTCCTTGGGCGCCTCCCTACACATTCATTGCTAATATTGTTCATTACCGTGACCGGGACGCTATACTGAAACTCGCACGCACTAACGGCCCTCTTAAGTGCAATGGGACCCAAATATCTGTCTTCCTGGATTTTGCAATTGGGGTTCAGAAGGACAGAGCCCAAGTCATGCCAATTAAGCAGAGTGATGGAGTCAGTTATCTACCTTTTAACATAAGCTATTTACTAATACCGTGTAGCCGTAATGGCCGCTAAACCACGTGCACGTGCTACGCACTTCGTACGCTATTTGCGTACAAAGACCTCACACGTGGTACGCAAGTTACGTACACACGCTGCGCTGGGTGTACGGAATACACACAGCGAGCGTACACACAGACAGTAACCTTATAAACTTTAAACACAGAATATGCTTACACTGTAAACCTTAATACCGTGGTACTATAATGGTGTAACACTGAACCTTTGTGAGTATGCAAGCTGTTTGAGCAATTGAGATGCTCTGAAACCCTTAGCACTTATATGGTGAATCACACAAACACTTGTTAAGGTTCCAACACCTTACCAGATGATTTTTAGTAAGTAAAAGGGAAAAGTACAGTTAACAGCTTATACACTACAAAACTAACATTAATATCTAAACAGAATAACTAGACATGAATATACAATAGCGGCACAATTGCAAACAATAACCGAGAGTGAGAGAGAGTAAATGGCAAACACAGAAGGAGAACAAGATGGTCACAGAGAAACTTACACACGTGGGAATGATCGCTAGCGCAGTCCTGGAAACCAGCTCTCAGTCATCACAGGGAAAACCTTTATGGAGAGAAGTGAGAGCTGGTCTGGCTATGGGGGTCTTTATATACACAGCATACTGTACACTACAAAGGGCCCTACAATCTCATTGTTCATTGGACACAGGAATGTCCCTCTGCATTATAACCAAAGGTCATAGGTGGGTTCGTACGGGGGGGATGTGTCTCTCTCCAACTGCTGAGGTGGGAGGCATCCTCAGGACTCCCACCACATGTGTAATAAAACAGCAAATACTGTAAATGTCCATAAACTTCTTTTAAACATAACTATACGCTGGAGCGACTAATCTCTTCCTAACCAACACCGGAATGTTTCTAATAAAATACTCTTCAGTTAGGTACTAGACACCACTGTTCAACCTTTGTCAGACCCTTCATATCATGCAAAGAGGAATCCCTATGTCCACGAACCATTTACATTAAACATACTTGCAGACATTATTAAGGGGATTAATATCTACAAAACACACTATAAAGGTTAACTATGCTATAAACGAGTCGCCCGCTACAAGCTCATAAACTCTACCGTAAATACACATATACCGCGCGTAATCGCCGGAGCGAGTGTACGCAATTTGCGGACATGTGCACGTACGGCAGACTGAATGCACGAGCAGCGGGCATGTGCATGGGGTTAGTATATGGCAATGTGTAGCATGATATTTTTAGACTTTGACAGTCCACCCTTTGGCAGTCATCAATAACTGCCACTTCCTAAACAATTCAAACAGAAAATTATATGTCATCATGTAAATACCTTTTTATGATTGGGTAGAGGGAGGAGAGGAGAAGGTGGGAAAGATATGACCTAGTGAGATAGTAAAAGCATGTGTGTATGGAATCCATGTCTGAGGGGTCATGTATCATCGTGCCGTACGTGTTCTAAATCAAGCTTCGAGGTATTGCGAAGAATACATTTGAATCCTTCTTATCCCGTATTAAGGGTCTGTGGATGGGCTGTCAAACTCTACCGAGCTCTTTCCGGCTTTTGGTTACAACAAATGGGGTGCACATTAGTTGATGATACATGAAGGGGGAGAATATGTGAATACTAATATGTGAGAATCACCTGTCGACTATGTGGGATACTACCTGGAGGGTGTAGAGATGGAGATACGAAACAAGCGTTATAAATGCAGTCATATAACTATGTGAGTTTTAGTAGACAGTCGCCGATTGGGGTCTTGTTGATGTCTTGTCTGATGTACATGTTGTCTGATGTCTCGCGGTGCTTTTGCTGTAAGTGGTGAACAAAAGCTTTTCCAGTGTCCATAAAATTACAGTCTCTAAAGTATTGGGTTTCCAGTAGATAGTTAAAGTCACTAAAAGTATTGGGTGTCTGTGACACAGTTCATCTATGGTCTGTATAAAAGAGGTTGTCAAATTCTTCTTCCAAGTGGAAGTCCTTGTACCTCGGAGGAAAACAAAGGAGAAACGGGTGAAAGAAACGGACCGTGGAATCACATTTTCATCACAACATTGTCTCAATCGTTGGGTCGTAAATTAAACCAATTGGTATTACAGTGTCCTCGCTCCTCAGACTCATCACTCTGGTTCTACGTTTACACTTCATCAAAGTCCGAACGCATCTAAATATCAGATCAATCAATATGACGACTCCCAGAATACACAAGAGAAATTTCCCTACATCCATGATAATGCCTTGGGCCCATTCTCCTAAACCAGAGAACCAATTTTGTGGGTTCAACCATGACACCCAGCCGGTCAGCTCATTACTCACTGCAGCGAGTGTAAGGTTGTGTCTCCTTCGGAACTCCCACTTCAATTGCAAAATGTCACCCATCTTTTGGTCTATGACCTCGGCCGGGTCCTCAGTGCTGTTTGTAATATACGTGCAGCACTTTACACCATACTGAGTTGCTAGGGTAACACAATACCCGCCTGTCACTGCTGTGAGGTAATTGAGAATCATCCTATGCTGAACCAGCTCTTTTTTGTAGGCTTGTAGCTCTCTCCCAGTATACCTGAACGTGTCATCATACATTTCGGTGATATTGTCTATCAGGTTCGCAAGCACGTTTATATACCTAAAGTTTATCACTCCTCTGGCGGTACGAGTGATATCTAACGCGAGTAGGAATTGAATCCCGGTGGATTCATGGATCAGATCAGAGGCCGGATGCTCTGTCCTCTCTATCAGGTGCCTTTTAACGACGTGCTCGTAATGAGTGTGAGTATAAGGAGCTTGGGCACCGCGGTGAATGTCTCTCATTTTGTTATGGGATACAGTCATTACTTCAGGCAGTACTTTTCCAATGTAACACAATCCCTCTGAGTTTGGGGCAAGCCACTTATACGCCTTCCTCCCGATTATAGTATAGGACGCCAGGCCTATTAGGACGCTGCAGTGGCAAGTATTTGAAGTGGCTAGTTATTAAGTGGCAGCTAATATCAATATGTGTTTATTGCTAAAAGATATATTTGGTAACTACAGCAGAGAGCTGATCACTGTGTGTTTATTGCTAAAAGATATATTTGGTAAATTGTTAAGTGGATTAATATCTGTAGTCAGCAAAAACTTTGTGATTGACTGGGGCTTAGTGATCTCACATTTGGTAGTTGATTAACACCTTGTGGTGGAGGGTTGCTGTGTGGGGGAGGGGGTTGTAATCACAAAGAGCATGTGTTTGTAGACTTACTTAACCAGTATAGTATAGGACGCCAGGCCTATTAGGACGCTGCAGTGGCTAGTATATGAAGTGGCTAGTTATTAAGTGGCAGCTAATATCAATAGCAGTGTTATACCTGTGTTTCATTGGTTGCATCTTCAACTGATATTTGGAATTGAGTCCTGTCTCTCCTTTTCACCAACAGGTAACTACAGCAGAGAGCTGATCACTGTGTGTTTATTGCTAAAAGATATATTTGGTAACTACAGCAGAGAGCTGATCACTGTGTGTTTATTTCTAAAAGATATATTTGGTAACTACAGCAGAGAGCTGATCACTGTGTGTTTATTGCCAAAAGATATATTTGGTAAATTGTTAAGTGGATTAATATCTGTAGTCAGCAAAAACTTTGTGATTGACTGGGGCTTAGTGATCTCACATTTGGGAGTTGATTAACACCTTGTGGTGGAGGGTTGCTGTGTGGGGGAGGGGGTTGTAATCACAAAGAGCATGTGTTTGTAGACTTACTTAACCAGTATAGTATAGGACGCCAGGCCTATTAGGATGCTGCAGTTTCTAGTATATGAAGTGGCTAGTTATTAAGTGGCAGCTAATATCAATAGCAGTGTTATACCTGTGTTTCATTGGTTGCATCTTCAACTGATATTTGGAATTGACTCCTATCTCTCCTTTTCACCAACAGGTAACTACAGCAGAGAGCTGATCACTGTGTGTTTATTGCTAAAGATATATTTGGTAACTACAGCAGAGAGCTGATCACTGTGTGTTTATTTCTAAAATATATATTTGGTAACTACAGCAGAGAGCTGATCACTGTGTGTTTATTGCTAAAAGATATATTTGGTAAATTGTTAAGTGGATTAATATCTGTAGTCAGCAAAAACTTTGTGATTGACTGGGGCTTAGTGATCTCACATTTGGTAGTTGATTAACACCTATTGGTGGAGGGTTGCTGTGTGGGGGAGGGGGTTGTAATCACAAAGAGCATGTGTTTGTAGAATTACTTAACCAGCATAGTATAGGACGCCAGGCCTATTAGGACGCTGCAGTGGCTAGTATATGAAGTGGCTAGTTATTAAGTGGCAGCTAATATCAATAGCAGTGTTATACCTGTGTTTCATTGGTTGCATCTTCAACTGATATTTGGAATTGACTCCTGTCTCTCCTTTTCACCAACAGGTAACTACAGCAGAGAGCTGATCACTGTGTGTTTATTGCTAAAAGATATATTTGGTAACTACAGCAGAGAGCTGATCACTGTGTGTTTATTTCTAAAAGATATATTTGGTAACTACAGCAGAGAGCTGATCACTGTGTGTTTATTGCTAAAAGATATATTTGGTAAATTGTTAAGTGGATTAATATCTGTAGTCAGCAAAAACTTTGATTGACTGGGGCTTAGTGATCTCACATTTGGTAGTTGATTAACACCTTTTGGTGGAGGGTTGCTGTGTGGGGGAGGGGGTTGTAATCACAAAGAGCATGTGTTTGTAGACTTACTTAACCAGTATAGTATAGGACGCCAGGCCTATTAGGACGCTGCAGTGGCTAGTATATGAAGTGGCTAGTTATTAAGTGGCAGCTAATATCAATAGCAGTGTTATACCTGTGTTTCATTGGTTGCATCTTCAACTGATATTTGGAATTGACTCCTGTCTCTCCTTTTCACCAACAGGTAACTACAGCAGAGAGCTGATCACTGTGTGTTTATTGCTAAAAGATATATTTGGTAACTACAGCAGAGAGCTGATCACTGTGTGTTTATTTCTAAAAGATATATTTGGTAACTACAGCAGAGAGCTGATCACTGTGTGTTTATTGCTAAAAGATATATTTGGTAAATTGTTAAGTGGATTAATATCTGTAGTCAGCAAAAACTTTGTGATTGACTGGGGCTTAGTGATCTCACATTTGGGAGTTGATTAACACCTTGTGGTGGAGGGTTGCTGTGTGGGGGAGGGGGTTGTAATCACAAAGAGCATGTGTTTGTAGACTTACTTAACCAGTATAGTATAGGACGCCAGGCCTATTAGGACGCTGCAGTGGCTAGTATATGAAGTGGCTAGTTATTAAGTGGCAGCTAATATCAATAGCAGTGTTATACCTGTGTTTCATTGGTTGCATCTTCAACTGATATTTGGAATTGAGTCCTGTCTCTCCTTTTCACCAACAGGTAACTACAGCAGAGAGCTGATCACTGTGTGTTTATTGCTAAAGATATATTTGGTAACTACAGCAGAGAGCTGATCACTGTGTGTTTATTTCTAAAAGATATATTTGGTAACTACAGCAGAGAGCTGATCACTGTGTGTTTATTGCTAAAAGATATATTTGGTAAATTGTTAAGTGGATTAATATCTGTAGTCAGCAAAAACTTTGTGATTGACTGGGGCTTAGTGATCTCACATTTGGTAGTTGATTAACACCTTTTGGTGGAGGGTTGCTGTGTGGGGGAGGGGGTTGTAATCACAAAGAGCATGTGTTTGTAGAATTACTTAACCAGTATAGTATAGGACGCCAGGCCTATTAGGACGCTGCAGTGGCTAGTATATGAAGTGGCTAGTTATTAAGTGGCAGCTAATATCAATAGCAGTGTTATACCTGTGTTTCATTGGTTGCATCTTCAACTGATATTTGGAATTGAGTCCTGTCTCTCCTTTTCACCAACAGGTAACTACAGCAGAGAGCTGATCACTGTGTGTTTATTGCTAAAGATATATTTGGTAACTACAGCAGAGAGCTGATCACTGTGTGTTTATTTCTAAAAGATATATTTGGTAACTACAGCAGAGAGCTGATCACTGTGTGTTTATTGCTAAAAGATATATTTGGTAAATTGTTAAGTGGATTAATATCTGTAGTCAGCAAAAACTTTGTGATTGACTGGGGCTTAGTGATCTCACATTTGGTAGTTGATTAACACCTTTTGGTGGAGGGTTGCTGTGTGGGGGAGGGGGTTGTAATCACAAAGAGCATGTGTTTGTAGAATTACTTAACCAGTATAGTATAGGACGCCAGGCCTATTAGGACGCTGCAGTGGCTAGTATATGAAGTGGCTAGTTATTAAGTGGCAGCTAATATCAATAGCAGTGTTATACCTGTGTTTCATTGGTTGCATCTTCAACTGATATTTGGAATTGACTCCTGTCTCTCCTTTTCACCAACAGGTAACTACAGCAGAGAGCTGATCACTGTGTGTTTATTGCTAAAACATATATTTGGTAACTACAGCAGAGAGCTGATCACTGTGTGTTTATTTCTAAAATATATATTTGGTAACTACAGCAGAGAGCTGATCACTGTGTGTTTATTGCTAAAACATATATTTGGTAAATTGTTAAGTGGATTAATATCTGTAGTCAGCAAAAACTTTGTGATTGACTGGGGCTTAGTGATTTCACATTTGGTAGTTGATTAACACCTTTTGGTGGAGGGTTGCTGTGTGGGGGAGGGGGTTGTAATCACAAAGAGCATGTGTTTGTAGACTTACTTAACCAGTATAGTATAGGACGCCAGGCCTATTAGGACGCTGCAGTGGCTAGTATATGAAGTGGCTAGTTATTAAGTGGCAGCTAATATCAATAGCAGTGTTATACCTGTGTTTCATTGGTTGCATCTTCAACTGATATTTGGAATTGACTCCTGTCTCTCCTTTTCACCAACAGGTAACTACAGCAGAGAGCTGATCACTGTGTGTTTATTGCTAAAAGATATATTTGGTAACTACAGCAGAGAGCTGATCACTGTGTGTTTATTTCTAAAAGATATATTTGGTAACTACAGCAGAGAGCTGATCACTGTGTGTTTATTGCTAAAAGATATATTTGGTAAATTGTTAAGTGGATTAATATCTGTAGTCAGCAAAAACTTTGTGATTGACTGGGGCTTAGTGATCTCACATTTGGTAGTTGATTAACACCTTGTGGTGGAGGGTTGCTGTGTGGGGGAGGGGGTTGTAATCACAAAGAGCATGTGTTTGTAGACTTACTTAACCAGTATAGTATAGGACGCCAGGCCTATTAGGACGCTGCAGTGGCTAGTATATGAAGTGGCTAGTTATTAAGTGGCAGCTAATATCAATAGCAGTGTTATACCTGTGTTTCATTGGTTGCATCTGCAACTGATATTTGGAATTGACTCCTGTCTCTCCTTTTCACCAACAGGTAACTACAGCAGAGAGCTGATCACTGTGTGTTTATTGCTAAAAGATATATTTGGTAACTACAGCAGAGAGCTGATCACTGTGTGTTTATTGCTAAAAGATATATTTGGTAAATTGTTAAGTGGATTAATATCTGTAGTCAGCAAAAACTTTGTGATTGACTGGGGCTTAGTGATCTCACATTTGGTAGTTGATTAACACCTTGTGGTGGAGGGTTGCTGTGTGGGGGAGGGGGTTGTAATCACAAAGAGCATGTGTTTGTAGACTTACTTAACCAGTATAGTATAGGACGCCAGGCCTATTAGGACGCTGCAGTGGCTAGTATATGAAGTGGCTAGTTATTAAGTGGCAGCTAATATCAATAGCAGTGTTATACCTGTGTTTCATTGGTTGCATCTTCAACTGATATTTGGAATTGACTCCTGTCTCTCCTTTTCACCAACAGGTAACTACAGCAGAGAGCTGATCACTGTGTGTTTATTGCTAAAAGATATATTTGGTAACTACAGCAGAGAGCTGATCACTGTGTGTTTATTTCTAAAAGATATATTTGGTAACTACAGCAGAGAGCTGATCACTGTGTGTTTATTGCCAAAAGATATATTTGGTAAATTGTTAAGTGGATTAATATCTGTAGTCAGCAAAAACTTTGTGATTGACTGGGGCTTAGTGATCTCACATTTGGGAGTTGATTAACACCTTGTGGTGGACGGTTACTGTGTGGGGGAGGGGGTTGTAATCACAAAGAGCATGTGTTTGTAGACTTACTTAACCAGTATAGTATAGGACGCTAGGCCTATTAGGACGCTGCAGTGGCTAGTATATGAAGTGGCTAGTTATTAAGTGGCAGCTAATATCAATAGCAGTGTTATACCTGTGTTTCATTGGTTGCATCTTCAACTGATATTTGGAATTGACTCCTGTCTCTCCTTTTCACCAACAGGTAACTACAGCAGAGAGCTGATCACTGTGTGTTTATTGCTAAAGATATATTTGGTAACTACAGCAGACAGCTGATCACTGTGTGTTTATTTCTAAAAGATATATTTGGTAACTACAGCAGAGAGCTGATCACTGTGTGTTTATTGCTAAAAGATATATTTGGTAAATTGTTAAGTGGATTAATATCTGTAGTCAGCAAAAACTTTGTGATTGACTGGGGCTTAGTGATCTCACATTTGGTAGTTGATTAACACCTTTTGGTGGAGGGTTGCTGTGTGGGGGAGGGGGTTGTAATCACAAAGAGCATGTGTTTGTAGACTTACTTAACCAGTATAGTATAGGACGCCAGGCCTATTAGGACGCTGCAGTGGCTAGTATATGAAGTGGCTAGTTATTAAGTGGCAGCTAATATCAATAGCAGTGTTATACCTGTGTTTCATTGGTTGCATCTTCAACTGATATTTGGAATTGACTCCTGTCTCTCCTTTTCACCAACAGGTAACTACAGCAGAGAGCTGATCACTGTGTGTTTATTGCTAAAAGATATATTTGGTAACTACAGCAGAGAGCTGATCACTGTGTGTTTATTTCTAAAAGATATATTTGGTAACTACAGCAGAGAGCTGATCACTGTGTGTTTATTGCTAAAAGATATATTTGGTAAATTGTTAAGTGGATTAATATCTGTAGTCAGCAAAAACTTTGTGATTGACTGGGGCTTAGTGATCTCACATTTGGTAGTTGATTAACACCTTGTGGTGGAGGGTTGCTGTGTGGGGGAGGGGGTTGTAATCACAAAGAGCATGTGTTTGTAGACTTACTTAACCAGTATAGTATAGGACGCCAGGCCTATTAGGACGCTGCAGTGGCTAGTATATGAAGTGGCTAGTTATTAAGTGGCAGCTAATATCAATAGCAGTGTTATACCTGTGTTTCATTGGTTGCATCTTCAACTGATATTTGGAATTGACTCCTGTCTCTCCATTTCACCAACAGGTAACTACAGCAGAGAGCTGATCACTGTGTGTTTATTGCTAAAACATATATTTGGTAACTACAGCAGAGAGCTGATCACTGTGTGTTTATTGCTAAAAGATATATTTGGTAAATTGTTAAGTGGATTAATATCTGTAGTCAGCAAAAACTTTGTGATTGTCTGGGGCTTAGTGATCTCACATTTGGTAGTTGATTAACACCTTTTGGTGGAGGGTTGCTGTGTGGGGGAGGGGGTTGTAATCACAAAGAGCATGTGTTTGTAGAATTACTTAACCAGTATAGTATAGGACGCCAGGCCTATTAGGACGCTGCAGTGGCTAGTATATGAAGTGGCTAGTTATTAAGTGGCAGCTAATATCAATAGCAGTGTTATACCTGTGTTTCATTGGTTGCATCTTCAACTGATATTTGGAATTGACTCCTGTCTCTCCTTTTCACCAACAGGTAACTACAGCGGAGAGCTGATCACTGTGTGTTTATTGCTAAAAGATATATTTGGTAACTACAGCAGAGAGCTGATCACTGTGTGTTTATTGCTAAAAGATATATTTGGTAACTACAGCAGAGAGCTGATCACTGTGTGTTTATTGCTAAAAGATATATTTGGTAAATTGTTAAGTGGATTAATATCTGTAGTCAGCAAAAACTTTGTGATTGACTGGGGCTTAGTGATCTCACATTTGGTAGTTGATTAACACCTTTTGGTGGAGGGTTGCTGTGTGGGGGAGGGGGTTGTAGTCACAAAGAGCATGTGTTTGTAGACTTACTTAACCAGTATAGTATAGGACGCTAGGCCTATTAGGACGCTGCAGTGGCTAGTATATGAAGTGGCTAGTTATTAAGTGGCAGCTAATATCAATAGCAGTGTTATACCTGTGTTATATTGGTTGCATCTTCAACTGATATTTGGAATTGACTCCTGTCTCTCCTTTTCACCAACAGGTAACTACAGCAGAGAGCTGATCACTGTGTGTTTATTGCTAAAAGATATATTTGGTAACTACAGCAGAGAGCTGATCACTTGGGGTGTATTGCTAAAAGATATATTTGGTAACTACAGCAGAGAGCTGATCACTGTGTGTTTATTGCTAAAACATATATTTGGTAAATTGTTAAGTGGATTAATATCTGTAGTCAGCAAAAACTTTGTGATTGACTGGGGCTTAGTGATCTCACATTTGGTAGTTGATTAACACCTTTTGGTGGAGGGTTGCTGTGTGGGGGAGGGGGTTGTAATCACAAAGAGCATGTGTTTGTAGAATTACTTAAACAGTATAGTATAGGACGCCAGGCCTATTAGGACGCTGCAGTGGCTAGTATATGAAGTGGCTAGTTATTAAGTGGCAGCTAATATCAATAGCAGTGTTATACCTGTGTTTCATTGGTTGCATCTTCAACTGATATTTGGAATTGACTCCTGTCTCTCCTTTTCACCAACAGGTAACTACAGCAGAGAGCTGATCACTGTGTGTTTATTGCTAAAACATATATTTGGTAACTACAGCAGAGAGCTGATCACTGTGTGTTTATTTCTAAAAGATATATTTGGTAACTACAGCAGAGAGCTGATCACTGTGTGTTTATTGCTAAAAGATATATTTGGTAAATTGTTAAGTGGATTAATATCTGTAGTCAGCAAAAACTTTGTGATTGACTGGGGCTTAGTGATCTCACATTTGGTAGTTGATTAACACCTTTTGGTGGAGGGTTGCTGTGTGGGGGAGGGGGTTGTAATCACAAAGAGCATGTGTTTGTAGACTTACTTAACCAGTATAGTATAGGACGCCAGGCCTATTAGGACGCTGCAGTGGCTAGTATATGAAGTGGCTAGTTATTAAGTGGCAGCTAATATCAATAGCAGTGTTATACCTGTGTTTCATTGGTTGCATCTTCAACTGATATTTGGAATTGACTCCTGTCTCTCCTTTTCACCAACAGGTAACTACAGCAGAGAGCTGATCACTGTGTGTTTATTGCTAAAAGATATATTTGGTAACTACAGCAGAGAGCTGATCACTGTGTGTTTATTTCTAAAAGATATATTTGGTAACTACAGCAGAGAGCTGATCACTGTGTGTTTATTGCTAAAAGATATATTTGGTAAATTGTTAAGTGGATTAATATCTGTAGTCAGCAAAAACTTTGTGATTGACTGGGGCTTAGTGATCTCACATTTGGTAGTTGATTAACACCTTTTGGTGGAGGGTTGCTGTGTGGGGGAGGGGGTTGTAATCACAAAGAGCATGTGTTTGTAGACTTACTTAACCAGTATAGTATAGGACGCCAGGCCTATTAGGACGCTGCAGTGGCTAGTATATGAAGTGGCTAGTTATTAAGTGGCAGCTAATATCAATAGCAGTGTTATACCTGTGTTTCATTGGTTGCATCTTCAACTGATATTTGGAATTGACTCCTGTCTCTCCTTTTCACCAACAGGTAACTACAGCAGAGAGCTGATCACTGTGTGTTTATTGCTAAAAGATATATTTGGTAACTACAGCAGAGAGCTGATCACTGTGTGTTTATTTCTAAAAGATATATTTGGTAACTACAGCAGAGAGCTGATCACTGTGTGTTTATTGCTAAAAGATATATTTGGTAAATTGTTAAGTGGATTAATATCTGTAGTCAGCAAAAACTTTGTGATTGACTGGGGCTTAGTGATCTCACATTTGGTAGTTGATTAACACCTTGTGGTGGAGGGTTGCTGTGTGGGGGAGGGGGTTGTAATCACAAAGAGCATGTGTTTGTAGACTTACTTAACCAGTATAGTATAGGACGCCAGGCCTATTAGGACGCTGCAGTGGCTAGTATATGAAGTGGCTAGTTATTAAGTGGCAGCTAATATCAATAGCAGTGTTATACCTGTGTTTCATTGGTTGCATCTTCAACTGATATTTGGAATTGACTCCTGTCTCTCCATTTCACCAACAGGTAACTACAGCAGAGAGCTGATCACTGTGTGTTTATTGCTAAAACATATATTTGGTAACTACAGCAGAGAGCTGATCACTGTGTGTTTATTGCTAAAAGATATATTTGGTAAATTGTTAAGTGGATTAATATCTGTAGTCAGCAAAAACTTTGTGATTGTCTGGGGCTTAGTGATCTCACATTTGGTAGTTGATTAACACCTTTTGGTGGAGGGTTGCTGTGTGGGGGAGGGGGTTGTAATCACAAAGAGCATGTGTTTGTAGAATTACTTAACCAGTATAGTATAGGACGCCAGGCCTATTAGGACGCTGCAGTGGCTAGTATATGAAGTGGCTAGTTATTAAGTGGCAGCTAATATCAATATCAGTGTTATACCTGTGTTTCATTGGTTGCATCTTCAACTGATATTTGGAATTGACTCCTGTCTCTCCTTTTCACCAACAGGTAACTACAGCGGAGAGCTGATCACTGTGTGTTTATTGCTAAAAGATATATTTGGTAACTACAGCAGAGAGCTGATCACTGTGTGTTTATTGCTAAAAGATATATTTGGTAACTACAGCAGAGAGCTGATCACTGTGTGTTTATTGCTAAAAGATATATTTGGTAAATTGTTAAGTGGATTAATATCTGTAGTCAGCAAAAACTTTGTGATTGACTGGGGCTTAGTGATCTCACATTTGGTAGTTGATTAACACCTTTTGGTGGAGGGTTGCTGTGTGGGGGAGGGGGTTGTAGTCACAAAGAGCATGTGTTTGTAGACTTACTTAACCAGTATAGTATAGGACGCTAGGCCTATTAGGACGCTGCAGTGGCTAGTATATGAAGTGGCTAGTTATTAAGTGGCAGCTAATATCAATAGCAGTGTTATACCTGTGTTATATTGGTTGCATCTTCAACTGATATTTGGAATTGACTCCTGTCTCTCCTTTTCACCAACAGGTAACTACAGCAGAGAGCTGATCACTGTGTGTTTATTGCTAAAAGATATATTTGGTAACTACAGCAGAGAGCTGATCACTTGGGGTGTATTGCTAAAAGATATATTTGGTAACTACAGCAGAGAGCTGATCACTGTGTGTTTATTGCTAAAACATATATTTGGTAAATTGTTAAGTGGATTAATATCTGTAGTCAGCAAAAACTTTGTGATTGACTGGGGCTTAGTGATCTCACATTTGGTAGTTGATTAACACCTTTTGGTGGAGGGTTGCTGTGTGGGGGAGGGGGTTGTAATCACAAAGAGCATGTGTTTGTAGAATTACTTAACCAGTATAGTATAGGACGCCAGGCCTATTAGGACGCTGCAGTGGCTAGTATATGAAGTGGCTAGTTATTAAGTGGCAGCTAATATCAATAGCAGTGTTATACCTGTGTTTCATTGGTTGCATCTTCAACTGATATTTGGAATTGACTCCTGTCTCTCCTTTTCACCAACAGGTAACTACAGCAGAGAGCTGATCACTGTGTGTTTATTGCTAAAACATATATTTGGTAACTACAGCAGAGAGCTGATCACTGTGTGTTTATTTCTAAAAGATATATTTGGTAACTACAGCAGAGAGCTGATCACTGTGTGTTTATTGCTAAAAGATATATTTGGTAAATTGTTAAGTGGATTAATATCTGTAGTCAGCAAAAACTTTGTGATTGACTGGGGCTTAGTGATCTCACATTTGGTAGTTGATTAACACCTTTTGGTGGAGGGTTGCTGTGTGGGGGAGGGGGTTGTAATCACAAAGAGCATGTGTTTGTAGACTTACTTAACCAGTATAGTATAGGACGCCAGGCCTATTAGGACGCTGCAGTGGCTAGTATATGAAGTGGCTAGTTATTAAGTGGCAGCTAATATCAATAGCAGTGTTATACCTGTGTTTCATTGGTTGCATCTTCAACTGATATTTGGAATTGACTCCTGTCTCTCCTTTTCACCAACAGGTAACTACAGCAGAGAGCTGATCACTGTGTGTTTATTGCTAAAAGATATATTTGGTAACTACAGCAGAGAGCTGATCACTGTGTGTTTATTTCTAAAAGATATATTTGGTAACTACAGCAGAGAGCTGATCACTGTGTGTTTATTGCTAAAAGATATATTTGGTAAATTGTTAAGTGGATTAATATCTGTAGTCAGCAAAAACTTTGTGATTGACTGGGGCTTAGTGATCTCACATTTGGTAGTTGATTAACACCTTGTGGTGGAGGGTTGCTGTGTGGGGGAGGGGGTTGTAATCACAAAGAGCATGTGTTTGTAGACTTACTTAACCAGTATAGTATAGGACGCCAGGCCTATTAGGACGCTGCAGTGGCTAGTATATGAAGTGGCTAGTTATTAAGTGGCAGCTAATATCAATAGCAGTGTTATACCTGTGTTTCATTGGTTGCATCTTCAACTGATATTTGGAATTGACTCCTGTCTCTCCTTTTCACCAACAGGTAACTACAGCAGAGAGCTGATCACTGTGTGTTTATTGCTAAAAGATATATTTGGTAACTACAGCAGAGAGCTGATCACTGTGTGTTTATTTCTAAAAGATATATTTGGTAACTACAGCAGAGAGCTGATCACTGTGTGTTTATTGCTAAAAGATATATTTGGTAAATTGTTAAGTGGATTAATATCTGTAGTCAGCAAAAACTTTGTGATTGACTGGGGCTTAGTGATCTCACATTTGGTAGTTGATTAACACCTTTTGGTGGAGGGTTGCTGTGTGGGGGAGGGGGTTGTAATCACAAAGAGCATGTGTTTGTAGACTTACTTAACCAGTATAGTATAGGACGCCAGGCCTATTAGGACGCTGCAGTGGCTAGTATATGAAGTGGCTAGTTATTAAGTGGCAGCTAATATCAATAGCAGTGTTATACCTGTGTTTCATTGGTTGCATCTTCAACTGATATTTGGAATTGACTCCTGTCTCTCCTTTTCACCAACAGGTAACTACAGCAGAGAGCTGATCACTGTGTGTTTATTGCTAAAAGATATATTTGGTAACTACAGCAGAGAGCTGATCACTGTGTGTTTATTTCTAAAAGATATATTTGGTAACTACAGCAGAGAGCTGATCACTGTGTGTTTATTGCTAAAAGATATATTTGGTAAATTGTTAAGTGGATTAATATCTGTAGTCAGCAAAAACTTTGTGATTGACTGGGGCTTAGTGATCTCACATTTGGTAGTTGATTAACACCTTGTGGTGGAGGGTTGCTGTGTGGGGGAGGGGGTTGTAATCACAAAGAGCATGTGTTTGTAGACTTACTTAACCAGTATAGTATAGGACGCCAGGCCTATTAGGACGCTGCAGTGGCTAGTATATGAAGTGGCTAGTTATTAAGTGGCAGCTAATATCAATAGCAGTGTTATACCTGTGTTTCATTGGTTGCATCTTCAACTGATATTTGGAATTGACTCCTGTCTCTCCATTTCACCAACAGGTAACTACAGCAGAGAGCTGATCACTGTGTGTTTATTGCTAAAACATATATTTGGTAACTACAGCAGAGAGCTGATCACTGTGTGTTTATTGCTAAAAGATATATTTGGTAAATTGTTAAGTGGATTAATATCTGTAGTCAGCAAAAACTTTGGGATTGTCTGGGGCTTAGTGATCTCACATTTGGTAGTTGATTAACACCTTTTGGTGGAGGGTTGCTGTGTGGGGGAGGGGGTTGTAATCACAAAGAGCATGTGTTTGTAGAATTACTTAACCAGTATAGTATAGGACGCCAGGCCTATTAGGACGCTGCAGTGGCTAGTATATGAAGTGGCTAGTTATTAAGTGGCAGCTAATATCAATAGCAGTGTTATACCTGTGTTTCATTGGTTGCATCTTCAACTGATATTTGGAATTGACTCCTGTCTCTCCTTTTCACCAACAGGTAACTACAGCGGAGAGCTGATCACTGTGTGTTTATTGCTAAAAGATATATTTGGTAACTACAGCAGAGAGCTGATCACTGTGTGTTTATTGCTAAAAGATATATTTGGTAACTACAGCAGAGAGCTGATCACTGTGTGTTTATTGCTAAAAGATATATTTGGTAAATTGTTAAGTGGATTAATATCTGTAGTCAGCAAAAACTTTGTGATTGACTGGGGCTTAGTGATCTCACATTTGGTAGTTGATTAACACCTTTTGGTGGAGGGTTGCTGTGTGGGGGAGGGGGTTGTAGTCACAAAGAGCATGTGTTTGTAGACTTACTTAACCAGTATAGTATAGGACGCTAGGCCTATTAGGACGCTGCAGTGGCTAGTATATGAAGTGGCTAGTTATTAAGTGGCAGCTAATATCAATAGCAGTGTTATACCTGTGTTATATTGGTTGCATCTTCAACTGATATTTGGAATTGACTCCTGTCTCTCCTTTTCACCAACAGGTAACTACAGCAGAGAGCTGATCACTGTGTGTTTATTGCTAAAAGATATATTTGGTAACTACAGCAGAGAGCTGATCACTTGGGGTGTATTGCTAAAAGATATATTTGGTAACTACAGCAGAGAGCTGATCACTGTGTGTTTATTGCTAAAACATATATTTGGTAAATTGTTAAGTGGATTAATATCTGTAGTCAGCAAAAACTTTGTGATTGACTGGGGCTTAGTGATCTCACATTTGGTAGTTGATTAACACCTTTTGGTGGAGGGTTGCTGTGTGGGGGAGGGGGTTGTAATCACAAAGAGCATGTGTTTGTAGAATTACTTAACCAGTATAGTATAGGACGCCAGGCCTATTAGGACGCTGCAGTGGCTAGTATATGAAGTGGCTAGTTATTAAGTGGCAGCTAATATCAATAGCAGTGTTATACCTGTGTTTCATTGGTTGCATCTTCAACTGATATTTGGAATTGACTCCTGTCTCTCCTTTTCACCAACAGGTAACTACAGCAGAGAGCTGATCACTGTGTGTTTATTGCTAAAACATATATTTGGTAACTACAGCAGAGAGCTGATCACTGTGTGTTTATTTCTAAAAGATATATTTGGTAACTACAGCAGAGAGCTGATCACTGTGTGTTTATTGCTAAAAGATATATTTGGTAAATTGTTAAGTGGATTAATATCTGTAGTCAGCAAAAACTTTGTGATTGACTGGGGCTTAGTGATCTCACATTTGGTAGTTGATTAACACCTTTTGGTGGAGGGTTGCTGTGTGGGGGAGGGGGTTGTAATCACAAAGAGCATGTGTTTGTAGACTTACTTAACCAGTATAGTATAGGACGCCAGGCCTATTAGGACGCTGCAGTGGCTAGTATTTGAAGTGGCTAGTTATTAAGTGGCAGCTAATATCAATAGCAGTGTTATACCTGTGTTTCATTGGTTGCATCTTCAACTGATATTTGGAATTGACTCCTGTCTCTCCTTTTCACCAACAGGTAACTACAGCAGAGAGCTGATCA
This sequence comes from Pseudophryne corroboree, assembly GCF_028390025.1. Classification (NCBI taxonomy): domain Eukaryota; kingdom Metazoa; phylum Chordata; class Amphibia; order Anura; family Myobatrachidae; genus Pseudophryne; species Pseudophryne corroboree. The sequence continues at coordinate 659,082,214 of NC_086444.1, forward strand.
CTGTGTGTTTATTGCTAAAAGATATATTTGGTAACTACAGCAGAGAGCTGATCACTGTGTGTTTATTTCTAAAAGATATATTTGGTAACTACAGCAGAGAGCTGATCACTGTGTGTTTATTGCTAAAAGATATATTTGGTAAATTGTTAAGTGGATTAATATCTGTAGTCAGCAAAAACTTTGTGATTGACTGGGGCTTAGTGATCTCACATTTGGTAGTTGATTAACACCTTGTGGTGGAGGGTTGCTGTGTGGGGGAGGGGGTTGTAATCACAAAGAGCATGTGTTTGTAGACTTACTTAACCAGTATAGTATAGGACGCCAGGCCTATTAGGACGCTGCAGTGGCTAGTATATGAAGTGGCTAGTTATTAAGTGGCAGCTAATATCAATAGCAGTGTTATACCTGTGTTTCATTGGTTGCATCTTCAACTGATATTTGGAATTGACTCCTGTCTCTCCTTTTCACCAACAGGTAACTACAGCAGAGAGCTGATCACTGTGTGTTTATTGCTAAAACATATATTTGGTAACTACAGCAGAGAGCTGATCACTGTGTGTTTATTTCTAAAAGATATATTTGGTAACTACAGCAGAGAGCTGATCACTGTGTGTTTATTGCTAAAAGATATATTTGGTAAATTGTTAAGTGGATTAATATCTGTAGTCAGCAAAAACTTTGTGATTGACTGGGGCTTAGTGATCTCACATTTGGTAGTTGATTAACACCTTTTGGTGGAGGGTTGCTGTGTGGGGGAGGGGGTTGTAATCACAAAGAGCATGTGTTTGTAGACTTACTTAACCAGTATAGTATAGGACGCCAGGCCTATTAGGACGCTGCAGTGGCTAGTATATGAAGTGGCTAGTTATTAAGTGGCAGCTAATATCAATAGCAGTGTTATACCTGTGTTTCATTGGTTGCATCTTCAACTGATATTTGGAATTGACTCCTGTCTCTCCTTTTCACCAACAGGTAACTACAGCAGAGAGCTGATCACTGTGTGTTTATTGCTAAAAGATATATTTGGTAACTACAGCAGAGAGCTGATCACTGTGTGTTTATTTCTAAAAGATATATTTGGTAACTACAGCAGAGAGCTGATCACTGTGTGTTTATTGCTAAAAGATATATTTGGTAAATTGTTAAGTGGATTAATATCTGTAGTCAGCAAAAACTTTGTGATTGACTGGGGCTTAGTGATCTCACATTTGGTAGTTGATTAACACCTTGTGGTGGAGGGTTGCTGTGTGGGGGAGGGGGTTGTAATCACAAAGAGCATGTGTTTGTAGACTTACTTAACCAGTATAGTATAGGACGCCAGGCCTATTAGGACGCTGCAGTGGCTAGTATATGAAGTGGCTAGTTATTAAGTGGCAGCTAATATCAATAGCAGTGTTATACCTGTGTTTCATTGGTTGCATCTTCAACTGATATTTGGAATTGACTCCTGTCTCTCCATTTCACCAACAGGTAACTACAGCAGAGAGCTGATCACTGTGTGTTTATTGCTAAAACATATATTTGGTAACTACAGCAGAGAGCTGATCACTGTGTGTTTATTGCTAAAAGATATATTTGGTAAATTGTTAAGTGGATTAATATCTGTAGTCAGCAAAAACTTTGTGATTGTCTGGGGCTTAGTGATCTCACATTTGGTAGTTGATTAACACCTTTTGGTGGAGGGTTGCTGTGTGGGGGAGGGGGTTGTAATCACAAAGAGCATGTGTTTGTAGAATTACTTAACCAGTATAGTATAGGACGCCAGGCCTATTAGGACGCTGCAGTGGCTAGTATATGAAGTGGCTAGTTATTAAGTGGCAGCTAATATCAATAGCAGTGTTATACCTGTGTTTCATTGGTTGCATCTTCAACTGATATTTGGAATTGACTCCTGTCTCTCCTTTTCACCAACAGGTAACTACAGCAGAGAGCTGATCACTGTGTGTTTATTGCTAAAAGATATATTTGGTAACTACAGCAGAGAGCTGATCACTTGGGGTGTATTGCTAAAAGATATATTTGGTAACTACAGCAGAGAGCTGATCACTGTGTGTTTATTGCTAAAAGATATATTTGGTAACTACAGCAGAGAGCTGATCACTTGGGGTGTATTGCTAAAAGATATATTTGGTAACTACAGCAGAGAGCTGATCACTGTGTGTTTATTGCTAAAAGATATATTTGGTAAATTGTTAAGTGGATTAATATCTGTAGTCAGCAAAAACTTTGTGATTGACTGGGGCTTAGTGATCTCACATTTGGTAGTTGATTAACACCTTTTGGTGGAGGGTTGCTGTGTGGGGGAGGGGGTTGTAATCACAAAGAGCATGTGTTTGTAGAATTACTTAACCAGTATAGTATAGGACGCCAGGCCTATTAGGACGCTGCAGTGGCTAGTATATGAAGTGGCTAGTTATTAAGTGGCAGCTAATATCAATAGCAGTGTTATACCTGTGTTTCATTGGTTGCATCTTCAACTGATATTTGGAATTGACTCCTGTCTCTCCTTTTCACCAACAGGTAACTACAGCAGAGAGCTGATCACTGTGTGTTTATTGCTAAAACATATATTTGGTAACTACAGCAGAGAGCTGATCACTGTGTGTTTATTTCTAAAAGATATATTTGGTAACTACAGCAGAGAGCTGATCACTGTGTGTTTATTGCTAAAAGATATATTTGGTAAATTGTTAAGTGGATTAATATCTGTAGTCAGCAAAAACTTTGTGATTGACTGGGGCTTAGTGATCTCACATTTGGTAGTTGATTAACACCTTTTGGTGGAGGGTTGCTGTGTGGGGGAGGGGGTTGTAATCACAAAGAGCATGTGTTTGTAGAATTACTTAACCAGTATAGTATAGGACGCCAGGCCTATTAGGACGCTGCAGTGGCTAGTATATGAAGTGGCTAGTTATTAAGTGGCAGCTAATATCAATAGCAGTGTTATACCTGTGTTTCATTGGTTGCATCTTCAACTGATATTTGGAATTGACTCCTGTCTCTCCTTTTCACCAACAGGTAACTACAGCAGAGAGCTGATCACTGTGTGTTTATTGCTAAAACATATATTTGGTAACTACAGCAGAGAGCTGATCACTGTGTGTTTATTTCTAAAAGATATATTTGGTAACTACAGCAGAGAGCTGATCACTGTGTGTTTATTGCTAAAAGATATATTTGGTAAATTGTTAAGTGGATTAATATCTGTAGTCAGCAAAAACTTTGTGATTGACTGGGGCTTAGTGATCTCACATTTGGTAGTTGATTAACACCTTTTGGTGGAGGGTTGCTGTGTGGGGGAGGGGGTTGTAATCACAAAGAGCATGTGTTTGTAGACTTACTTAACCAGTATAGTATAGGACGCCAGGCCTATTAGGACGCTGCAGTGGCTAGTATATGAAGTGGCTAGTTATTAAGTGGCAGCTAATATCAATAGCAGTGTTATACCTGTGTTTCATTGGTTGCATCTTCAACTGATATTTGGAATTGACTCCTGTCTCTCCTTTTCACCAACAGGTAACTACAGCAGAGAGCTGATCACTGTGTGTTTATTGCTAAAAGATATATTTGGTAACTACAGCAGAGAGCTGATCACTGTGTGTTTATTTCTAAAAGATATATTTGGTAACTACAGCAGAGAGCTGATCACTGTGTGTTTATTGCTAAAAGATATATTTGGTAAATTGTTAAGTGGATTAATATCTGTAGTCAGCAAAAACTTTGTGATTGACTGGGGCTTAGTGATCTCACATTTGGTAGTTGATTAACACCTTGTGGTGGAGGGTTGCTGTGTGGGGGAGGGGGTTGTAATCACAAAGAGCATGTGTTTGTAGACTTACTTAACCAGTATAGTATAGGACGCCAGGCCTATTAGGACGCTGCAGTGGCTAGTATATGAAGTGGCTAGTTATTAAGTGGCAGCTAATATCAATAGCAGTGTTATACCTGTGTTTCATTGGTTGCATCTTCAACTGATATTTGGAATTGACTCCTGTCTCTCCTTTTCACCAACAGGTAACTACAGCAGAGAGCTGATCACTGTGTGTTTATTGCTAAAACATATATTTGGTAACTACAGCAGAGAGCTGATCACTGTGTGTTTATTTCTAAAAGATATATTTGGTAACTACAGCAGAGAGCTGATCACTGTGTGTTTATTGCTAAAAGATATATTTGGTAAATTGTTAAGTGGATTAATATCTGTAGTCAGCAAAAACTTTGTGATTGACTGGGGCTTAGTGATCTCACATTTGGTAGTTGATTAACACCTTTTGGTGGAGGGTTGCTGTGTGGGGGAGGGGGTTGTAATCACAAAGAGCATGTGTTTGTAGACTTACTTAACCAGTATAGTATAGGACGCCAGGCCTATTAGGACGCTGCAGTGGCTAGTATATGAAGTGGCTAGTTATTAAGTGGCAGCTAATATCAATAGCAGTGTTATACCTGTGTTTCATTGGTTGCATCTTCAACTGATATTTGGAATTGACTCCTGTCTCTCCTTTTCACCAACAGGTAACTACAGCAGAGAGCTGATCACTGTGTGTTTATTGCTAAAAGATATATTTGGTAACTACAGCAGAGAGCTGATCACTGTGTGTTTATTTCTAAAAGATATATTTGGTAACTACAGCAGAGAGCTGATCACTGTGTGTTTATTGCTAAAAGATATATTTGGTAAATTGTTAAGTGGATTAATATCTGTAGTCAGCAAAAACTTTGTGATTGACTGGGGCTTAGTGATCTCACATTTGGTAGTTGATTAACACCTTGTGGTGGAGGGTTGCTGTGTGGGGGAGGGGGTTGTAATCACAAAGAGCATGTGTTTGTAGACTTACTTAACCAGTATAGTATAGGACGCCAGGCCTATTAGGACGCTGCAGTGGCTAGTATATGAAGTGGCTAGTTATTAAGTGGCAGCTAATATCAATAGCAGTGTTATACCTGTGTTTCATTGGTTGCATCTTCAACTGATATTTGGAATTGACTCCTGTCTCTCCTTTTCACCAACAGGTAACTACAGCAGAGAGCTGATCACTGTGTGTTTATTGCTAAAAGATATATTTGGTAACTACAGCAGAGAGCTGATCACTGTGTGTTTATTGCTAAAAGATATATTTGGTAAATTGTTAAGTGGATTAATATCTGTAGTCAGCAAAAACTTAGTGATTGACTGGGGCTTAGTGATCTCACATTTGGTAGTTGATTAACACCTATTGGTGGAGGGTTGCTGTGTGGGGGAGGGGGTTGTAATCACAAAGAGCATGTGTTTGTAGACTTTCTTAACCAGTATAATATAGGACGCCAGGCCTATTAGAACGCTGCAGTGGCTAGTATATGAAGTGGCTAGTTATTAAGTGGCAGCTAATATCAATAGCAGTGTTATACCTGTGTTTCATTGGTTGCATCTTCAACTGATATTTGGAATTGACTCCTGTCTCTCCTTTTCACCAACAGGTAACTACAGCAGAGAGCTGATCACTGTGTGTTTATTGCTAAAAGATATATTTGGTAACTACAGCAGAGAGCTGATCACTGTGTGTTTATTTCTAAAAGATATATTTGGTAACTACAGCAGAGAGCTGATCACTGTGTGTTTATTGCTAAAAGATATATTTGGTAAATTGTTAAGTGGATTAATATCTGTAGTCAGCAAAAACTTTGTGATTGTCTGGGGCTTAGTGATCTCACATTTGGTAGTTGATTAACACCTTTTGGTGGAGGGTTGCTGTGTGGGGGAGGGGGTTGTAATCACAAAGAGCATGTGTTTGTAGAATTACTTAACCAGTATAGTATAGGACGCCAGGCCTATTAGGACGCTGCTGTGGCTAGTATATGAAGTGGCTAGTTATTAAGTGGCAGCTAATATCAATAGCAGTGTTATACCTGTGTTTCATTGGTTGCATCTTCAACTGATATTTGGAATTGACTCCTGTCTCTCCTTTTCACCAACAGGTAACTACAGCAGAGAGCTGATCACTGTGTGTTTATTGCTAAAAGATATATTTGGTAACTACAGCAGAGAGCTGATCACTTGGGGTGTATTGCTAAAAGATATATTTGGTAACTACAGCAGAGAGCTGATCACTGTGTGTTTATTGCTAAAAGATATATTTGGTAACTACAGCAGAGAGCTGATCACTTGGGGTGTATTGCTAAAAGATATATTTGGTAACTACAGCAGAGAGCTGATCACTGTGTGTTTATTGCTAAAAGATATATTTGGTAAATTGTTAAGTGGATTAATATCTGTAGTCAGCAAAAACTTTGTGATTGACTGGGGCTTAGTGATCTCACATTTGGTAGTTGATTAACACCTTTTGGTGGAGGGTTGCTGTGTGGGGGAGGGGGTTGTAATCACAAAGAGCATGTGTTTGTAGAATTACTTAACCAGTATAGTATAGGACGCCAGGCCTATTAGGACGCTGCAGTGGCTAGTATATGAAGTGGCTAGTTATTAAGTGGCAGCTAATATCAATAGCAGTGTTATACCTGTGTTTCATTGGTTGCATCTTCAACTGATATTTGGAATTGACTCCTGTCTCTCCTTTTCACCAACAGGTAACTACAGCAGAGAGCTGATCACTGTGTGTTTATTGCTAAAACATATATTTGGTAACTACAGCAGAGAGCTGATCACTGTGTGTTTATTTCTAAAAGATATATTTGGTAACTACAGCAGAGAGCTGATCACTGTGTGTTTATTGCTAAAAGATATATTTGGTAAATTGTTAAGTGGATTAATATCTGTAGTCAGCAAAAACTTTGTGATTGACTGGGGCTTAGTGATCTCACATTTGGTAGTTGATTAACACCTTTTGGTGGAGGGTTGCTGTGTGGGGGAGGGGGTTGTAATCACAAAGAGCATGTGTTTGTAGAATTACTTAACCAGTATAGTATAGGACGCCAGGCCTATTAGGACGCTGCAGTGGCTAGTATATGAAGTGGCTAGTTATTAAGTGGCAGCTAATATCAATAGCAGTGTTATACCTGTGTTTCATTGGTTGCATCTTCAACTGATATTTGGAATTGACTCCTGTCTCTCCTTTTCACCAACAGGTAACTACAGCAGAGAGCTGATCACTGTGTGTTTATTGCTAAAACATATATTTGGTAACTACAGCAGAGAGCTGATCACTGTGTGTTTATTTCTAAAAGATATATTTGGTAACTACAGCAGAGAGCTGATCACTGTGTGTTTATTGCTAAAAGATATATTTGGTAAATTGTTAAGTGGATTAATATCTGTAGTCAGCAAAAACTTTGTGATTGACTGGGGCTTAGTGATCTCACATTTGGTAGTTGATTAACACCTTTTGGTGGAGGGTTGCTGTGTGGGGGAGGGGGTTGTAATCACAAAGAGCATGTGTTTGTAGACTTACTTAACCAGTATAGTATAGGACGCCAGGCCTATTAGGACGCTGCAGTGGCTAGTATATGAAGTGGCTAGTTATTAAGTGGCAGCTAATATCAATAGCAGTGTTATACCTGTGTTTCATTGGTTGCATCTTCAACTGATATTTGGAATTGACTCCTGTCTCTCCTTTTCACCAACAGGTAACTACAGCAGAGAGCTGATCACTGTGTGTTTATTGCTAAAACATATATTTGGTAACTACAGCAGAGAGCTGATCACTGTGTGTTTATTTCTAAAAGATATATTTGGTAACTACAGCAGAGAGCTGATCACTGTGTGTTTATTGCTAAAAGATATATTTGGTAAATTGTTAAGTGGATTAATATCTGTAGTCAGCAAAAACTTTGTGATTGACTGGGGCTTAGTGATCTCACATTTGGTAGTTGATTAACACCTTTTGGTGGAGGGTTGCTGTGTGGGGGAGGGGGTTGTAATCACAAAGAGCATGTGTTTGTAGACTTACTTAACCAGTATAGTATAGGACGCCAGGCCTATTAGGACGCTGCAGTGGCTAGTATATGAAGTGGCTAGTTATTAAGTGGCAGCTAATATCAATAGCAGTGTTATACCTGTGTTTCATTGGTTGCATCTTCAACTGATATTTGGAATTGACTCCTGTCTCTCCTTTTCACCAACAGGTAACTACAGCAGAGAGCTGATCACTGTGTGTTTATTGCTAAAAGATATATTTGGTAACTACAGCAGAGAGCTGATCACTGTGTGTTTATTTCTAAAAGATATATTTGGTAACTACAGCAGAGAGCTGATCACTGTGTGTTTATTGCTAAAAGATATATTTGGTAAATTGTTAAGTGGATTAATATCTGTAGTCAGCAAAAACTTTGTGATTGACTGGGGCTTAGTGATCTCACATTTGGTAGTTGATTAACACCTTGTGGTGGAGGGTTGCTGTGTGGGGGAGGGGGTTGTAATCACAAAGAGCATGTGTTTGTAGACTTACTTAACCAGTATAGTATAGGACGCCAGGCCTATTAGGACGCTGCAGTGGCTAGTATATGAAGTGGCTAGTTATTAAGTGGCAGCTAATATCAATAGCAGTGTTATACCTGTGTTTCATTGGTTGCATCTTCAACTGATATTTGGAATTGACTCCTGTCTCTCCTTTTCACCAACAGGTAACTACAGCAGAGAGCTGATCACTGTGTGTTTATTGCTAAAAGATATATTTGGTAACTACAGCAGAGAGCTGATCACTGTGTGTTTATTGCTAAAAGATATATTTGGTAAATTGTTAAGTGGATTAATATCTGTAGTCAGCAAAAACTTAGTGATTGACTGGGGCTTAGTGATCTCACATTTGGTAGTTGATTAACACCTATTGGTGGAGGGTTGCTGTGTGGGGGAGGGGGTTGTAATCACAAAGAGCATGTGTTTGTAGACTTTCTTAACCAGTATAATATAGGACGCCAGGCCTATTAGAACGCTGCAGTGGCTAGTATATGAAGTGGCTAGTTATTAAGTGGCAGCTAATATCAATAGCAGTGTTATACCTGTGTTTCATTGGTTGCATCTTCAACTGATATTTGGAATTGACTCCTGTCTCTCCTTTTCACCAACAGGTAACTACAGCAGAGAGCTGATCACTGTGTGTTTATTGCTAAAAGATATATTTGGTAACTACAGCAGAGAGCTGATCACTGTGTGTTTATTTCTAAAAGATATATTTGGTAACTACAGCAGAGAGCTGATAACTGTGTGTTTATTGCTAAAAGATATATTTGGTAAATTGTTAAGTGGATTAATATCTGTAGTCAGCAAAAACTTTGTGATTGTCTGGGGCTTAGTGATCTCACATTTGGTAGTTGATTAACACCTTTTGGTGGAGGGTTGCTGTGTGGGGGAGGGGGTTGTAATCACAAAGAGCATGTGTTTGTAGAATTACTTAACCAGTATAGTATAGGACGCCAGGCCTATTAGGACGCTGCTGTGGCTAGTATATGAAGTGGCTAGTTATTAAGTGGCAGCTAATATCAATAGCAGTGTTATACCTGTGTTTCATTGGTTGCATCTTCAACTGATATTTGGAATTGACTCCTGTCTCTCCTTTTCACCAACAGGTAACTACAGCGGAGAGCTGATCACTGTGTGTTTATTGCTAAAAGATATATTTGGTAACTACAGCAGAGAGCTGATCACTGTGTGTTTATTTCTAAAAGATATATTTGGTAACTACAGCAGAGAGCTGATCACTGTGTGTTTATTGCTAAAAGATATATTTGGTAAATTGTTAAGTGGATTAATATCTGTAGTCAGCAAAAACTTTGTGATTGACTGGGGCTTAGTGATCTCACATTTGGTAGTTGATTAACACCTTGTGGTGGAGGGTTGCTGTGTGGGGGAGGGGGTTGTAATCACAAAGAGCATGTGTTTGTAGACTTACTTAACCAGTATAGTATAGGACGCCAGGCCTATTAGGACGCTGCAGTGGCTAGTATATGAAGTGGCTAGTTATTAAGTGGCAGCTAATATCAATAGCAGTGTTATACCTGTGTTTCATTGGTTGCATCTTCAACAGATATTTGGAATAGACTCCTGTCTCTCCTTTTCACCAACAGGTAACTACAGCAGAGAGCTGATCACTGTGTGTTTATTGCTAAAAGATATATTTGGTAACTACAGCAGAGAGCTGATCACTGTGTGTTTATTTCTAAAAGATATATTTGGTAACTACAGCAGAGAGCTGATCACTGTGTGTTTATTGCTAAAAGATATATTTGGTAAATTGTTAAGTGGATTAATATCTGTAGTCAGCAAAAACTTTGTGATTGACTGGGGCTTAGTGATCTCACATTTGGTAGTTGATTAACACCTTTTGGTGGAGGGTTGCTGTGTGGGGGAGGGGGTTGTAGTCACAAAGAGCATGTGTTTGTAGACTTACTTAACCAGTATAGTATAGGACGCTAGGCCTATTAGGACGCTGCAGTGGCTAGTATATGAAGTGGCTAGTTATTAAGTGGCAGCTAATATCAATAGCAGTGTTATACCTGTGTTTTATTGGTTGCATCTTCAACTGATATTTGGAATTGACTCCTGTCTCTCCTTTTCACCAACAGGTAACTACAGCAGAGAGCTGATCACTGTGTGTTTATTGCTAAAAGATATATTTGGTAACTACAGCAGAGAGCTGATCACTTGGGGTGTATTGCTAAAAGATATATTTGGTAACTACAGCAGAGAGCTGATCACTGTGTGTTTATTTCTAAAAGATATATTTGGTAACTACAGCAGAGAGCTGATCACTGTGTGTTTATTGCTAAAAGATATATTTGGTAAATTGTTAAGTGGATTAATATCTGTAGTCAGCAAAAACTTTGTGATTGACTGGGGCTTAGTGATCTCACATTTGGTAGTTGATTAACACCTTTTGGTGGAGGGTTGCTGTGTGGGGGAGGGGGTTGTAATCACAAAGAGCATGTGTTTGTAGACTTACTTAACCAGTATAGTATAGGACGCCAGGCCTATTAGGACGCTGCAGTGGCTAGTATATGAAGTGGCTAGTTATTAAGTGGCAGCTAATATCAATAGCAGTGTTATACCTGTGTTTCATTGGTTGCATCTTCAACTGATATTTGGAATTGACTCCTGTCTCTCCTTTTCACCAACAGGTAACTACAGCAGAGAGCTGATCACTGTGTGTTTATTGCTAAAAGATATATTTGGTAACTACAGCAGAGAGCTGATCACTGTGTGTTTATTTCTAAAAGATATATTTGGTAACTACAGCAGAGAGCTGATCACTGTGTGTTTATTGCTAAAAGATATATTTGGTAAATTGTTAAGTGGATTAATATCTGTAGTCAGCAAAAACTTTGTGATTGACTGGGGCTTAGTGATCTCACATTTGGTAGTTGATTAACACCTTGTGGTGGAGGGTTGCTGTGTGGGGGAGGGGGTTGTAATCACAAAGAGCATGTGTTTGTAGACTTACTTAACCAGTATAGTATAGGACGCCAGGCCTATTAGGACGCTGCAGTGGCTAGTATATGAAGTGGCTAGTTATTAAGTGGCAGCTAATATCAATAGCAGTGTTATACCTGTGTTTCATTGGTTGCATCTTCAACTGATATTTGGAATTGACTCCTGTCTCTCCTTTTCACCAACAGGTAACTACAGCAGAGAGCTGATCACTGTGTGTTTATTGCTAAAACATATATTTGGTAACTACAGCAGAGAGCTGATCACTGTGTGTTTATTTCTAAAAGATATATTTGGTAACTACAGCAGAGAGCTGATCACTGTGTGTTTATTGCTAAAAGATATATTTGGTAAATTGTTAAGTGGATTAATATCTGTAGTCAGCAAAAACTTTGTGATTGACTGGGGCTTAGTGATCTCACATTTGGTAGTTGATTAACACCTTTTGGTGGAGGGTTGCTGTGTGGGGGAGGGGGTTGTAATCACAAAGAGCATGTGTTTGTAGACTTACTTAACCAGTATAGTATAGGACGCCAGGCCTATTAGGACGCTGCAGTGGCTAGTATATGAAGTGGCTAGTTATTAAGTGGCAGCTAATATCAATAGCAGTGTTATACCTGTGTTTCATTGGTTGCATCTTCAACTGATATTTGGAATTGACTCCTGTCTCTCCTTTTCACCAACAGGTAACTACAGCAGAGAGCTGATCACTGTGTGTTTATTGCTAAAAGATATATTTGGTAACTACAGCAGAGAGCTGATCACTGTGTGTTTATTTCTAAAAGATATATTTGGTAACTACAGCAGAGAGCTGATCACTGTGTGTTTATTGCTAAAAGATATATTTGGTAAATTGTTAAGTGGATTAATATCTGTAGTCAGCAAAAACTTTGTGATTGACTGGGGCTTAGTGATCTCACATTTGGTAGTTGATTAACACCTTGTGGTGGAGGGTTGCTGTGTGGGGGAGGGGGTTGTAATCACAAAGAGCATGTGTTTGTAGACTTACTTAACCAGTATAGTATAGGACGCCAGGCCTATTAGGACGCTGCAGTGGCTAGTATATGAAGTGGCTAGTTATTAAGTGGCAGCTAATATCAATAGCAGTGTTATACCTGTGTTTCATTGGTTGCATCTTCAACTGATATTTGGAATTGACTCCTGTCTCTCCTTTTCACCAACAGGTAACTACAGCAGAGAGCTGATCACTGTGTGTTTATTGCTAAAAGATATATTTGGTAACTACAGCAGAGAGCTGATCACTGTGTGTTTATTGCTAAAAGATATATTTGGTAAATTGTTAAGTGGATTAATATCTGTAGTCAGCAAAAACTTAGTGATTGACTAGGGCTTAGTGATCTCACATTTGGTAGTTGATTAACACCTATTGGTGGAGGGTTGCTGTGTGGGGGAGGGGGTTGTAATCACAAAGAGCATGTGTTTGTAGACTTACTTAACCAGTATAATATAGGACGCCAGGCCTATTAGGACGCTGCAGTGGCTAGTATATGAAGTGGCTAGTTATTAAGTGGCAGCTAATATCAATAGCAGTGTTATACCTGTGTTTCATTGGTTGCATCTTCAACTGATATTTGGAATTGACTCCTGTCTCTCCTTTTCACCAACAGGTAACTACAGCAGAGAGCTGATCACTGTGTGTTTATTGCTAAAAGATATATTTGGTAACTACAGCAGAGAGCTGATCACTGTGTGTTTATTTCTAAAAGATATATTTGGTAACTACAGCAGAGAGCTGATCACTGTGTGTTTATTGCTAAAAGATATATTTGGTAAATTGTTAAGTGGATTAATATCTGTAGTCAGCAAAAACTTTGTGATTGACTGGGGCTTAGTGATCTCACATTTGGTAGTTGATTAACACCTTGTGGTGGAGGGTTGCTGTGTGGGGGAGGGGGTTGTAATCACAAAGAGCATGTGTTTGTAGACTTACTTAACCAGTATAGTATAGGACGCCAGGCCTATTAGGACGCTGCAGTGGCTAGTATATGAAGTGGCTAGTTATTAAGTGGCAGCTAATATCAATAGCAGTGTTATACCTGTGTTTCATTGGTTGCATCTTCAACTGATATTTGGAATTGACTCCTGTCTCTCCTTTTCACCAACAGGTAACTACAGCAGAGAGCTGATCACTGTGTGTTTATTGCTAAAAGATATATTTGGTAACTACAGCAGAGAGCTGATCACTGTGTGTTTATTGCTAAAAGATATATTTGGTAAATTGTTAAGTGGATTAATATCTGTAGTCAGCAAAAACTTAGTGATTGACTGGGGCTTAGTGATCTCACATTTGGTAGTTGATTAACACCTATTGGTGGAGGGTTGCTGTGTGGGGGAGGGGGTTGTAATCACAAAGAGCATGTGTTTGTAGACTTTCTTAACCAGTATAATATAGGACGCCAGGCCTATTAGAACGCTGCAGTGGCTAGTATATGAAGTGGCTAGTTATTAAGTGGCAGCTAATATCAATAGCAGTGTTATACCTGTGTTTCATTGGTTGCATCTTCAACTGATATTTGGAATTGACTCCTGTCTCTCCTTTTCACCAACAGGTAACTACAGCAGAGAGCTGATCACTGTGTGTTTATTGCTAAAAGATATATTTGGTAACTACAGCAGAGAGCTGATCACTGTGTGTTTATTTCTAAAAGATATATTTGGTAACTACAGCAGAGAGCTGATCACTGTGTGTTTATTGCTAAAAGATATATTTGGTAAATTGTTAAGTGGATTAATATCTGTAGTCAGCAAAAACTTTGTGATTGTCTGGGGCTTAGTGATCTCACATTTGGTAGTTGATTAACACCTTTTGGTGGAGGGTTGCTGTGTGGGGGAGGGGGTTGTAATCACAAAGAGCATGTGTTTGTAGAATTACTTAACCAGTATAGTATAGGACGCCAGGCCTATTAGGACGCTGCTGTGGCTAGTATATGAAGTGGCTAGTTATTAAGTGGCAGCTAATATCAATAGCAGTGTTATACCTGTGTTTCATTGGTTGCATCTTCAACTGATATTTGGAATTGACTCCTGTCTCTCCTTTTCACCAACAGGTAACTACAGCGGAGAGCTGATCACTGTGTGTTTATTGCTAAAAGATATATTTGGTAACTACAGCAGAGAGCTGATCACTGTGTGTTTATTTCTAAAAGATATATTTGGTAACTACAGCAGAGAGCTGATCACTGTGTGTTTATTGCTAAAAGATATATTTGGTAAATTGTTAAGTGGATTAATATCTGTAGTCAGCAAAAACTTTGTGATTGACTGGGGCTTAGTGATCTCACATTTGGTAGTTGATTAACACCTTGTGGTGGAGGGTTGCTGTGTGGGGGAGGGGGTTGTAATCACAAAGAGCATGTGTTTGTAGACTTACTTAACCAGTATAGTATAGGACGCCAGGCCTATTAGGACGCTGGAGTGGCTAGTATATGAAGTGGCTAGTTATTAAGTGGCAGCTAATATCAATAGCAGAGTTATACCTGTGTTTCATTGGTTGCATCTTCAACTGATATTTGGAATTGACTCCTGTCTCTCCTTTTCACCAACAGGTAACTACAGCAGAGAGCTGATCACTGTGTGTTTATTGCTAAAAGATATATTTGGTAACTACAGCAGAGAGCTGATCACTGTGTGTTTATTTCTAAAAGATATATTTGGTAACTACAGCAGAGAGCTGATCACTGTGTGTTTATTGCTAAAAGATATATTTGGTAAATTGTTAAGTGGATTAATATCTGTAGTCAGCAAAAACTTTGTGATTGACTGGGGCTTAGTGATCTCACATTTGGTAGTTGATTAACACCTTTTGGTGGAGGGTTGCTGTGTGGGGGAGGGGGTTGTAGTCACAAAGAGCATGTGTTTGTAGACTTACTTAACCAGTATAGTATAGGACGCTAGGCCTATTAGGACGCTGCAGTGGCTAGTATATGAAGTGGCTAGTTATTAAGTGGCAGCTAATATCAATAGCAGTGTTATACCTGTGTTTTATTGGTTGCATCTTCAACTGATATTTGGAATTGACTCCTGTCTCTCCTTTTCACCAACAGGTAACTACAGCAGAGAGCTGATCACTGTGTGTTTATTGCTAAAAGATATATTTGGTAACTACAGCAGAGAGCTGATCACTTGGGGTGTATTGCTAAAAGATATATTTGGTAACTACAGCAGAGAGATGATCACTGTGTGTTTATTTCTAAAAGATATATTTGGTAACTACAGCAGAGAGCTGATCACTGTGTGTTTATTGCTAAAAGATATATTTGGTAAATTGTTAAGTGGATTAATATCTGTAGTCAGCAAAAACTTTGTGATTGACTGGGGCTTAGTGATCTCACATTTGGTAGTTGATTAACACCTTTTGGTGGAGGGTTGCTGTGTGGGGGAGGGGGTTGTAATCACAAAGAGCATGTGTTTGTAGACTTACTTACCCAGTATAGTATAGGACGCCAGGCCTATTAGGACGCTGCAGTGGCTAGTATATGAAGTGGCTAGTTATTAAGTGGCAGCTAATATCAATAGCAGTGTTATACCTGTGTTTCATTGGTTGCATCTTCAACTGATATTTGGAATTGACTCCTGTCTCTCCTTTTCACCAACAGGTAACTACAGCAGAGAGCTGATCACTGTGTGTTTATTGCTAAAAGATATATTTGGTAACTACAGCAGAGAGCTGATCACTGTGTGTTTATTTCTAAAAGATATATTTGGTAACTACAGCAGAGAGCTGATCACTGTGTGTTTATTGCTAAAAGATATATTTGGTAAATTGTTAAGTGGATTAATATCTGTAGTCAGCAAAAACTTTGTGATTGACTGGGGCTTAGTGATCTCACATTTGGTAGTTGATTAACACCTTGTGGTGGAGGGTTGCTGTGTGGGGGAGGGGGTTGTAATCACAAAGAGCATGTGTTTGTAGACTTACTTAACCAGTATAGTATAGGACGCCAGGCCTATTAGGACGCTGCAGTGGCTAGTATATGAAGTGGCTAGTTATTAAGTGGCAGCTAATATCAATAGCAGTGTTATACCTGTGTTTCATTGGTTGCATCTTCAACTGATATTTGGAATTGACTCCTGTCTCTCCTTTTCACCAACAGGTAACTACAGCAGAGAGCTGATCACTGTGTGTTTATTGCTAAAAGATATATTTGGTAACTACAGCAGAGAGCTGATCACTGTGTGTTTATTGCTAAAAGATATATTTGGTAAATTGTTAAGTGGATTAATATCTGTAGTCAGCAAAAACTTAGTGATTGACTGGGGCTTAGTGATCTCACATTTGGTAGTTGATTAACACCTATTGGTGGAGGGTTGCTGTGTGGGGGAGGGGGTTGTAATCACAAAGAGCATGTGTTTGTAGACTTTCTTAACCAGTATAATATAGGACGCCAGGCCTATTAGAACGCTGCAGTGGCTAGTATATGAAGTGGCTAGTTATTAAGTGGCAGCTAATATCAATAGCAGTGTTATACCTGTGTTTCATTGGTTGCATCTTCAACTGATATTTGGAATTGACTCCTGTCTCTCCTTTTCACCAACAGGTAACTACAGCAGAGAGCTGATCACTGTGTGTTTATTGCTAAAAGATATATTTGGTAACTACAGCAGAGAGCTGATCACTGTGTGTTTATTTCTAAAAGATATATTTGGTAACTACAGCAGAGAGCTGATCACTGTGTGTTTATTGCTAAAAGATATATTTGGTAAATTGTTAAGTGGATTAATATCTGTAGTCAGCAAAAACTTTGTGATTGTCTGGGGCTTAGTGATCTCACATTTGGTAGTTGATTAACACCTTTTGGTGGAGGGTTGCTGTGTGGGGGAGGGGGTTGTAATCACAAAGAGCATGTGTTTGTAGAATTACTTAACCAGTATAGTATAGGACGCCAGGCCTATTAGGACGCTGCTGTGGCTAGTATATGAAGTGGCTAGTTATTAAGTGGCAGCTAATATCAATAGCAGTGTTATACCTGTGTTTCATTGGTTGCATCTTCAACTGATATTTGGAATTGACTCCTGTCTCTCCTTTTCACCAACAGGTAACTACAGCGGAGAGCTGATCACTGTGTGTTTATTGCTAAAAGATATATTTGGTAACTACAGCAGAGAGCTGATCACTGTGTGTTTATTTCTAAAAGATATATTTGGTAACTACAGCAGAGAGCTGATCACTGTGTGTTTATTGCTAAAAGATATATTTGGTAAATTGTTAAGTGGATTAATATCTGTAGTCAGCAAAAACTTTGTGATTGACTGGGGCTTAGTGATCTCACATTTGGTAGTTGATTAACACCTTGTGGTGGAGGGTTGCTGTGTGGGGGAGGGGGTTGTAATCACAAAGAGCATGTGTTTGTAGACTTACTTAACCAGTATAGTATAGGACGCCAGGCCTATTAGGACGCTGCAGTGGCTAGTATATGAAGTGGCTAGTTATTAAGTGGCAGCTAATATCAATAGCAGAGTTATACCTGTGTTTCATTGGTTGCATCTTCAACTGATATTTGGAATTGACTCCTGTCTCTCCTTTTCACCAACAGGTAACTACAGCAGAGAGCTGATCACTGTGTGTTTATTGCTAAAAGATATATTTGGTAACTACAGCAGAGAGCTGATCACTGTGTGTTTATTTCTAAAAGATATATTTGGTAACTACAGCAGAGAGCTGATCACTGTGTGTTTATTGCTAAAAGATATATTTGGTAAATTGTTAAGTGGATTAATATCTGTAGTCAGCAAAAACTTTGTGATTGACTGGGGCTTAGTGATCTCACATTTGGTAGTTGATTAACACCTTTTGGTGGAGGGTTGCTGTGTGGGGGAGGGGGTTGTAGTCACAAAGAGCATGTGTTTGTAGACTTACTTAACCAGTATAGTATAGGACGCTAGGCCTATTAGGACGCTGCAGTGGCTAGTATATGAAGTGGCTAGTTATTAAGTGGCAGCTAATATCAATAGCAGTGTTATACCTGTGTTTTATTGGTTGCATCTTCAACTGATATTTGGAATTGACTCCTGTCTCTCCTTTTCACCAACAGGTAACTACAGCAGAGAGCTGATCACTGTGTGTTTATTGCTAAAAGATATATTTGGTAACTACAGCAGAGAGCTGATCACTTGGGGTGTATTGCTAAAAGATATATTTGGTAACTACAGCAGAGAGATGATCACTGTGTGTTTATTTCTAAAAGATATATTTGGTAACTACAGCAGAGAGCTGATCACTGTGTGTTTATTGCTAAAAGATATATTTGGTAAATTGTTAAGTGGATTAATATCTGTAGTCAGCAAAAACTTTGTGATTGACTGGGGCTTAGTGATCTCACATTTGGTAGTTGATTAACACCTTTTGGTGGAGGGTTGCTGTGTGGGGGAGGGGGTTGTAATCACAAAGAGCATGTGTTTGTAGACTTACTTACCCAGTATAGTATAGGACGCCAGGCCTATTAGGACGCTGCAGTGGCTAGTATATGAAGTGGCTAGTTATTAAGTGGCAGCTAATATCAATAGCAGTGTTATACCTGTGTTTCATTGGTTGCATCTTCAACTGATATTTGGAATTGACTCCTGTCTCTCCTTTTCACCAACAGGTAACTACAGCAGAGAGCTGATCACTGTGTGTTTATTGCTAAAAGATATATTTGGTAACTACAGCAGAGAGCTGATCACTGTGTGTTTATTTCTAAAAGATATATTTGGTAACTACAGCAGAGAGCTGATCACTGTGTGTTTATTGCTAAAAGATATATTTGGTAAATTGTTAAGTGGATTAATATCTGTAGTCAGCAAAAACTTTGTGATTGACTGGGGCTTAGTGATCTCACATTTGGTAGTTGATTAACACCTTTTGGTGGAGGGTTGCTGTGTGGGGGAGGGGGTTGTAATCACAAAGAGCATGTGTTTGTAGACTTACTTAACCAGTATAGTATAGGACGCCAGGCCTATTAGGACGCTGCAGTGGCTAGTATATGAAGTGGCTAGTTATTAAGTGGCAGCTAATATCAATAGCAGTGTTATACCTGTGTTTCATTGGTTGCATCTTCAACTGATATTTGGAATTGACTCCTGTCTCTCCTTTTCACCAACAGGTAACTACAGCAGAGAGCTGATCACTGTGTGTTTATTGCTAAAAGATATATTTGGTAACTACAGCAGAGAGCTGATCACTGTGTGTTTATTTCTAAAAGATATATTTGGTAACTACAGCAGAGAGCTGATCACTGTGTGTTTATTGCTAAAAGATATATTTGGTAAATTGTTAAGTGGATTAATATCTGTAGTCAGCAAAAACTTTGTGATTGACTGGGGCTTAGTGATCTCACATTTGGTAGTTGATTAACACCTTGTGGTGGAGGGTTGCTGTGTGGGGGAGGGGGTTGTAATCACAAAGAGCATGTGTTTGTAGACTTACTTAACCAGTATAGTATAGGACGCCAGGCCTATTAGGACGCTGCAGTGGCTAGTATATGAAGTGGCTAGTTATTAAGTGGCAGCTAATATCAATAGCAGTGTTATACCTGTGTTTCATTGGTTGCATCTTCAACTGATATTTGGAATTGACTCCTGTCTCTCCTTTTCACCAACAGGTAACTACAGCAGAGAGCTGATCACTGTGTGTTTATTGCTAAAACATATATTTGGTAACTACAGCAGAGAGCTGATCACTGTGTGTTTATTTCTAAAAGATATATTTGGTAACTACAGCAGAGAGCTGATCACTGTGTGTTTATTGCTAAAAGATATATTTGGTAAATTGTTAAGTGGATTAATATCTGTAGTCAGCAAAAACTTTGTGATTGACTGGGGCTTAGTGATCTCACATTTGGTAGTTGATTAACACCTTTTGGTGGAGGGTTGCTGTGTGGGGGAGGGGGTTGTAATCACAAAGAGCATGTGTTTGTAGACTTACTTAACCAGTATAGTATAGGACGCCAGGCCTATTAGGACGCTGCAGTGGCTAGTATATGAAGTGGCTAGTTATTAAGTGGCAGCTAATATCAATAGCAGTGTTATACCTGTGTTTCATTGGTTGCATCTTCAACTGATATTTGGAATTGACTCCTGTCTCTCCTTTTCACCAACAGGTAACTACAGCAGAGAGCTGATCACTGTGTGTTTATTGCTAAAAGATATATTTGGTAACTACAGCAGAGAGCTGATCACTGTGTGTTTATTTCTAAAAGATATATTTGGTAACTACAGCAGAGAGCTGATCACTGTGTGTTTATTGCTAAAAGATATATTTGGTAAATTGTTAAGTGGATTAATATCTGTAGTCAGCAAAAACTTTGTGATTGACTGGGGCTTAGTGATCTCACATTTGGTAGTTGATTAACACCTTGTGGTGGAGGGTTGCTGTGTGGGGGAGGGGGTTGTAATCACAAAGAGCATGTGTTTGTAGACTTACTTAACCAGTATAGTATAGGACGCCAGGCCTATTAGGACGCTGCAGTGGCTAGTATATGAAGTGGCTAGTTATTAAGTGGCAGCTAATATCAATAGCAGTGTTATACCTGTGTTTCATTGGTTGCATCTTCAACTGATATTTGGAATTGACTCCTGTCTCTCCTTTTCACCAACAGGTAACTACAGCAGAGAGCTGATCACTGTGTGTTTATTGCTAAAAGATATATTTGGTAACTACAGCAGAGAGCTGATCACTGTGTGTTTATTGCTAAAAGATATATTTGGTAAATTGTTAAGTGGATTAATATCTGTAGTCAGCAAAAACTTAGTGATTGACTAGGGCTTAGTGATCTCACATTTGGTAGTTGATTAACACCTATTGGTGGAGGGTTGCTGTGTGGGGGAGGGGGTTGTAATCACAAAGAGCATGTGTTTGTAGACTTACTTAACCAGTATAATATAGGACGCCAGGCCTATTAGGACGCTGCAGTGGCTAGTATATGAAGTGGCTAGTTATTAAGTGGCAGCTAATATCAATAGCAGTGTTATACCTGTGTTTCATTGGTTGCATCTTCAACTGATATTTGGAATTGACTCCTGTCTCTCCTTTTCACCAACAGGTAACTACAGCAGAGAGCTGATCACTGTGTGTTTATTGCTAAAAGATATATTTGGTAACTACAGCAGAGAGCTGATCACTGTGTGTTTATTGCTAAAAGATATATTTGGTAAATTGTTAAGTGGATTAATATCTGTAGTCAGCAAAAACTTAGTGATTGACTGGGGCTTAGTGATCTCACATTTGGTAGTTGATTAACACCTATTGGTGGAGGGTTGCTGTGTGGGGGAGGGGGTTGTAATCACAAAGAGCATGTGTTTGTAGACTTTCTTAACCAGTATAATATAGGACGCCAGGCCTATTAGAACGCTGCAGTGGCTAGTATATGAAGTGGCTAGTTATTAAGTGGCAGCTAATATCAATAGCAGTGTTATACCTGTGTTTCATTGGTTGCATCTTCAACTGATATTTGGAATTGACTCCTGTCTCTCCTTTTCACCAACAGGTAACTACAGCAGAGAGCTGATCACTGTGTGTTTATTGCTAAAAGATATATTTGGTAACTACAGCAGAGAGCTGATCACTGTGTGTTTATTTCTAAAAGATATATTTGGTAACTACAGCAGAGAGCTGATCACTGTGTGTTTATTGCTAAAAGATATATTTGGTAAATTGTTAAGTGGATTAATATCTGTAGTCAGCAAAAACTTTGTGATTGTCTGGGGCTTAGTTATCTCACATTTGGTAGTTGATTAACACCTTTTGGTGGAGGGTTGCTGTGTGGGGGAGGGGGTTGTAATCACAAAGAGCATGTGTTTGTAGAATTACTTAACCAGTATAGTATAGGACGCCAGGCCTATTAGGACGCTGCTGTGGCTAGTATATGAAGTGGCTAGTTATTAAGTGGCAGCTAATATCAATAGCAGTGTTATACCTGTGTTTCATTGGTTGCATCTTCAACTGATATTTGGAATTGACTCCTGTCTCTCCTTTTCACCAACAGGTAACTACAGCGGAGAGCTGATCACTGTGTGTTTATTGCTAAAAGATATATTTGGTAACTACAGCAGAGAGCTGATCACTGTGTGTTTATTTCTAAAAGATATATTTGGTAACTACAGCAGAGAGCTGATCACTGTGTGTTTATTGCTAAAAGATATATTTGGTAAATTGTTAAGTGGATTAATATCTGTAGTCAGCAAAAACTTTGTGATTGACTGGGGCTTAGTGATCTCACATTTGGTAGTTGATTAACACCTTGTGGTGGAGGGTTGCTGTGTGGGGGAGGGGGTTGTAATCACAAAGAGCATGTGTTTGTAGACTTACTTAACCAGTATAGTATAGGACGCCAGGCCTATTAGGACGCTGCAGTGGCTAGTATATGAAGTGGCTAGTTATTAAGTGGCAGCTAATATCAATAGCAGTGTTATACCTGTGTTTCATTGGTTGCATCTTCAACAGATATTTGGAATTGACTCCTGTCTCTCCTTTTCACCAACAGGTAACTACAGCAGAGAGCTGATCACTGTGTGTTTATTGCTAAAAGATATATTTGGTAACTACAGCAGAGAGCTGATCACTGTGTGTTTATTTCTAAAAGATATATTTGGTAACTACAGCAGAGAGCTGATCACTGTGTGTTTATTGCTAAAAGATATATTTGGTAAATTGTTAAGTGGATTAATATCTGTAGTCAGCAAAAACTTTGTGATTGACTGGGGCTTAGTGATCTCACATTTGGTCGTTGATTAACACCTTTTGGTGGAGGGTTGCTGTGTGGGGGAGGGGGTTGTAGTCACAAAGAGCATGTGTTTGTAGACTTACTTAACCAGTATAGTATAGGACGCTAGGCCTATTAGGACGCTGCAGTGGCTAGTATATGAAGTGGCTAGTTATTAAGTGGCAGCTAATATCAATAGCAGTGTTATACCTGTGTTTTATTGGTTGCATCTTCAACTGATATTTGGAATTGACTCCTGTCTCTCCTTTTCACCAACAGGTAACTACAGCAGAGAGCTGATCACTGTGTGTTTATTGCTAAAAGATATATTTGGTAACTACAGCAGAGAGCTGATCACTTGGGGTGTATTGCTAAAAGATATATTTGGTAACTACAGCAGAGAGATGATCACTGTGTGTTTATTTCTAAAAGATATATTTGGTAACTACAGCAGAGAGCTGATCACTGTGTGTTTATTGCTAAAAGATATATTTGGTAAATTGTTAAGTGGATTAATATCTGTAGTCAGCAAAAACTTTGTGATTGACTGGGGCTTAGTGATCTCACATTTGGTAGTTGATTAACACCTTTTGGTGGAGGGTTGCTGTGTGGGGGAGGGGGTTGTAATCACAAAGAGCATGTGTTTGTAGACTTACTTACCCAGTATAGTATAGGACGCCAGGCCTATTAGGACGCTGCAGTGGCTAGTATATGAAGTGGCTAGTTATTAAGTGGCAGCTAATATCAATAGCAGTGTTATACCTGTGTTTCATTGGTTGCATCTTCAACTGATATTTGGAATTGACTCCTGTCTCTCCTTTTCACCAACAGGTAACTACAGCAGAGAGCTGATCACTGTGTGTTTATTGCTAAAAGATATATTTGGTAACTACAGCAGAGAGCTGATCACTGTGTGTTTATTTCTAAAAGATATATTTGGTAACTACAGCAGAGAGCTGATCACTGTGTGTTTATTGCTAAAAGATATATTTGGTAAATTGTTAAGTGGATTAATATCTGTAGTCAGCAAAAACTTTGTGATTGACTGGGGCTTAGTGATCTCACATTTGGTAGTTGATTAACACCTTTTGGTGGAGGGTTGCTGTGTGGGGGAGGGGGTTGTAATCACAAAGAGCATGTGTTTGTAGACTTACTTAACCAGTATAGTATAGGACGCCAGGCCTATTAGGACGCTGCAGTGGCTAGTATATGAAGTGGCTAGTTATTAAGTGGCAGCTAATATCAATAGCAGTGTTATACCTGTGTTTCATTGGTTGCATCTTCAACTGATATTTGGAATTGACTCCTGTCTCTCCTTTTCACCAACAGGTAACTACAGCAGAGAGCTGATCACTGTGTGTTTATTGCTAAAAGATATATTTGGTAACTACAGCAGAGAGCTGATCACTGTGTGTTTATTTCTAAAAGATATATTTGGTAACTACAGCAGAGAGCTGATCACTGTGTGTTTATTGCTAAAAGATATATTTGGTAAATTGTTAAGTGGATTAATATCTGTAGTCAGCAAAAACTTTGTGATTGACTGGGGCTTAGTGATCTCACATTTGGTAGTTGATTAACACCTTGTGGTGGAGGGTTGCTGTGTGGGGGAGGGGGTTGTAATCACAAAGAGCATGTGTTTGTAGACTTACTTAACCAGTATAGTATAGGACGCCAGGCCTATTAGGACGCTGCAGTGGCTAGTATATGAAGTGGCTAGTTATTAAGTGGCAGCTAATATCAATAGCAGTGTTATACCTGTGTTTCATTGGTTGCATCTTCAACTGATATTTGGAATTGACTCCTGTCTCTCCTTTTCACCAACAGGTAACTACAGCAGAGAGCTGATCACTGTGTGTTTATTGCTAAAACATATATTTGGTAACTACAGCAGAGAGCTGATCACTGTGTGTTTATTTCTAAAAGATATATTTGGTAACTACAGCAGAGAGCTGATCACTGTGTGTTTATTGCTAAAAGATATATTTGGTAAATTGTTAAGTGGATTAATATCTGTAGTCAGCAAAAACTTTGTGATTGACTGGGGCTTAGTGATCTCACATTTGGTAGTTGATTAACACCTTTTGGTGGAGGGTTGCTGTGTGGGGGAGGGGGTTGTAATCACAAAGAGCATGTGTTTGTAGACTTACTTAACCAGTATAGTATAGGACGCCAGGCCTATTAGGACGCTGCAGTGGCTAGTATATGAAGTGGCTAGTTATTAAGTGGCAGCTAATATCAATAGCAGTGTTATACCTGTGTTTCATTGGTTGCATCTTCAACTGATATTTGGAATTGACTCCTGTCTCTCCTTTTCACCAACAGGTAACTACAGCAGAGAGCTGATCACTGTGTGTTTATTGCTAAAAGATATATTTGGTAACTACAGCAGAGAGCTGATCACTGTGTGTTTATTTCTAAAAGATATATTTGGTAACTACAGCAGAGAGCTGATCACTGTGTGTTTATTGCTAAAAGATATATTTGGTAAATTGTTAAGTGGATTAATATCTGTAGTCAGCAAAAACTTTGTGATTGACTGGGGCTTAGTGATCTCACATTTGGTAGTTGATTAACACCTTGTGGTGGAGGGTTGCTGTGTGGGGGAGGGGGTTGTAATCACAAAGAGCATGTGTTTGTAGACTTACTTAACCAGTATAGTATAGGACGCCAGGCCTATTAGGACGCTGCAGTGGCTAGTATATGAAGTGGCTAGTTATTAAGTGGCAGCTAATATCAATAGCAGTGTTATACCTGTGTTTCATTGGTTGCATCTTCAACTGATATTTGGAATTGACTCCTGTCTCTCCTTTTCACCAACAGGTAACTACAGCAGAGAGCTGATCACTGTGTGTTTATTGCTAAAAGATATATTTGGTAACTACAGCAGAGAGCTGATCACTGTGTGTTTATTGCTAAAAGATATATTTGGTAAATTGTTAAGTGGATTAATATCTGTAGTCAGCAAAAACTTAGTGATTGACTAGGGCTTAGTGATCTCACATTTGGTAGTTGATTAACACCTATTGGTGGAGGGTTGCTGTGTGGGGGAGGGGGTTGTAATCACAAAGAGCATGTGTTTGTAGACTTACTTAACCAGTATAATATAGGACGCCAGGCCTATTAGGACGCTGCAGTGGCTAGTATATGAAGTGGCTAGTTATTAAGTGGCAGCTAATATCAATAGCAGTGTTATACCTGTGTTTCATTGGTTGCATCTTCAACTGATATTTGGAATTGACTCCTGTCTCTCCTTTTCACCAACAGGTAACTACAGCAGAGAGCTGATCACTGTGTGTTTATTGCTAAAAGATATATTTGGTAACTACAGCAGAGAGCTGATCACTGTGTGTTTATTTCTAAAAGATATATTTGGTAACTACAGCAGAGAGCTGATCACTGTGTGTTTATTGCTAAAAGATGTATTTGGTAAATTGTTAAGTGGATTAATATCTGTAGTCAGCAAAAACTTTGTGATTGACTGGGGCTTAGTGATCTCACATTTGGTAGTTGATTAACACCTTTTGGTGGAGGGTTGCTGTGTGGGGGAGGGGGTTGTAATCACAAAGAGCATGTGTTTGTAGACTTACTTAACCAGTATAGTATAGGACGCCAGGCCTATTAGGACGCTGCAGTGGCTAGTATATGAAGTGGCTAGTTATTAAGTGGCAGCTAATATCAATAGCAGTGTTATACCTGTGTTTCATTGGTTGCATCTTCAACTGATATTTGGAATTGACTCCTGTCTCTCCTTTTCACCAACAGGTAACTACAGCAGAGAGCTGATCACTGTGTGTTTATTGCTAAAAGATATATTTGGTAACTACAGCAGAGAGCTGATCACTGTGTGTTTATTTCTAAAAGATATATTTGGTAACTACAGCAGAGAGCTGATCACTGTGTGTTTATTGCTAAAAGATATATTTGGTAAATTGTTAAGTGGATTAATATCTGTAGTCAGCAAAAACTTTGTGATTGTCTGGGGCTTAGTGATCTCACATTTGGTAGTTGATTAACACCTTTTGGTGGAGGGTTGCTGTGTGGGGGAGGGGGTTGTAATCACAAAGAGCATGTGTTTGTAGAATTACTTAACCAGTATAGTATAGGACGCCAGGCCTATTAGGACGCTGCAGTGGCTAGTATATGAAGTGGCTAGTTATTAAGTGGCAGCTAATATCAATAGCAGTGTTATACCTGTGTTTCATTGGTTGCATCTTCAACTGATATTTGGAATTGACTCCTGTCTCTCCTTTTCACCAACAGGTAACTACAGCGGAGAGCTGATCACTGTGTGTTTATTGCTAAAAGATATATTTGGTAACTACAGCAGAGAGCTGATCACTGTGTGTTTATTTCTAAAAGATATATTTGGTAACTACAGCAGAGAGCTGATCACTGTGTGTTTATTGCTAAAAGATATATTTGGTAAATTGTTAAGTGGATTAATATCTGTAGTCAGCAAAAACTTTGTGATTGACTGGGGCTTAGTGATCTCACATTTGGTAGTTGATTAACACATTGTGGTGGAGGGTTGCTGTGTGGGGGAGGGGGTTGTAATCACAAAGAGCATGTGTTTGTAGACTTACTTAACCAGTATAGTATAGGACGCCAGGACTATTAGGACGCTGCAGTGGCTAGTATATGAAGTGGCTTGTTATTAAGTGGCAGCTAATATCAATAGCAGTGTTATACCTGTGTTTCATTGGTTGCATCTTCAACTGATATTTGGAATTGACTCCTGTCTCTCCTTTTCACCAACAGGTAACTACAGCAGAGAGCTGATCACTGTGTGTTTATTGCTAAAAGATATATTTGGTAACTACAGCAGAGAGCTGATCACTGTGTGTTTATTTCTAAAAGATATATTTGGTAACTACAGCAGAGAGCTGATCACTGTGTGTTTATTGCTAAAAGATATATTTGGTAAATTGTTAAGTGGATTAATATCTGTAGTCAGCAAAAACTTTGTGATTGACTGGGGCTTAGTGATCTCACATTTGGTAGTTGATTAACACCTTGTGGTGGAGGGTTGCTGTGTGGGGGAGGGGGTTGTAGTCACAAAGAGCATGTGTTTGTAGACTTACTTAACCAGTATAGTATAGGACGCTAGGCCTATTAGGACGCTGCAGTGGCTAGTATATGAAGTGGCTAGTTATTAAGTGGCAGCTAATATCAATAGCAGTGTTATACCTCTGTTTCATTGGTTGCATCTTCAACTGATATTTGGAATTGACTCCTGTCTCTCCTTTTCACCAACAGGTAACTACAGCAGAGAGCTGATCACTGTGTGTTTATTGCTAAAAGATATATTTGGTAACTACAGCAGAGAGCTGATCACTTGGGGTGTATTGCTAAAAGATATATTTGGTAACTACAGCAGAGAGATGATCACTGTGTGTTTATTTCTAAAAGATATATTTGGTAACTACAGCAGAGAGCTGATCACTGTGTGTTTATTGCTAAAAGATATATTTGGTAAATTGTTAAGTGGATTAATATCTGTAGTCAGCAAAAACTTTGTGATTGACTGGGGCTTAGTGATCTCACATTTGGTAGTTGATTAACACCTTTTGGTGGAGGGTTGCTGTGTGGGGGTTGTAATCACAAAGAGCATGTGTTTGTAGACTTACTTAACCAGTATAGTATAGGACGCCAGGCCTATTAGGACGCTGCAGTGGCTAGTATATGAAGTGGCTAGTTATTAAGTGGCAGCTAATATCAATAGCAGTGTTATACCTGTGTTTCATTGGTTGCATCTTCAACTGATATTTGGAATTGACTCCTGTCTCTCCTTTTCACCAACAGGTAACTACAGCAGAGAGCTGATCACTGTGTGTTTATTGCTAAAAGATATATTTGGTCACTACAGCAGAGAGCTGATCACTGTGTGTTTATTTCTAAAAGATATATTTGGTAACTACAGCAGAGAGCTGATCACTGTGTGTTTATTGCTAAAAGATATATTTGGTAAATTGTTAAGTAGATTAATATCTGTAGTCAGCAAAAACTTTGTGATTGACTGGGGCTTAGTGATCTCACATTTGGTAGTTGATTAACACCTTTTGGTGGAGGGTTGCTGTGTGGGGGAGGGGGTTGTAATCACAAAGAGCATGTGTTTGTAGACTTACTTAACCAGTATAGTATAGGACGCTAGGCCTATTAGGACGCTGCAGTGGCTAGTATATGAAGTGGCTAGTTATTAAGTGGCAGCTAATATCAATAGCAGTGTTAAACCTGTGTTTCATTGGTTGCATCTTCAACTGATATTTGGAATTGACTCCTGTCTCTCCTTTTCACCAACAGGTAACTACAGCAGAGAGCTGATCACTGTGTGTTTATTGCTAAAAGATATATTTGGTAACTACAGCAGAGAGCTGATCACTTGGGGTGTATTGCTAAAAGATATATTTGGTAACTACAGCAGAGAGATGATCACTGTGTGTTTATTTCTAAAAGATATATTTGGTAACTACAGCAGAGAGCTGATCACTGTGTGTTTATTGCTAAAAGATATATTTGGTAAATTGTTAAGTGGATTAATATCTGTAGTCAGCAAAAACTTTGTGATTGACTGGGGCTTAGTGATCTCACATTTGGTAGTTGATTAACACCTTTTGGTGGAGGGTTGCTGTGTGGGGGTTGTAATCACAAAGAGCATGTGTTTGTAGACTTACTTAACCAGTATAGTATAGGACGCCAGGCCTATTAGGACGCTGCAGTGGCTAGTATATGAAGTGGCTAGTTATTAAGTGGCAGCTAATATCAATAGCAGTGTTATACCTGTGTTTCATTGGTTGCATCTTCAACTGATATTTGGAATTGACTCCTGTCTCTCCTTTTCACCAACAGGTAACTACAGCAGAGAGCTGATCACTGTGTGTTTATTGCTAAAAGATATATTTGGTAACTACAGCAGAGAGCTGATCACTGTGTGTTTATTTCTAAAAGATATATTTGGTAACTACAGCAGAGAGCTGATCACTGTGTGTTTATTGCTAAAAGATATATTTGGTAAATTGTTAAGTAGATTAATATCTGTAGTCAGCAAAAACTTTGTGATTGACTGGGGCTTAGTGATCTCACATTTGGTAGTTGATTAACACCTTTTGGTGGAGGGTTGCTGTGTGGGGGAGGGGGTTGTAATCACAAAGAGCATGTGTTTGTAGACTTACTTAACCAGTATAGTATAGGACGCTAGGCCTATTAGGACGCTGCAGTGGCTAGTATATGAAGTGGCTAGTTATTAAGTGGCAGCTAATATCAATAGCAGTGTTATACCTGTGTTTCATTGGTTGCATCTTCAACTGATATTTGGAATTGACTCCTGTCTCTCCTTTTCACCAACAGGTAACTACAGCAGAGAGCTGATCACTGTGTGTTTATTGCTAAAAGATATATTTGGTAACTACAGCAGAGAGCTGATCACTTGGGGTGTATTGCTAAAAGATATATTTGGTAACTACAGCAGAGAGCTGATCACTGTGTGTTTATTGCTAAAAGATATATTTGGTAAATTGTTAAGTGGATTAATATCTGTAGTCAGCAAAAACTTTGTGATTGACTGGGGCTTAGTGATCTCACATTTGGTAGTTGATTAACACGTTTTGGTGGAGTGTTGCTGTGTGGGGGAGGGGGTTGTAATCACAAAGAGCATGTGTTTGTAGACTTACTTAACCAGTATAGTATAGGACGCCAGGCCTATTAGGACGCTGCAGTGGCTAGTATATGAAGTGGCTAGTTATTAATAGAGATGAGCGGGTTCGGTTTCTCTGAATCCGCACCCGCCAGAACTTCATGTTTTTTTTCACGGGTCCGAGCGACTCGGATCTTCCCGCCTTGCTCGGTTAACCCGAGCGCGCCCGAACGTCATCATGACGCTGTCGGATTCTTGCGAGGCTCGGATTCTATCGCGAGACTCGGATTCTATATAAGGAGCCGCGCGTCGCCGCCATTTTCACACGTGCATTGAGATTGATAGGGAGAGGACGTGGCTGGCGTCCTCTCCGTTTAGAATTAGAATAGATTAGAGAGACACTTGATTTACTAATTTTGGGGAGCATTAGGAGTACTCAGTAGTGTACAGTGCAGAGTTTTGCTGATAGTGACCAGTGACCACCACTTTTATTTATAATCCGTTCTCTGCCTGAAAAAAGCGATACACAGCACACAGTGACTCAGTCACATACCATATCTGTGTGCACTGCTCAGGCTCAGGCCAGTGTGCTGCATCATCTATTATCTATATATAATATTATATATATCTGTCTGACTGCTCAGCTCACACAGCTTATAATTGTGGGGGAGACTGGGGAGCACTACTGCAGTGCCAGTTATAGGTTATAGCAGGAGCCAGGAGTACATAATATAATCCGTTCTCTGCCTGAAAAAAGCGATACACAGCACACAGTGACTCAGTCACATACCATATCTGTGTGCACTGCTCAGGCTCAGGCCAGTGTGCTGCATCATCTATTATCTATATATAATATTATATATATCTGTCTGACTGCTCAGCTCACACAGCTTATAATTGTGGGGGAGACTGGGGAGCACTACTGCAGTGCCAGTTATAGGTTATAGCAGGAGCCAGGAGT
This sequence comes from Pseudophryne corroboree, assembly GCF_028390025.1. NCBI lineage: Eukaryota > Metazoa > Chordata > Amphibia > Anura > Myobatrachidae > Pseudophryne > Pseudophryne corroboree. Next base: position 659,113,857 of record NC_086444.1, read on the forward strand.
ACATAATATATTATATAGTGAGTGACCACCAGACACACAGTGCAGTTTATTTAATATATCCGTTCTCTGCCTGAAAAAAGCGATACACACAGTGACTCAGTCAGTCACATACCATATCTGTGTGCACTGCTCAGGCTCAGGCCAGTGTGCTGCATCATCTATATATATTACATATCTGTCTGACTGCTCAGCTCACACAGCTTATAATTGTGGGGGAGACTGGGGAGCACTACTGCAGTGCCAGTTATAGGTTATAGCAGGAGCCAGGAGTACATAATATTATATTAAAATTAAACAGTGCACACTTTTGCTGCAGGAGTGCCACTGCCAGTGTGACTAGTGACCAGTGACCTGACCACCAGTATATAATATTAGTAGTATACTATCTCTTTATCAACCAGTCTATATTAGCAGCAGACACAGTACAGTGCGGTAGTTCACGGCTGTGGCTACCTCTGTGTCGGCACTCGGCAGCCCGTCCATAATTGTATATACCAGTGACCTAACCGTGGTTTTTTTTTCTTTCTTTATACATACATACTAGTTACGAGTATACTATCTCTTTATCAACCAGTCTATATATTAGCAGCAGACACAGTACAGTGCGGTAGTTCACGGCTGTGGCTACCTCTGTGTCGGCACTCGGCAGCCCGTCCATAATTGTATATACCAGTGACCTAACCGTGGTTTTTTTTTCTTTCTTTATACATACATACTAGTTACGAGTATACTATCTCTTTATCAACCAGTCTATATATTAGCAGCAGACACAGTACAGTGCGGTAGTTCACGGCTGTGGCTACCTCTGTGTCGGCACTCGGCAGCCCGTCCATAATTGTATATACCACCTAACCGTGGTTTTTTTTTCTTTCTTTATACATACATACTAGTTACGAGTATACTATCTCTTTATCAACCAGTCTATATATTAGCAGCAGACACAGTACAGTGCGGTAGTTCACGGCTGTGGCTACCTCTGTGTCGGCACTCGGCAGCCCGTCCATAATTGTATATACCACCTAACCGTGGTTTTTTTTTCTTTCTTTATACATACATACTAGTTACGAGTATACTATCTCTTTATCAACCAGTCTATATATTAGCAGCAGACACAGTACAGTGCGGTAGTTCACGGCTGTGGCTACCTCTGTGTCGGCACTCGGCAGCCCGTCCATAATTGTATATACCACCTAACCGTGGTTTTTTTTTCTTTCTTTATACATACATACTAGTTACGAGTATACTATCTCTTTATCAACCAGTCTATATATTAGCAGCAGACACAGTACAGTGCGGTAGTTCACGGCTGTGGCTACCTCTGTGTCGGCACTCGGCAGCCCGTCCATAATTGTATATACCACCTAACCGTGGTTTTTTTTTCTTTCTTTATACATACATACTAGTTACGAGTATACTATCTCTTTATCAACCAGTCTATATATTAGCAGCAGACACAGTACAGTGCGGTAGTTCACGGCTGTGGCTACCTCTGTGTCGGCACTCGGCAGCCAGTCCATAATTGTATATACCACCTAACCGTGGTTTTTTTTTCTTTCTTTATACATACATACTAGTTACGAGTATACTATCTCTTTATCAACCAGTCTATATATTAGCAGCAGACACAGTACAGTGCGGTAGTTCACGGCTGTGGCTACCTCTGTGTCGGCACTCGGCAGCCCGTCCATAATTGTATACTAGTATCCAATCCATCCATCTCCATTGTTTACCTGAGGTGCCTTTTAGTTGTGCCTATTAAAATATGGAGAACAAAAATGTTGAGGTTCCAAAATTAGGGAAAGATCAAGATCCACTTCCACCTCGTGCTGAAGCTGCTGCCACTAGTCATGGCCGAGACGATGAAATGCCAGCAACGTCGTCTGCCAAGGCCGATGCCCAATGGCATAGTACAGAGCATGTCAAAACCAAAACACCAAATATCAGTAAAAAAAGGACTCCAAAACCTAAAATAAAATTGTCGGAGGAGAAGCGTAAACTTGCCAATATGCCATTTACCACACGGAGTGGCAAGGAACGGCTGAGGCCCTGGCCTATGTTCATGGCTAGTGGTTCAGCTTCACATGAGGATGGAAGCACTCAGCCTCTCGCTAGAAAACTGAAAAGACTCAAGCTGGCAAAAGCACCGCAAAGAACTGTGCGTTCTTTGAAATCCCAAATCCACAAGGAGAGTCCAATTGTGTCGGTTGCGATGCCTGACCTTCCCAACACTGGACGTGAAGAGCATGCGCCTTCCACCATTTGCACGCCCCCTGCAAGTGCTGGAAGGAGCACCCGCAGTCCAGTTCCTGATAGTCAGATTGAAGATGTCAGTGTTGAAGTACACCAGGATGAGGAGGATATGGGTGTTGCTGGCGCTGGGGAGGAAATTGACCAGGAGGATTCTGATGGTGAGGTGGTTTGTTTAAGTCAGGCACCCGGGGAGACACCTGTTGTCCGTGGGAGGAATATGGCCGTTGACATGCCAGGTGAAAATACCAAAAAAATCAGCTCTTCGGTGTGGAGGTATTTCACCAGAAATGCGGACAACAGGTGTCAAGCCGTGTGTTCCCTTTGTCAAGCTGTAATAAGTAGGGGTAAGGACGTTAACCACCTCGGAACATCCTCCCTTATACGTCACCTGCAGCGCATTCATAATAAGTCAGTGACAAGTTCAAAAACTTTGGGTGACAGCGGAAGCAGTCCACTGACCAGTAAATCCCTTCCTCTTGTAACCAAGCTCACGCAAACCACCCCACCAACTCCCTCAGTGTCAATTTCCTCCTTCCCCAGGAATGCCAATAGTCCTGCAGGCCATGTCACTGGCAATTCTGACGAGTCCTCTCCTGCCTGGGATTCCTCCGATGCATCCTTGCGTGTAACGCCTACTGCTGCTGGCGCTGCTGTTGTTGCCGCTGGGAGTCGATGGTCATCTCAGAGGGGAAGTCGTAAGCCCACTTGTACTACTTCCAGTAAGCAATTGACTGTTCAACAGTCCTTTGCGAGGAAGATGAAATATCACAGCAGTCATCCTACTGCAAAGCGGATAACTGAGTCCTTGACAACTATGTTGGTGTTAGACGTGCGTCCGGTATCCGCCGTTAGTTCACAGGGAACTAGACAATTTATTGAGGCAGTGTGCCCCCGTTACCAAATACCATCTAGGTTCCACTTCTCTAGGCAGGCGATACCGAGAATGTACACGGACGTCAGAAAAAGACTCACCAGTGTCCTAAAAAATGCAGTTGTACCCAATGTCCACTTAACCACGGACATGTGGACAAGTGGAGCAGGGCAGGGTCAGGACTATATGACTGTGACAGCCCACTGGGTAGATGTATGGACTCCCGCCGCAAGAACAGCAGCGGCGGCACCAGTAGCAGCATCTCGCAAACGCCAACTCTTTCCTAGGCAGGCTACGCTTTGTATCACCGCTTTCCAGAATATGCAAACATCTGAAAACCTCTTACGGCAACTGAGGAAGATCATCGCGGAATGGCTTACCCCAATTGGACTCTCCTGTGGATTTGTGGCATCGGACAACGCCAGCAATATTGTGTGTGCATTAAATATGGGCAAATTCCAGCACGTCCCATGTTTTGCACATACCTTGAATTTGGTGGTGCAGAATTTTTTAAAAAACGACAGGGGCGTGCAAGAGATGCTGTCGGTGGCCAGAAAAATTGCGGGACACTTTCGGCGTACAGGCACCACGTACAGAAGACTGGAGCACCACCAAAAACTACTGAACCTGCCCTGCCATCATCTGAAGCAAGAAGTGGTAACGAGGTGGAATTCAACCCTCTATATGCTTCAGAGGTTGGAGGAGCAGCAAAAGGCCATTCAAGCCTATACAATTGAGCACGATATAGTAGGTGGAATGCACCTGTCTCAAGTGCAGTGGAGAATGATTTCAACGTTGTGCAAGGTTCTGATACCCTTTGAACTTGCCACACGTGAAGTCAGTTCAGACACTGCCAGCCTGAGTCAGGTCATTCCCCTCATCAGGCTTTTGCAGAAGAAGCTGGAGGCATTGAAGAAGGAGCTAAAAGGGAGCGATTCCGCTAGGCATGTGGGACTTGTGGATGCTGCCCTTAATTCGCTTAACAAGGATTCACGGGTGGTCAATCTGTTGAAATCAGAGCACTACATTTTGGCCACCGTGCTCGATCCTAGATTTAAAGCCTACCTTGGATCTCTCTTTCCGGCAGACACAGGTCTGCTGGGGTTGAAAGACCTGCTGGTGACAAAATTGTCAAGTCAAGCGGAACGCGACCTGTCAACATCTCCTCCTTCACATTCTCCCGCAACTGGGGGTGCGAGGAAAAGGCTCAGAATTCCGAGCCCACCCGCTGGCGGTGATGCAGGGCAGTCTGGAGCGACTGCTGATGCTGACATCTGGTCCGGACTGAAGGACCTGACAACGATTACGGACATGTCGTCTACTGTCACTGCATATGATTCTCTCAACATTGATAGAATGGTGGAGGATTATATGAGTGACCGCATCCAAGTAGGCACGTCACACAGTCCGTACTTATACTGGCAGGAAAAAGAGGCAATTTGGAGGCCCTTGCACAAACTGGCTTTATACTACCTAAGTTGCCCTCTCACAAGTGTGTACTCCGAAAGAGTGTTTAGTGCCGCCGCTCACCTTGTCAGCAATCGGCGTACGAGGTTACATCCAGAAAATGTGGAGAAGATGATGTTCATTAAAATGAATTATAATCAATTCCTCCGCGGAGACATTGACCAGCAGCAATTGCCTCCACAAAGTACACAGGGAGCTGAGATGGTGGATTCCAGTGGGGACGAATTGATAATCTGTGAGGAGGGGGATGTACACGGTGATATATCGGAGGGTGAAGATGAGGTGGACATCTTGCCTCTGTAGAGCCAGTTTGTGCAAGGAGAGATTAATTGCTTCTTTTTTGGGGGGGGGTCCAAACCAACCCGTCATATCAGTCACAGTCGTGTGGCAGACCCTGTCACTGAAATGATGGGTTGGTTAAAGTGTGCATGTCCTGTTTTGTTTATACAACATAAGGGTGGGTGGAAGGGCCCAAGGACAATTCCATCTTGCACCTCTTTTTTCTTTTCTTTTTCTTTGCATCATGTGCTGATTGGGGAGGGTTTTTTGGAAGGGACATCCTGCGTGACACTGCAGTGCCACTCCTAGATGGGCCCGGTGTTTGTGTCGGCCACTAGGGTCGCTAATCTTACTCACACAGTCAGCTACCTCATTGCGCCTCTTTTTTTCTTTGCGTCATGTGCTGTTTGGGGAGGGTTTTTTGGAAGGGACATCCTGCGTGACACTGCAGTGCCACTCCTAGATGTGCCCGGTGTTTGTGTCGGCCACTAGGGTCGCTAATCTTACTCACACAGCTACCTCATTGCGCCTCTTTTTTTCTTTGCGTCATGTGCTGTTTGGGGAGGGTTTTTTGGAAGGGCCATCCTGCGTGACACTGCAGTGCCACTCCTAGATGGGCCCGGTGTTTGTGTCGGCCACTAGGGTCGCTAATCTTACTCACACAGCTACCTCATTGCGCCTCTTTTTTTCTTTGCGTCATGTGCTGTTTGGGGAGGGTTTTTTGGAAGGGACATCCTGCGTGACACTGCAGTGCCACTCCTAGATGGGCCCGGTGTTTGTGTCGGCCACTAGGGTCGCTAATCTTACTCACACAGTCAGCTACCTCATTGCGCCTCTTTTTTTCTTTGCGTCATGTGCTGTTTGGGGAGGGTTTTTTGGAAGGGCCATCCTGCGTGACACTGCAGTGCCACTCCTAGATGGGCCCGGTGTTTGTGTCGGCCACTAGGGTCGCTAATCTTACTCACACAGCTACCTCATTGCGCCTCTTTTTTTCTTTGCGTCATGTGCTGTTTGGGGAGGGTTTTTTGGAAGGGCCATCCTGCGTGACACTGCAGTGCCACTCCTAGATGGGCCCGGTGTTTGTGTCGGCCACTAGGGTCGCTAATCTTACTCACACAGCTACCTCATTGCGCCTCTTTTTTTCTTTGCGTCATGTGCTGTTTGGGGAGGGTTTTTTGGAAGGGACATCCTGCGTGACACTGCAGTGCCACTCCTAGATGGGCCCGGTGTTTGTGTCGGCCACTAGGGTCGCTTATCTTACTCACACAGCGACCTCGGTGCAAATTTTAGGACTAAAAATAATATTGTGAGGTGTGAGGTATTCAGAATAGACTGAAAATGAGTGTAAATTATGGTTTTTGAGGTTAATAATACTTTGGGATCAAAATGACCCCCAAATTCTATGATTTAAGCTGTTTTTTAGTGTTTTTGGAAAAAAACACCCGAATCCAAAACACACCCGAATCCGACAAAAAAAATTCGGTGAGGTTTGGCAAAACGCGTTCGAACCCAAAACACGGCCGCGGAACCGAACCCAAAACCAAAACACAAAACCCGAAAAATTTCAGGCGCTCATCTCTAGTTATTTAGTGGCAGCTAATATCAATAGCAGTGTTATACCTGTGTTTCATTGGTTGCATCTTCAACTGATATTTGGAATTGACTCCTGTCTCTCCTTTTCACCAACAGGTAACTACAGCAGAGAGCTGATCACTGTGTGTTTATTGCTAAAGATATATTTGGTAACTACAGCAGAGAGCTGATCACTGTGTGTTTATTTCTAAAAGATATATTTGGTAACTACAGCAGAGAGCTGATCACTGTGTGTTTATTGCTAAAAGATATATTTGGTAAATTGTTAAGTGGATTAATATCTGTAGTCAGCAAAAACTTTGTGATTGACTGGGGCTTAGTGATCTCACATTTGGTAGTTGATTAACACCTTTTGGTGGAGGGTTGCTGTGTGGGGCAGTGGGTTGTAATCACAAAGAGCATGTGTTTGTAGAATTACTTAACCAGTATAGTATAGGACGCCAGGCCTATTAGGACGCTGCAGTGGCTAGTATATGAAGTGGCTAGTTATTAAGTGGCAGCTAATATCAATAGCAGTGTTATACCTGTGTTTCATTGGTTGCATCTTCAACTGATATTTGGAATTGACTCCTGTCTCTCCTTTTCACCAACAGGTAACTACAGCAGAGAGCTGATCACTGTGTGTTTATTGCTAAAACATATATTTGGTAACTACAGCAGAGAGCTGATCACTGTGTGTTTATTTCTAAAAGATATATTTGGTAACTACAGCAGAGAGCTGATCACTGTGTGTTTATTGCTAAAAGATATATTTGGTAAATTGTTAAGTGGATTAATATCTGTAGTCAGCAAAAACTTTGTGATTGACTGGGGCTTAGTGATCTCACATTTGGTAGTTGATTAACACCTTTTGGTGGAGGGTTGCTGTGTGGGGGAGGGGGTTGTAATCACAAAGAGCATGTGTTTGTAGACTTACTTAACCAGTATAGTATAGGACGCCAGGCCTATTAGGACGCTGCAGTGGCTAGTATATGAAGTGGCTAGTTATTAAGTGGCAGCTAATATCAATAGCAGTGTTATACCTGTGTTTCATTGGTTGCATCTTCAACTGATATTTGGAATTGACTCCTGTCTCTCCTTTTCACCAACAGGTAACTACAGCAGAGAGCTGATCACTGTGTTTTTATTTCTAAAATATATATTTGGTAACTACAGCAGAGAGCTGATCACTGTGTGTTTATTGCTAAAAGATATATTTGGTAAATTGTTAAGTGGATTAATATCTGTAGTCAGCAAAAACTTTGTGATTGACTGGGGCTTAGTGATCTCACATTTGGTAGTTGATTAACACCTATTGGTGGAGGGTTGCTGTGTGGGGGAGGGGGTTGTAATCACAAAGAGCATGTGTTTGTAGACTTACTTAACCAGTATAGTATAGGACGCCAGGCCTATTAGGACGCTGCAGTGGCTAGTATATGAAGTGGCTAAATATTAAGTGGCAGCTAATATCAATAGCAGTGTTATACCTGTGTTTCATTGGTTGCATCTTCAACTGATATTTGGAATTGACTCCTGTCTCTTCTTTTCACCAACAGGTAACTACAGCAGAGAGCTGATCACTGTGTGCTTATTTCTAAAAGATATATTTGGTAACTACAGCAGAGAGCTGATCACTGTGTGTTTATTGCTAAAAGATATATTTGGTAAATTGTTAAGTGGATTAATATCTGTAGTTAGCAAAAACTTTGTGATTGACTGGGGCTTAGTGATCTCACATTTGGTAGTTGATTAACACCTTTTGGTGGAGGGTTGCTGTGTGGGGGAGGGGGTTGTAATCACAAAGAGCATGTGTTTGTAGAATTACTTAACCAGTATAGTATAGGACGCCAGGCCTATTAGGACGCTGCAGTGGCTTGTATATGAAGTGGCTAGTTATTAAGTGGCAGCTAATATCAATAGCAGTGTTATACCTGTGTTTCATTGGTTGCATCTTCAACTGATATTTGGAATTGACTCCTGTCTCTCCTTTTCACCAACAGGTAACTACAGCAGAGAGCTGATCGCTGTGTGTTTATTGCTAAAAGATATATTTGGTAACTACAGCAGAGAGCTGATCACTGTGTGTTTATTTCTAAAAGATATATTTGGTAACTACAGCAGAGAGCTGATCACTGTGTGTTTATTGCCAAAAGATATATTTGGTAAATTGTTAAGTGGATTAATATCTGTAGTCAGCAAAAACTTTGTGATTGACTGGGGCTTAGTGATCTCATATTTGGTAGTTGATTAACACCTTGTGGTGGAGGGTTGCTGTGTGGGGGAGGGGGTTGTAATCACAAAGAGCATCTGTTTGTAGACTTACTTAACCAGTATAGTATAGGACGCCAGGCCTATTAGGACGCTGCAGTGGCTAGTATATGAAGTGGCTAGTTATTAAGTGGCAGCTAATATCAATAGCAGTGTTATACCTGTGTTTCATTGGTTGCATCTTCAACTGATATTTGGAATTGACTCCTGTCTCTCCTTTTCACCAACAGGTAACTACAGCAGAGAGCTGATCACTGTGTGTTTATTGCTAAAATATATATTTGGTAACTACAGCAGAGAGCTGATCACTGTGTGTTTATTTCTAAAAGATATATTTGGTAACTACAGCAGAGAGCTGATCACTGTGTGTTTATTGCTAAAAGATATATTTGGTAAATTGTTAAGTGGATTAATATCTGTAGTCAGCAAAAACTTTGTGATTGACTGGGGCTTAGTGATCTCACATTTGGTAGTTGATTAACACCTTTTGGTGGAGGGTTGCTGTGTGGGGCAGTGGGTTGTAATCACAAAGAGCATGTGTTTGTAGAATTACTTAACCAGTATAGTATAGGACGCCAGGCCTATTAGGACGCTGCAGTGGCTAGTATATGAAGTGGCTAGTTATTAAGTGGCAGCTAATATCAATAGCAGTGTTATACCTGTGTTTCATTGGTTGCATCTTCAACTGATATTTGGAATTGACTCCTGTCTCTCCTTTTCACCAACAGGTAACTACAGCAGAGAGCTGATCACTGTGTGTTTATTGCTAAAACATATATTTGGTAACTACAGCAGAGAGCTGATCACTGTGTGTTTATTTCTAAAAGATATATTTGGTAACTACAGCAGAGAGCTGATCACTGTGTGTTTATTGCTAAAAGATATATTTGGTAAATTGTTAAGTGGATTAATATCTGTAGTCAGCAAAAACTTTGTGATTGACTGGGGCTTAGTGATCTCACATTTGGTAGTTGATTAACACCTTTTGGTGGAGGGTTGCTGTGTGGGGGAGGGGGTTGTAATCACAAAGAGCATGTGTTTGTAGACTTACTTAACCAGTATAGTATAGGACGCCAGGCCTATTAGGACGCTGCAGTGGCTAGTATATGAAGTGGCTAGTTATTAAGTGGCAGCTAATATCAATAGCAGTGTTATACCTGTGTTTCATTGGTTGCATCTTCAACTGATATTTGGAATTGACTCCTGTCTCTCCTTTTCACCAACAGGTAACTACAGCAGAGAGCTGATCACTGTGTTTTTATTTCTAAAATATATATTTGGTAACTACAGCAGAGAGCTGATCACTGTGTGTTTATTGCTAAAAGATATATTTGGTAAATTGTTAAGTGGATTAATATCTGTAGTCAGCAAAAACTTTGTGATTGACTGGGGCTTAGTGATCTCACATTTGGTAGTTGATTAACACCTATTGGTGGAGGGTTGCTGTGTGGGGGAGGGGGTTGTAATCACAAAGAGCATGTGTTTGTAGACTTACTTAACCAGTATAGTATAGGACGCCAGGCCTATTAGGACGCTGCAGTGGCTAGTATATGAAGTGGCTAAATATTAAGTGGCAGCTAATATCAATAGCAGTGTTATACCTGTGTTTCATTGGTTGCATCTTCAACTGATATTTGGAATTGACTCCTGTCTCTCCTTTTCACCAACAGGTAACTACAGCAGAGAGCTGATCACTGTGTGTTTATTTCTAAAAGATATATTTGGTAACTACAGCAGAGAGCTGATCACTGTGTGTTTATTGCTAAAAGATATATTTGGTAAATTGTTAAGTGGATTAATATCTGTAGTCAGCAAAAACTTTGTGATTGACTGGGGCTTAGTGATCTCACATTTGGTAGTTGATTAACACCTTTTGGTGGAGGGTTGCTGTGTGGGGGAGGGGGTTGTAATCACAAAGAGCATGTGTTTGTAGAATTACTTAACCAGTATAGTATAGGACGCCAGGCCTATTAGGACGCTGCAGTGGCTTGTATATGAAGTGGCTAGTTATTAAGTGGCAGCTAATATCAATAGCAGTGTTATACCTGTGTTTCATTGGTTGCATCTTCAACTGATATTTGGAATTGACTCCTGTCTCTCCTTTTCACCAACAGGTAACTACAGCAGAGAGCTGATCGCTGTGTGTTTATTGCTAAAAGATATATTTGGTAACTACAGCAGAGAGCTGATCACTGTGTGTTTATTTCTAAAAGATATATTTGGTAACTACAGCAGAGAGCTGATCACTGTGTGTTTATTGCCAAAAGATATATTTGGTAAATTGTTAAGTGGATTAATATCTGTAGTCAGCAAAAACTTTGTGATTGACTGGGGCTTAGTGATCTCATATTTGGTAGTTGATTAACACCTTGTGGTGGAGGGTTGCTGTGTGGGGGAGGGGGTTGTAATCACAAAGAGCATCTGTTTGTAGACTTACTTAACCAGTATAGTATAGGACGCCAGGCCTATTAGGACGCTGCAGTGGCTAGTATATGAAGTGGCTAGTTATTAAGTGGCAGCTAATATCAATAGCAGTGTTATACCTGTGTTTCATTGGTTGCATCTTCAACTGATATTTGGAATTGACTCCTGTCTCTCCTTTTCACCAACAGGTAACTACAGCAGAGAGCTGATCACTGTGTGTTTATTGCTAAAATATATATTTGGTAACTACAGCAGAGAGCTGATCACTGTGTGTTTATTTCTAAAAGATATATTTGGTAACTACAGCAGAGAGCTGATCACTGTGTGTTTATTGCTAAAAGATATATTTGGTAAATTGTTAAGTGGATTAATATCTGTAGTCAGCAAAAACTTTGTGATTGACTGGGGCTTAGTGATCTCACATTTGGTAGTTGATTAACACCTTTTGGTGGAGGGTTGCTGTGTGGGGCAGTGGGTTGTAATCACAAAGAGCATGTGTTTGTAGAATTACTTAACCAGTATAGTATAGGACGCCAGGCCTATTAGGACGCTGCAGTGGCTAGTATATGAAGTGGCTAGTTATTAAGTGGCAGCTAATATCAATAGCAGTGTTATACCTGTGTTTCATTGGTTGCATCTTCAACTGATATTTGGAATTGACTCCTGTCTCTCCTTTTCACCAACAGGTAACTACAGCAGAGAGCTGATCACTGTGTGTTTATTGCTAAAACATATATTTGGTAACTACAGCAGAGAGCTGATCACTGTGTGTTTATTTCTAAAAGATATATTTGGTAACTACAGCAGAGAGCTGATCACTGTGTGTTTATTGCTAAAAGATATATTTGGTAAATTGTTAAGTGGATTAATATCTGTAGTCAGCAAAAACTTTGTGATTGACTGGGGCTTAGTGATCTCACATTTGGTAGTTGATTAACACCTTTTGGTGGAGGGTTGCTGTGTGGGGGAGGGGGTTGTAATCACAAAGAGCATGTGTTTGTAGACTTACTTAACCAGTATAGTATAGGACGCCAGGCCTATTAGGACGCTGCAGTGGCTAGTATATGAAGTGGCTAGTTATTAAGTGGCAGCTAATATCAATAGCAGTGTTATACCTGTGTTTCATTGGTTGCATCTTCAACTGATATTTGGAATTGACTCCTGTCTCTCCTTTTCACCAACAGGTAACTACAGCAGAGAGCTGATCACTGTGTGTTTATTGCTAAAAGATATATTTGGTAACTACAGCAGAGAGCTGATCACTGTGTGTTTATTGCTAAAAGATATATTTGGTAAATTGTTAAGTGGATTAATATCTGTAGTCAGCAAAAACTTTGTGATTGACTGGGGCTTAGTGATCTCACATTTGGTAGTTGATTAACACCTATTGGTGGAGGGTTGCTGTGTGGGGGAGGGGGTTGTAATCACAAAGAGCATGTGTTTGTAGACTTACTTAACCAGTATAGTATAGGACGCCAGGCCTATTAGGACGCTGCAGTGGCTAGTATATGAAGTGGCTAAATATTAAGTGGCAGCTAATATCAATAGCAGTGTTATACCTGTGTTTCATTGGTTGCATCTTCAACTGATATTTGGAATTGACTCCTGTCTCTCCTTTTCACCAACAGGTAACTACAGCAGAGAGCTGATCACTGTGTGTTTATTTCTAAAAGATATATTTGGTAACTACAGCAGAGAGCTGATCACTGTGTGTTTATTGCTAAAAGATATATTTGGTAAATTGTTAAGTGGATTAATATCTGTAGTCAGCAAAAACTTTGTGATTGACTGGGGCTTAGTGATCTCACATTTGGTAGTTGATTAACACCTTTTGGTGGAGGGTTGCTGTGTGGGGGAGGGGGTTGTAATCACAAAGAGCATGTGTTTGTAGAATTACTTAACCAGTATAGTATAGGACGCCAGGCCTATTAGGACGCTGCAGTGGCTAGTATATGAAGTGGCTAGTTATTAAGTGGCAGCTAATATCAATAGCAGTGTTATACCTGTGTTTCATTGGTTGCATCTTCAACTGATATTTGGAATTGACTCCTGTCTCTCCTTTTCACCAACAGGTAACTACAGCAGAGAGCTGATCACTGTGTGTTTATTGCTAAAACATATATTTGGTAACTACAGCAGAGAGCTGATCACTGTGTGTTTATTTCTAAAAGATATATTTGGTAACTACAGCAGAGAGCTGATCACTGTGTGTTTATTGCTAAAAGATATATTTGGTAAATTGTTAAGTGGATTAATATCTGTAGTCAGCAAAAACTTTGTGATTGACTGGGGCTTAGTGATCTCACATTTGGTAGTTGATTAACACCTTTTGGTGGAGGGTTGCTGTGTGGGGGAGGGGGTTGTAATCACAAAGAGCATGTGTTTGTAGACTTACTTAACCAGTATAGTATAGGACGCCAGGCCTATTAGGACGCTGCAGTGGCTAGTATATGAAGTGTCTAGTTATTAAGTGGCAGCTAATATCAATAGCAGTGTTATACCTGTGTTTCATTGGTTGCATCTTCAACTGATATTTGGAATTGACTCCTGTCTCTCCTTTTCACCAACAGGTAACTACAGCAGAGAGCTGATCACTGTGTGTTTATTGCTAAAAGATATATTTGGTAACTACAGCAGAGAGCTGATCACTGTGTGTTTATTTCTAAAAGATATATTTGGTAACTACAGCAGAGAGCTGATCACTGTGTGTTTATTGCTAAAAGATATATTTGGTAAATTGTTAAGTGGATTAATATCTGTAGTCAGCAAAAACTTTGTGATTGACTGGGGCTTAGTGATCTCACATTTGGTAGTTGATTAACACCTTTTGGTGGAGGGTTGCTGTGTGGGGGAGGGGGTTGTAATCACAAAGAGCATGTGTTTGTAGACTTACTTAACCAGTATAGTATAGGACGCCAGGCCTATTAGGACGCTGCAGTGGCTAGTATATGAAGTGGCTAGTTATTAAGTGGCAGCTAATATCAATAGCAGTGTTATACCTGTGTTTCATTGGTTGCATCTTCAACTGATATTTGGAATTGACTCCTGTCTCTCCTTTTCACCAACAGGTAACTACAGCAGAGAGCTGATCACTGTGTGTTTATTGCTAAAAGATATATTTGGTAACTACAGCAGAGAGCTGATCACTGTGTGTTTATTTCTAAAAGATATATTTGGTAACTACAGCAGAGAGCTGATCACTGTGTGTTTATTGCTAAAAGATATATTTGGTAAATTGTTAAGTGGATTAATATCTGTAGTCAGCAAAAACTTTGTGATTGACTGGGGCTTAGTGATCTCACATTTGGTAGTTGATTAACACCTTTTGGTGGAGGGTTGCTGTGTGGGGGAGGGGGTTGTAATCACAAAGAGCATGTGTTTGTAGAATTACTTAACCAGTATAGTATAGGACGCCAGGCCTATTAGGACGCTGCAGTGGCTAGTATATGAAGTGGCTAGTTATTAAGTGGCAGCTAATATCAATAGCAGTGTTATACCTGTGTTTCATTGGTTGCATCTTCAACTGATATTTGGAATTGACTCCTGTCTCTCCTTTTCGCCAACAGGTAACTACAGCGGAGAGCTGATCACTGTGTGTTTATTGCTAAAAGATATATTTGGTAACTACAGCAGAGAGCTGATCACTGTGTGTTTATTTCTAAAAGATATATTTGGTAACTACAGCAGAGAGCTGATCACTGTGTGTTTATTGCTAAAAGATATATTTGGTAAATTGTTAAGTGGATTAATATCTGTAGTCAGCAAAAACTTTGTGATTGACTGGGGCTTAGTGATCTCACATTTGGTAGTTGATTAACACCTTTTGGTGGAGGGTTGCTGTGTGGGGGAGGGGGTTGTAGTCACAAAGAGCATGTGTTTGTAGACTTACTTAACCAGTATAGTATAGGACGCTAGGCCTATTAGGACGCTGCAGTGGCTAGTATATGAAGTGGCTAGTTATTAAGTGGCAGCTAATATCAATAGCAGTGTTATACCTGTGTTTCATTGGTTGCATCTTCAACTGATATTTGGAATTGACTCCTGTCTCTCCTTTTCACCAACAGGTAACTACAGCAGAGAGCTGATCACTGTGTGTTTATTGCTAAAAGATATATTTGGTAACTACAGCAGAGAGCTGATCACTGTGTGTTTATTTCTAAAAGATATATTTGGTAACTACAGCAGAGAGCTGATCACTGTGTGTTTATTGCTAAAAGATATATTTGGTAAATTGTTAAGTGGATTAATATCTGTAGTCAGCAAAAACTTTGTGATTGACTGGGGCTTAGTGATCTCACATTTGGTAGTTGATTAACACCTTTTGGTGGAGGGTTGCTGTGTGGGGGAGGGGGTTGTAATCACAAAGAGCATGTGTTTGTAGACTTACTTAACCAGTATAGTATAGGACGCCAGGCCTATTAGGACGCTGCAGTGGCTAGTATATGAAGTGGCTAGTTATTAAGTGGCAGCTAATATCAATAGCAGTGTTATACCTGTGTTTCATTGGTTGCATCTTCAACTGATATTTGGAATTGACTCCTGTCTCTCCTTTTCACCAACAGGTAACTACAGCAGAGAGCTGATCACTGTGTGTTTATTGCTAAAAGATATATTTGGTAACTACAGCAGAGAGCTGATCACTGTGTGTTTATTTCTAAAAGATATATTTGGTAACTACAGCAGAGAGCTGATCACTGTGTGTTTATTGCTAAAAGATATATTTGGTAAATTGTTAAGTGGATTAATATCTGTAGTCAGCAAAAACTTTGTGATTGACTGGGGCTTAGTGATCTCACATTTGGTAGTTGATTAACACCTTTTGGTGGAGGGTTGCTGTGTGGGGGAGGGGGTTGTAATCACAAAGAGCATGTGTTTGTAGACTTACTTAACCAGTATAGTATAGGACGCCAGGCCTATTAGGACGCTGCAGTGGCTAGTATATGAAGTGTCTAGTTATTAAGTGGCAGCTAATATCAATAGCAGTGTTATACCTGTGTTTCATTGGTTGCATCTTCAACTGATATTTGGAATTGACTCCTGTCTCTCCTTTTCACCAACAGGTAACTACAGCAGAGAGCTGATCACTGTGTGTTTATTGCTAAAAGATATATTTGGTAACTACAGCAGAGAGCTGATCACTGTGTGTTTATTTCTAAAAGATATATTTGGTAACTACAGCAGAGAGCTGATCACTGTGTGTTTATTGCTAAAAGATATATTTGGTAAATTGTTAAGTGGATTAATATCTGTAGTCAGCAAAAACTTTGTGATTGACTGGGGCTTAGTGATCTCACATTTGGTAGTTGATTAACACCTTTTGGTGGAGGGTTGCTGTGTGGGGGAGGGGGTTGTAATCACAAAGAGCATGTGTTTGTAGACTTACTTAACCAGTATAGTATAGGACGCCAGGCCTATTAGGACGCTGCAGTGGCTAGTATATGAAGTGGCTAGTTATTAAGTGGCAGCTAATATCAATAGCAGTGTTATACCTGTGTTTCATTGGTTGCATCTTCAACTGATATTTGGAATTGACTCCTGTCTCTCCTTTTCACCAACAGGTAACTACAGCAGAGAGCTGATCACTGTGTGTTTATTGCTAAAAGATATATTTGGTAACTACAGCAGAGAGCTGATCACTGTGTGTTTATTTCTAAAAGATATATTTGGTAACTACAGCAGAGAGCTGATCACTGTGTGTTTATTGCTAAAAGATATATTTGGTAAATTGTTAAGTGGATTAATATCTGTAGTCAGCAAAAACTTTGTGATTGACTGGGGCTTAGTGATCTCACATTTGGTAGTTGATTAACACCTTTTGGTGGAGGGTTGCTGTGTGGGGGAGGGGGTTGTAATCACAAAGAGCATGTGTTTGTAGAATTACTTAACCAGTATAGTATAGGACGCCAGGCCTATTAGGACGCTGCAGTGGCTAGTATATGAAGTGGCTAGTTATTAAGTGGCAGCTAATATCAATAGCAGTGTTATACCTGTGTTTCATTGGTTGCATCTTCAACTGATATTTGGAATTGACTCCTGTCTCTCCTTTTCGCCAACAGGTAACTACAGCGGAGAGCTGATCACTGTGTGTTTATTGCTAAAAGATATATTTGGTAACTACAGCAGAGAGCTGATCACTGTGTGTTTATTTCTAAAAGATATATTTGGTAACTACAGCAGAGAGCTGATCACTGTGTGTTTATTGCTAAAAGATATATTTGGTAAATTGTTAAGTGGATTAATATCTGTAGTCAGCAAAAACTTTGTGATTGACTGGGGCTTAGTGATCTCACATTTGGTAGTTGATTAACACCTTTTGGTGGAGGGTTGCTGTGTGGGGGAGGGGGTTGTAGTCACAAAGAGCATGTGTTTGTAGACTTACTTAACCAGTATAGTATAGGACGCTAGGCCTATTAGGACGCTGCAGTGGCTAGTATATGAAGTGGCTAGTTATTAAGTGGCAGCTAATATCAATAGCAGTGTTATACCTGTGTTTCATTGGTTGCATCTTCAACTGATATTTGGAATTGACTCCTGTCTCTCCTTTTCACCAACAGGTAACTACAGCAGAGAGCTGATCACTGTGTGTTTATTGCTAAAAGATATATTTGGTAACTACAGCAGAGAGCTGATCACTGTGTGTTTATTTCTAAAAGATATATTTGGTAACTACAGCAGAGAGCTGATCACTGTGTGTTTATTGCTAAAAGATATATTTGGTAAATTGTTAAGTAGATTAATATCTGTAGTCAGCAAAAACTTTGTGATTGACTGGGGCTTAGTGATCTCACATTTGGTAGTTGATTAACACCTTTTGGTGGAGGGTTGCTGTGTGGGGGAGGGGGTTGTAATCACAAAGAGCATGTGTTTGTAGACTTACTTAACCAGTATAGTATAGGACGCTAGGCCTATTAGGACGCTGCAGTGGCTAGTATATGAAGTGGCTAGTTATTAAGTGGCAGCTAATATCAATAGCAGTGTTATACCTGTGTTTCATTGGTTGCATCTTCAACTGATATTTGGAATTGACTCCTGTCTCTCCTTTTCACCAACAGGTAACTACAGCAGAGAGCTGATCACTGTGTGTTTATTGCTAAAAGATATATTTGGTAACTACAGCAGAGAGCTGATCACTTGGGGTGTATTGCTAAAAGATATATTTGGTAACTACAGCAGAGAGCTGATCACTGTGTGTTTATTTCTAAAAGATATATTTGGTAACTACAGCAGAGAGCTGATCACTGTGTGTTTATTGCTAAAAGATATATTTGGTAAATTGTTAAGTGGATTAATATCTGTAGTCAGCAAAAACTTTGTGATTGACTGGGGCTTAGTGATCTCACATTTGGTAGTTGATTAACACCTTTTGGTGGAGGGTTGCTGTGTGGGGGAGGGGGTTGTAATCACAAAGAGCATGTGTTTGTAGACTTACTTAACCAGTATAGTATAGGACGCCAGGCCTATTAGGACGCTGCAGTGGCTAGTATATGAAGTGGCTAGTTATTAAGTGGCAGCTAATATCAATAGCAGTGTTATACCTGTGTTTCATTGGTTGCATCTTCAACTGATATTTGGAATTGACTCCTGTCTCTCCTTTTCACCAACAGGTAACTACAGCAGAGAGCTGATCACTGTGTGTTTATTGCTAAAGATATATTTGGTAACTACAGCAGAGAGCTGATCACTGTGTGTTTATTTCTAAAAGATATATTTGGTAACTACAGCAGAGAGCTGATCACTGTGTGTTTATTGCTAAAAGATATATTTGGTAAATTTTTAAGTGGATTAATATCTGTAGTCAGCAAAAACTTTGTGATTGACTGGGGCTTAGTGATCTCACATTTGGTAGTTGATTAACACCTTTTGGTGGAGGGTTGCTGTGTGGGGCAGGGGGTTGTAATCACAAAGAGCATGTGTTTGTAGAATTACTTAACCAGTATAGTATAGGACGCCAGGCCTATTAGGACGCTGCAGTGGCTAGTATATGAAGTGGCTAGTTATTAAGTGGCAGCTAATATCAATAGCAGTGTTATACCTGTGTTTCATTGGTTGCATCTTCAACTGATATTTGGAATTGACTCCTGTCTCTCCTTTTCACCAACAGGTAACTACAGCAGAGAGCTGATCACTGTGTGTTTATTGCTAAAACATATATTTGGTAACTACAGCAGAGAGCTGATCACTGTGTGTTTATTTCTAAAATATATATTTGGTAACTACAGCAGAGAGCTGATCACTGTGTGTTTATTGCTAAAAGATATATTTGGTAAATTGTTAAGTGGATTAATATCTGTAGTCAGCAAAAACTTTGTGATTGACTGGGGCTTAGTGATCTCACATTTGGTAGTTGATTAACACCTTTTGGTGGAGGGTTGCTGTGTGGGGGAGGGGGTTGTAATCACAAAGAGCATGTGTTTGTAGACTTACTTAACCAGTATAGTATAGGACGCCAGGCCTATTAGGACGCTGCAGTGGCTAGTATATGAAGTGTCTAGTTATTAAGTGGCAGCTAATATCAATAGCAGTGTTATACCTGTGTTTCATTGGTTGCATCTTCAACTGATATTTGGAATTGACTCCTGTCTCTCCTTTTCACCAACAGGTAACTACAGCAGAGAGCTGATCACTGTGTGTTTATTGCTAAAAGATATATTTGGTAACTACAGCAGAGAGCTGATCACTGTGTGTTTATTTCTAAAAGATATATTTGGTAACTACAGCAGAGAGCTGATCACTGTGTGTTTATTGCTAAAAGATATATTTGGTAAATTGTTAAGTGGATTAATATCTGTAGTCAGCAAAAACTTTGTGATTGACTGGGGCTTAGTGATCTCACATTTGGTAGTTGATTAACACCTTGTGGTGGAGGGTTGCTGTGTGGGGGAGGGGGTTGTAATCACAAAGAGCATGTGTTTGTAGACTTACTTAACCAGTATAGTATAGGACGCCAGGCCTATTAGGACGCTGCAGTGGCTAGTATATGAAGTGGCTAGTTATTAAGTGGCAGCTAATATCAATAGCAGTGTTATACCTGTGTTTCATTGGTTGCATCTTCAACTGATATTTGGAATTGACTCCTGTCTCTCCTTTTCACCAACAGGTAACTACAGCAGAGAGCTGATCACTGTGTGTTTATTGCTAAAAGATATATTTGGTAACTACAGCAGAGAGCTGATCACTGTGTGTTTATTGCTAAAAGATATATTTGGTAAATTGTTAAGTGGATTAATATCTGTAGTCAGCAAAAACTTTGTGATTGACTGGGGCTTAGTGATCTCACATTTGGTAGTTGATTAACACCTATTGGTGGAGGGTTGCTGTGTGGGGGAGGGGGTTGTAATCACAAAGAGCATGTGTATGTAGACTTACTTAACCAGTATAGTATAGGACGCCAGGCCTATTAGGACGCTGCAGTGGCTAGTATATGAAGTGGCTAGTTATTAAGTGGCAGCTAATATCAATAGCAGTGTTATACCTGTGTTTCATTGGTTGCATCTTCAACTGATATTTGGAATTGACTCCTGTCTCTCCTTTTCACCAACAGGTAACTACAGCAGAGAGCTGATCACTGTGTGTTTATTGCTAAAAGATATATTTGGTAACTACAGCAGAGAGCTGATCACTGTGTGTTTATTTCTAAAAGATATATTTGGTAACTACAGCAGAGAGCTGATCACTGTGTGTTTATTGCTAAAAGATATATTTGGTAAATTGTTAAGTGGATTAATATGTGTAGTAGGCAAAAACTTTGTGATTGACTGGGGCTTAGTGATCTCACATTTGGTAGTTGATTAACACCTTGTGGTGGAGGGTTGCTGTGTGGGGGAGGGGGTTGTAATCACAAAGAGCATGTGTTTGTAGACTTACTTAACCAGTATAGTATAGGACGCCAGGCCTATTAGGACGCTGCAGTGGCTAGTATATGAAGTGGCTAGTTATTAAGTGGCAGCTAATATCAATAGCAGTGTTATACCTGTGTTTCATTGGTTGCATCTTCAACTGATATTTGGAATTGACTCCTGTCTCTCCTTTTCACCAACAGGTAACTACAGCAGAGAGCTGATCACTGTGTGTTTATTGCTAAAAGATATATTTGGTAACTACAGCAGAGAGCTGATCACTGTGTGTTTATTGCTAAAAGATATATTTGGTAACTACAGCAGAGAGCTGATCACTTGGGGTGTATTGCTAAAAGATATATTTGGTAACTACAGCAGAGAGCTGATCACTGTGTGTTTATTTCTAAAAGATATATTTGGTAACTACAGCAGAGAGCTGATCACTGTGTGTTTATTGCTAAAAGATATATTTGGTAAATTGTTAAGTGGATTAATATCTGTAGTCAGCAAAAACTTTGTGATTGACTGGGGCTTAGTGATCTCACATTTGGTAGTTGATTAACAGCTTTTGGTGGAGGGTTGCTGTGTGGGGGAGGGGGTTGTAATCACAAAGAGCATGTGTTTGTAGAATTACTTAACCAGTATAGTATAGGACGCCAGGCCTATTAGGACGCTGCAGTGGCTAGTATATGAAGTGGCTAGTTATTAAGTGGCAGCTAATATCAATAGCAGTGTTATACCTGTGTTTCATTGGTTGCATCTTCAACTGATATTTGGAATTGACTCCTGTCTCTCCTTTTCACCAACAGGTAACTACAGCAGAGAGCTGATCACTGTGTGTTTATTGCTAAAACATATATTTGGTAACTACAGCTGAGAGCTGATCACTGTGTGTTTATTTCTAAAATATATATTTGGTAACTACAGCAGAGAGCTGATCACTGTGTGTTTATTGCTAAAAGATATATTTGGTAAATTGTTAAGTGGATTAATATCTGTAGTCAGCAAAAACTTTGTGATTGACTGGGGCTTAGTGATCTCACATTTGGTAGTTGATTAACACCTTGTGGTGGAGGGTTGCTGTGTGGGGGAGGGGGTTGTAATCACAAAGAGCATGTGTTTGTAGACTTACTTAACCAGTATAGTATAGGATGCCAGGCCTATTAGGACGCTGCAGTGGCTAGTATATGAAGTGGCTAGTTATTAAGTGGCAGCTAATATCAATAGCAATGTTATACCTGTGTTTCATTGGTTGCATCTTCAACTGATATTTGGAATTGACTCCTGTCTCTCCTTTTCACCAACAGGTAACTACAGCAGAGAGCTGATCACTGTGTGTTTATTGCTAAAAGATATATTTGGTAACTACAGCAGAGAGCTGATCACTGTGTGTTTATTGCTAAAAGATATATTTGGTAAATTGTTAAGTGGATTAATATCTGTAGTCAGCAAAAACTTTGTGATTGACTGGGGCTTAGTGATCTCACATTTGGTAGTTGATTAACACCTATTGGTGGAGGGTTGCTGTGTGGGGGAGGGGGTTGTAATCACAAAGAGCATGTGTTTGTAGACTTACTTAACCAGTATAGTATAGGACGCCAGGCCTATTAGGACGCTGCAGTGGCTAGTATATGAAGTGGCTAGTTATTAAGTGGCAGCTAATATCAATAGCAGTGTTATACCTGTGTTTCATTGGTTGCATCTTCAACTGATATTTGGAATTGACTCCTGTCTCTCCTTTTCACCAACAGGTAACTACAGCAGAGAGCTGATCACTGTGTGTTTATTGCTAAAAGATATATTTGGTAACTACAGCAGAGAGCTGATCACTGTGTGTTTATTTCTAAAAGATATATTTGGTAACTACAGCAGAGAGCTGATCACTGTGTGTTTATTGCTAAAAGATATATTTGGTAAATTGTTAAGTGGATTAATATGTGTAGTAGGCAAAAACTTTGTGATTGACTGGGGCTTAGTGATCTCACATTTGGTAGTTGATTAACACCTTGTGGTGGAGGGTTGCTGTGTGGGGGAGGGGGTTGTAATCACAAAGAGCATGTGTTTGTAGACTTACTTAACCAGTATAGTATAGGACGCCAGGCCTATTAGGACGCTGCAGTGGCTAGTATATGAAGTGGCTAGTTATTAAGTGGCAGCTAATATCAATAGCAGTGTTATACCTGTGTTTCATTGGTTGCATCTTCAACTGATATTTGGAATTGACTCCTGTCTCTCCTTTTCACCAACAGGTAACTACAGCAGAGAGCTGATCACTGTGTGTTTATTGCTAAAAGATATATTTGGTAACTACAGCAGAGAGCTGATCACTGTGTGTTTATTGCTAAAAGATATATTTGGTAACTACAGCAGAGAGCTGATCACTTGGGGTGTATTGCTAAAAGATATATTTGGTAACTACAGCAGAGAGCTGATCACTGTGTGTTTATTTCTAAAAGATATATTTGGTAACTACAGCAGAGAGCTGATCACTGTGTGTTTATTGCTAAAAGATATATTTGGTAAATTGTTAAGTGGATTAATATCTGTAGTCAGCAAAAACTTTGTGATTGACTGGGGCTTAGTGATCTCACATTTGGTAGTTGATTAACAGCTTTTGGTGGAGGGTTGCTGTGTGGGGGAGGGGGTTGTAATCACAAAGAGCATGTGTTTGTAGACTTACCTAACCAGTATAGTATAGGACGCCAGGCCTAATAGGACGCTGCAGTGGCTAGTATATGAAGTGGCTAGTTATTAAGTGGCAGCTAATATCAATAGCAGTGTTATACCTGTGTTTCATTGGTTGCATCTTCAACTGATATTTGGAATTGACTCCTGTCTCTCCTTTTCACCAACAGGTAACTACAGCAGAGAGCTGATCACTGTGTGTTTATTGCTAAAAGATATATTTGGTAACTACAGCAGAGAGCTGATCACTTGGGGTGTATTGCTAAAAGATATATTTGGTAACTACAGCAGAGAGCTGATCACTGTGTGTTTATTTCTAAAAGATATATTTGGTAACTACAGCAGAGAGCTGATCACTGTGTGTTTATTGCTAAAAGATATATTTGGTAAATTGTTAAGTGGATTAATATCTGTAGTCAGCAAAAACTTTGTGATTGACTGGGGCTTAGTGATCTCACATTTGGTAGTTGATTAACACCTTTTGGTGGAGGGTTGCTGTGTGGGGGAGGGGGTTGTAATCACAAAGAGCATGTGTTTGTAGACTTACTTAACCAGTATAGTATAGGACGCCAGGCCTATTAGGACGCTGCAGTGGCTAGTATATGAAGTGGCTAGTTATTAAGTGGCAGCTAATATCAATAGCAGTGTTATACCTGTGTTTCATTGGTTGCATCTTCAACTGATATTTGGAATTGACTCCTGTCTCTCCTTTTCACCAACAGGTAACTACAGCAGAGAGCTGATCACTGTGTGTTTATTGCTAAAAGATATATTTGGTAACTACAGCAGAGAGCTGATCACTTGGGGTGTATTGCTAAAAGATATATTTGGTAACTACAGCAGAGAGCTGATCACTGTGTGTTTATTTCTAAAAGATATATTTGGTAACTACAGCAGAGAGCTGATCACTGTGTGTTTATTGCTAAAAGATATATTTGGTAAATTGTTAAGTGGATTAATATCTGTAGTCAGCAAAAACTTTGTGATTGACTGGGGCTTAGTGATCTCACATTTGGTAGTTGATTAACACCTATTGGTGGAGGGTTGCTGTGTGGGGGAGGGGGTTGTAATCACAAAGAGCATGTGTTTGTAGACTTACTTAACCAGTATAGTATAGGACGCCAGGCCTATTAGGACGCTGCAGTGGCTAGTATATGAAGTGGCTAAATATTAAGTGGCAGCTAATATCAATAGCAGTGTTATACCTGTGTTTCATTGGTTGCATCTTCAACTGATATTTGGAATTGACTCCTGTCTCTCCTTTTCACCAACAGGTAACTACAGCAGAGAGCTGATCACTGTGTGTTTATTGCTAAAGATATATTTGGTAACTACAGCAGAGAGCTGATCACTGTGTGTTTATTTCTAAAAGATATATTTGGTAACTACAGCAGAGAGCTGATCACTGTGTGTTTATTGCTAAAAGATATATTTGGTAAATTTTTAAGTGGATTAATATCTGTAGTCAGCAAAAACTTTGTGATTGACTGGGGCTTAGTGATCTCACATTTGGTAGTTGATTAACACCTTTTGGTGGAGGGTTGCTGTGTGGGGCAGGGGGTTGTAATCACAAAGAGCATGTGTTTGTAGAATTACTTAACCAGTATAGTATAGGACGCCAGGCCTATTAGGACGCTGCAGTGGCTAGTATATGAAGTGGCTAGTTATTAAGTGGCAGCTAATATCAATAGCAGTGTTATACCTGTGTTTCATTGGTTGCATCTTCAACTGATATTTGGAATTGACTCCTGTCTCTCCTTTTCACCAACAGGTAACTACAGCAGAGAGCTGATCACTGTGTGTTTATTGCTAAAACATATATTTGGTAACTACAGCAGAGAG
Organism: Pseudophryne corroboree; assembly: GCF_028390025.1. NCBI lineage: Eukaryota > Metazoa > Chordata > Amphibia > Anura > Myobatrachidae > Pseudophryne > Pseudophryne corroboree. Next base: position 659,139,351 of record NC_086444.1, read on the forward strand.
CTGATCACTGTGTGTTTATTTCTAAAATATATATTTGGTAACTACAGCAGAGAGCTGATCACTGTGTGTTTATTGCTAAAAGATATATTTGGTAAATTGTTAAGTGGATTAATATCTGTAGTCAGCAAAAACTTTGTGATTGACTGGGGCTTAGTGATCTCACATTTGGTAGTTGATTAACACCTTTTGGTGGAGGGTTGCTGTGTGGGGGAGGGGGTTGTAATCACAAAGAGCATGTGTTTGTAGACTTACTTAACCAGTATAGTATAGGACGCCAGGCCTATTAGGACGCTGCAGTGGCTAGTATATGAAGTGTCTAGTTATTAAGTGGCAGCTAATATCAATAGCAGTGTTATACCTGTGTTTCATTGGTTGCATCTTCAACTGATATTTGGAATTGACTCCTGTCTCTCCTTTTCACCAACAGGTAACTACAGCAGAGAGCTGATCACTGTGTGTTTATTGCTAAAAGATATATTTGGTAACTACAGCAGAGAGCTGATCACTGTGTGTTTATTTCTAAAAGATATATTTGGTAACTACAGCAGAGAGCTGATCACTGTGTGTTTATTGCTAAAAGATATATTTGGTAAATTGTTAAGTGGATTAATATCTGTAGTCAGCAAAAACTTTGTGATTGACTGGGGCTTAGTGATCTCACATTTGGTAGTTGATTAACACCTTGTGGTGGAGGGTTGCTGTGTGGGGGAGGGGGTTGTAATCACAAAGAGCATGTGTTTGTAGACTTACTTAACCAGTATAGTATAGGACGCCAGGCCTATTAGGACGCTGCAGTGGCTAGTATATGAAGTGGCTAGTTATTAAGTGGCAGCTAATATCAATAGCAGTGTTATACCTGTGTTTCATTGGTTGCATCTTCAACTGATATTTGGAATTGACTCCTGTCTCTCCTTTTCACCAACAGGTAACTACAGCAGAGAGCTGATCACTGTGTGTTTATTGCTAAAAGATATATTTGGTAACTACAGCAGAGAGCTGATCACTGTGTGTTTATTGCTAAAAGATATATTTGGTAACTACAGCAGAGAGCTGATCACTTGGGGTGTATTGCTAAAAGATATATTTGGTAACTACAGCAGAGAGCTGATCACTGTGTGTTTATTTCTAAAAGATATATTTGGTAACTACAGCAGAGAGCTGATCACTGTGTGTTTATTGCTAAAAGATATATTTGGTAAATTGTTAAGTGGATTAATATCTGTAGTCAGCAAAAACTTTGTGATTGACTGGGGCTTAGTGATCTCACATTTGGTAGTTGATTAACACCTATTGGTGGAGGGTTGCTGTGTGGGGGAGGGGGTTGTAATCACAAAGAGCATGTGTATGTAGACTTACTTAACCAGTATAGTATAGGACGCCAGGCCTATTAGGACGCTGCAGTGGCTAGTATATGAAGTGGCTAGTTATTAAGTGGCAGCTAATATCAATAGCAGTGTTATACCTGTGTTTCATTGGTTGCATCTTCAACTGATATTTGGAATTGACTCCTGTCTCTCCTTTTCACCAACAGGTAACTACAGCAGAGAGCTGATCACTGTGTGTTTATTGCTAAAAGATATATTTGGTAACTACAGCAGAGAGCTGATCACTGTGTGTTTATTTCTAAAAGATATATTTGGTAACTACAGCAGAGAGCTGATCACTGTGTGTTTATTGCTAAAAGATATATTTGGTAAATTGTTAAGTGGATTAATATGTGTAGTAGGCAAAAACTTTGTGATTGACTGGGGCTTAGTGATCTCACATTTGGTAGTTGATTAACACCTTGTGGTGGAGGGTTGCTGTGTGGGGGAGGGGGTTGTAATCACAAAGAGCATGTGTTTGTAGACTTACTTAACCAGTATAGTATACGACGCCAGGCCTATTAGGACGCTGCAGTGGCTAGTATATGAAGTGGCTAGTTATTAAGTGGCAGCTAATATCAATAGCAGTGTTATACCTGTGTTTCATTGGTTGCATCTTCAACTGATATTTGGAATTGACTCCTGTCTCTCCTTTTCACCAACAGGTAACTACAGCAGAGAGCTGATCACTGTGTGTTTATTGCTAAAAGATATATTTGGTAACTACAGCAGAGAGCTGATCACTGTGTGTTTATTGCTAAAAGATATATTTGGTAACTACAGCAGAGAGCTGATCACTTGGGGTGTATTGCTAAAAGATATATTTGGTAACTACAGCAGAGAGCTGATCACTGTGTGTTTATTTCTAAAAGATATATTTGGTAACTACAGCAGAGAGCTGATCACTGTGTGTTTATTGCTAAAAGATATATTTGGTAAATTGTTAAGTGGATTAATATCTGTAGTCAGCAAAAACTTTGTGATTGACTGGGGCTTAGTGATCTCACATTTGGTAGTTGATTAACAGCTTTTGGTGGAGGGTTGCTGTGTGGGGGAGGGGGTTGTAATCACAAAGAGCATGTGTTTGTAGAATTACTTAACCAGTATAGTATAGGACGCCAGGCCTATTAGGACGCTGCAGTGGCTAGTATATGAAGTGGCTAGTTATTAAGTGGCAGCTAATATCAATAGCAGTGTTATACCTGTGTTTCATTGGTTGCATCTTCAACTGATATTTGGAATTGACTCCTGTCTCTCCTTTTCACCAACAGGTAACTACAGCAGAGAGCTGATCACTGTGTGTTTATTGCTAAAACATATATTTGGTAACTACAGCAGAGAGCTGATCACTGTGTGTTTATTTCTAAAATATATATTTGGTAACTACAGCAGAGAGCTGATCACTGTGTGTTTATTGCTAAAAGATATATTTGGTAAATTGTTAAGTGGATTAATATCTGTAGTCAGCAAAAACTTTGTGATTGACTGGGGCTTAGTGATCTCACATTTGGTAGTTGATTAACACCTTGTGGTGGAGGGTTGCTGTGTGGGGGAGGGGGTTGTAATCACAAAGAGCATGTGTTTGTAGACTTACTTAACCAGTATAGTATAGGATGCCAGGCCTATTAGGACGCTGCAGTGGCTAGTATATGAAGTGGCTAGTTATTAAGTGGCAGCTAATATCAATAGCAATGTTATACCTGTGTTTCATTGGTTGCATCTTCAACTGATATTTGGAATTGACTCCTGTCTCTCCTTTTCACCAACAGGTAACTACAGCAGAGAGCTGATCACTGTGTGTTTATTGCTAAAAGATATATTTGGTAACTACAGCAGAGAGCTGATCACTGTGTGTTTATTGCTAAAAGATATATTTGGTAAATTGTTAAGTGGATTAATATCTGTAGTCAGCAAAAACTTTGTGATTGACTGGGGCTTAGTGATCTCACATTTGGTAGTTGATTAACACCTATTGGTGGAGGGTTGCTGTGTGGGGGAGGGGGTTGTAATCACAAAGAGCATGTGTTTGTAGACTTACTTAACCAGTATAGTATAGGACGCCAGGCCTATTAGGACGCTGCAGTGGCTAGTATATGAAGTGGCTAGTTATTAAGTGGCAGCTAATATCAATAGCAGTGTTATACCTGTGTTTCATTGGTTGCATCTTCAACTGATATTTGGAATTGACTCCTGTCTCTCCTTTTCACCAACAGGTAACTACAGCAGAGAGCTGATCACTGTGTGTTTATTGCTAAAAGATATATTTGGTAACTACAGCAGAGAGCTGATCACTGTGTGTTTATTTCTAAAAGATATATTTGGTAACTACAGCAGAGAGCTGATCACTGTGTGTTTATTGCTAAAAGATATATTTGGTAAATTGTTAAGTGGATTAATATGTGTAGTAGGCAAAAACTTTGTGATTGACTGGGGCTTAGTGATCTCACATTTGGTAGTTGATTAACACCTTGTGGTGGAGGGTTGCTGTGTGGGGGAGGGGGTTGTAATCACAAAGAGCATGTGTTTGTAGACTTACTTAACCAGTATAGTATAGGACGCCAGGCCTATTAGGACGCTGCAGTGGCTAGTATATGAAGTGGCTAGTTATTAAGTGGCAGCTAATATCAATAGCAGTGTTATACCTGTGTTTCATTGGTTGCATCTTCAACTGATATTTGGAATTGACTCCTGTCTCTCCTTTTCACCAACAGGTAACTACAGCAGAGAGCTGATCACTGTGTGTTTATTGCTAAAAGATATATTTGGTAACTACAGCAGAGAGCTGATCACTGTGTGTTTATTGCTAAAAGATATATTTGGTAACTACAGCAGAGAGCTGATCACTTGGGGTGTATTGCTAAAAGATATATTTGGTAACTACAGCAGAGAGCTGATCACTGTGTGTTTATTTCTAAAAGATATATTTGGTAACTACAGCAGAGAGCTGATCACTGTGTGTTTATTGCTAAAAGATATATTTGGTAAATTGTTAAGTGGATTAATATCTGTAGTCAGCAAAAACTTTGTGATTGACTGGGGCTTAGTGATCTCACATTTGGTAGTTGATTAACAGCTTTTGGTGGAGGGTTGCTGTGTGGGGGAGGGGGTTGTAATCACAAAGAGCATGTGTTTGTAGACTTACCTAACCAGTATAGTATAGGACGCCAGGCCTAATAGGACGCTGCAGTGGCTAGTATATGAAGTGGCTAGTTATTAAGTGGCAGCTAATATCAATAGCAGTGTTATACCTGTGTTTCATTGGTTGCATCTTCAACTGATATTTGGAATTGACTCCTGTCTCTCCTTTTCACCAACAGGTAACTACAGCAGAGAGCTGATCACTGTGTGTTTATTGCTAAAAGATATATTTGGTAACTACAGCAGAGAGCTGATCACTTGGGGTGTATTGCTAAAAGATATATTTGGTAACTACAGCAGAGAGCTGATCACTGTGTGTTTATTTCTAAAAGATATATTTGGTAACTACAGCAGAGAGCTGATCACTGTGTGTTTATTGCTAAAAGATATATTTGGTAAATTGTTAAGTGGATTAATATCTGTAGTCAGCAAAAACTTTGTGATTGACTGGGGCTTAGTGATCTCACATTTGGTAGTTGATTAACACCTTTTGGTGGAGGGTTGCTGTGTGGGGGAGGGGGTTGTAATCACAAAGAGCATGTGTTTGTAGACTTACTTAACCAGTATAGTATAGGACGCCAGGCCTATTAGGACGCTGCAGTGGCTAGTATATGAAGTGGCTAGTTATTAAGTGGCAGCTAATATCAATAGCAGTGTTATACCTGTGTTTCATTGGTTGCATCTTCAACTGATATTTGGAATTGACTCCTGTCTCTCCTTTTCACCAACAGGTAACTACAGCAGAGAGCTGATCACTGTGTGTTTATTGCTAAAAGATATATTTGGTAACTACAGCAGAGAGCTGATCACTGTGTGTTTATTTCTAAAAGATATATTTGGTAACTACAGCAGAGAGCTGATCACTGTGTGTTTATTGCTAAAAGATATATTTGGTAAATTGTTAAGTAGATTAATATCTGTAGTCAGCAAAAACTTTGTGATTGACTGGGGCTTAGTGATCTCACATTTGGTAGTTGATTAACACCTTTTGGTGGAGGGTTGCTGTGTGGGGGAGGGGGTTGTAATCACAAAGAGCATGTGTTTGTAGACTTACTTAACCAGTATAGTATAGGACGCCAGGCCTATTAGGACGCTGCAGTGGCTAGTATATGAAGTGGCTAGTTATTAAGTGGCAGCTAATATCAATAGCAGTGTTATACCTGTGTTTCATTGGTTGCATCTTCAACTGATATTTGGAATTGACTCCTGTCTCTCCTTTTCACCAACAGGTAACTACAGCAGAGAGCTGATCACTGTGTGTTTATTGCTAAAAGATATATTTGGTAACTACAGCAGAGAGCTGATCACTGTGTGTTTATTTCTAAAAGATATATTTGGTAACTACAGCAGAGAGCTGATCACTGTGTGTTTATTGCTAAAAGATATATTTGGTAAATTGTTAAGTGGATTAATATCTGTAGTCAGCAAAAACTTTGTGATTGACTGGGGCTTAGTGATCTCACATTTGGTAGTTGATTAACACCTTTTGGTGGAGGGTTGCTGTGTGGGGGAGGGGGTTGTAATCACAAAGAGCATGTGTTTGTAGACTTACTTAACCAGTATAGTATAGGACGCCAGGCCTATTAGGACGCTGCAGTGGCTAGTATATGAAGTGGCTAGTTATTAAGTGGCAGCTAATATCAATAGCAGTGTTATACCTGTGTTTCATTGGTTGCATCTTCAACTGATATTTGGAATTGACTCCTGTCTCTCCTTTTCACCAACAGGTAACTACAGCAGAGAGCTGATCACTGTGTGTTTATTGCTAAAAGATATATTTGGTAACTACAGCAGAGAGCTGATCACTGTGTGTTTATTTCTAAAAGATATATTTGGTAACTACAGCAGAGAGCTGATCACTGTGTGTTTATTGCTAAAAGATATATTTGGTAAATTGTTAAGTGGATTAATATCTGTAGTCAGCAAAAACTTTGTGATTGACTGGGGCTTAGTGATCTCACATTTGGTAGTTGATTAACACCTTTTGGTGGAGGGTTGCTGTGTGGGGGAGGGGGTTGTAATCACAAAGAGCATGTGTTTGTAGACTTACTTAACCAGTATAGTATAGGACGCTAGGCCTATTAGGACGCTGCAGTGGCTAGTATATGAAGTGGCTAGTTATTAAGTGGCAGCTAATATCAATAGCAGTGTTATACCTGTGTTTCATTGGTTGCATCTACAACTGATATTTGGAATTGACTCCTGTCTCTCCTTTTCACCAACAGGTAACTACAGCAGAGAGCTGATCACTGTGTGTTTATTGATAAAAGATATATTTGGTAACTACAGCAGAGAGCTGATCACTTGGGGTGTATTTCTAAAAGATATATTTGGTAACTACAGCAGAGAGCTGATCACTGTGTGTTTATTGCTAAAAGATATATTTGGTAAATTGTTAAGTGGATTAATATCTGTAGTCAGCAAAAACTTTGTGATTGACTGGGGCTTAGTGATCTCACATTTGGTAGTTGATTAACACCTTTTGGTGGAGGGTTGCTGTGTGGGGGAGGGGGTTGTAATCACAAAGAGCATGTGTTTGTAGACTTACTTAACCAGTATAGTATAGGACGCCAGGCCTATTAGGACGCTGCAGTGGCTAGTATATGAAGTGGCTAGTTATTAAGTGGCAGCTAATATCAATAGCAGTGTTATACCTGTGTTTCATTGGTTGCATCTTCAACTGATATTTGGAATTGACTCCTGTCTCTCCTTTTCACCAACAGGTAACTACAGCAGAGAGCTGATCACTGTGTGTTTATTGCTAAAAGATATATTTGGTAACTACAGCAGAGAGCTGATCACTGTGTGTTTATTTCTAAAAGATATATTTGGTAACTACAGCAGAGAGCTGATCACTGTGTGTTTATTGCTAAAAGATATATTTGGTAAATTGTTAAGTGGATTAATATCTGTAGTCAGCAAAAACTTTGTGATTGACTGGGGCTTAGTGATCTCACATTTGGTAGTTGATTAACACCTTGTGGTGGAGGGTTGCTGTGTGGGGGAGGGGGTTGTAATCACAAAGAGCATGTGTTTGTAGACTTACTTAACCAGTATAGTATAGGACGCCAGGCCTATTAGGACGCTGCAGTGGCTAGTATATGAAGTGGCTAGTTATTAAGTGGCAGCTAATATCAATAGCAGTGTTATACCTGTGTTTCATTGGTTGCATCTTCAACTGATATTTGGAATTGACTCCTGTCTCTCCTTTTCACCAACAGGTAACTACAGCAGAGAGCTGATCACTGTGTGTTTATTGCTAAAAGATATATTTGGTAACTACAGCAGAGAGCTGATCACTGTGTGTTTATTTCTAAAAGATATATTTGGTAACTACAGCAGAGAGCTGATCACTGTGTGTTTATTGCTAAAAGATATATTTGGTAAATTGTTAAGTGGATTAATATCTGTAGTCAGCAAAAACTTTGTGATTGACTGGGGCTTAGTGATCTCACATTTGGTAGTTGATTAACACCTTTTGGTGGAGGGTTGCTGTGTGGGGGAGGGGGTTGTATTCACAAAGAGCATGTGTTTGTAGACTTACTTAACCAGTATAGTATAGGACGCTAGGCCTATTAGGACGCTGCAGTGGCTAGTATATGAAGTGGCTAGTTATTAAGTGGCAGCTAATATCAATAGCAGTGTTATACCTGTGTTTCATTGGTTGCATCTTCAACTGATATTTGGAATTGACTCCTGTCTCTCCTTTTCACCAACAGGTAACTACAGCAGAGAGCTGATCACTGTGTGTTTATTGCTAAAAGATATATTTGGTAACTACAGCAGAGAGCTGATCACTGTGTTTATTTCTAAAAGATATATTTGGTAACTACAGCAGAGAGCTGATCACTGTGTGTTTATTGCTAAAAGATATATTTGGTAACTACAGCAGAGAGCTGATCACTATGTGTTTATTGCTAAAAGATATATTTGGTAAATTGTTAAGTGGATTAATATCTGTAGTCAGCAAAAACTTTGTGATTGACTGGGGCTTAGTGATCTCACATTTGGTAGTTGATTAACAGCTTTTGGTGGAGGGTTGCTGTGTGGGGGAGGGGGTTGTAATCACAAAGAGCATGTGTTTGTAGACTTACTAAACCAGTATAGTATAGGACGCCAGGCCTATTAGGACGCTGCAGTGGCTAGTATATGAAGTGGCTAGTTATTAAGTGGCAGCTAATATCAATAGCAGTGTTATACCTGTGTTTAACCGAAGGAAAACAGAAGTCAAACAAACTTACAAATTAACAGAAGGACTGCATTACAACCTAAAAACTCTGGAACTTTATGTGGCCTCTCCTCGCCTCAAACATGAGAACACCAAGACCAGGCTTACCACCTCTCTGGCTGAGAACATCAAGTCTGCCCCTGGGCCTAACCATCAAGATGAACAGGGAACTGTGGGGGAAGAGCACCAGGATCAGCAGGGACATCCCCATTGCGTCTGAGTATGCCCCCCTCATTCTCCTACCCACCCGAACTAAGATCTGATCAAAATGTTATCCCACTCCTACTTCTGCCACTAGTTACCTGCTATTGTGTTTTTTTTCTCTCCATTGCTCGCTTCCAACCCACCATGTGTTTTTCCTGTAATGTTTACCTCCACTGATTGCACACCTTTCCATTGTGCCCTACATGCAGGGTACATCATACTACTACATAAGCATCAGTTTTCCCATATATGAACTTGGCCCTTGTATGGCTCACCTCCCACAGTGTAACCTTCAAAGTGCACCCAACATGGCTGCCCCATATGGTACACTTGTGGATGGGATGAAAAATACATGGACCTTGTGGTTTTGTTGTAACCCTACTCTAAACTTTAGGACTCTGAAATCACCCCCATTTTGTGTCATCTCTTCTAGGGGTAGACTATTCCACCCTGGGTAATCCTACGCTTAGCGCCCAAGATGGCTGCTGCACTTGGTACCTATAAGGGTGGAATACACAACCCTTGGAAGTTATTACCCCAAATGCCTGCACCAATCCTGCGTTATGCTTTCTGTGGACTTAAGATTTTTCTTTTATGTCTGTGTTGCTTGTCTATTGTTGTATTACTCAAATCCTCTGTATCATGTGCATTGTTTTTGATGTCTGTAAAGCGCCTTGAGTCCTGTTGGAGAAAGAGCGCTATATAAATAAAATTATTATTATTATTATTATTATTATTATTATTATTATTATATGAAATATGCGTCATCGGGGAGAACATATGGGACAGAATATGACATAACCATTTACAAACCTTCCATGTAAAAAGTCCTATCCCTAACTCTCTCATTTGTCTAGTACATGTATCAGTCTGTATGATATGTGCACAGTATCCTGGTGATACTTCTCCAACTCGCATGATCCTACTTCCTAGAGTGTACCTATACTGGAAATATTTTCCACTGTTGGCTATTTGGCGTATAAGTTCTGAGTCTAGGGGCATTCTTTCGGCTCTGTGTGAGAATGTCATGGTTTGGTTGTTCCATGACACCTCCCAATTTCCCGGCTTTCGGGGATTGGAAATGTTAAAACATATTTGGGACCTATCTACATGGTATTGATGGAGCTTCAAACTAGGAGGACTAGAAATATTAAATCTCTTGTCCACCGGTCTCCCACCCTTTAACTCAAGTACCTCATCTACCGTTAAAGGATATGGCACTAGTCCTGACTTTCTATGACCTTGAGGTACTTGTGAGCACACCCAACAGTCTGTCTGATTTAACACTTTACCCACCAATGAGTGATAGTCACTCAATGGATGCCGGTCCATATTAATATTAAAACGGGACTGACATTCCTTGATGTAGCAGTCCTCAACTATGTTGTCACAATTCCTACAGATGCAGTTCTCTTCAGCTAACAATCCTTCACAATGTCTATTAATAACATGGCTACCAGATCGTTTTCTGATACTCGCCTTTGCTCGGTGATTGTGTTGTTCTTGGAACTCTACGCCTCCATCCTGATCATCAGATCCCATTCCAGATCCTTTCTCGACCTCACTGGTACTCTCACCGAAACAGACTGCTCTGGTCAACAACAGGGTCAACAGGAAAACACGGACTGCAGTCTCTTGGGGCGAGTCCATCTTACAGGAGGAGAAAGGGAAAGTTGTAATGGGGGTACAGATAATAATTGAAGGGGGGAAAAAACTTGTTACGATAATTTGTCCTCTGGTCTTGTTGTTCTTCTTGCTCAAATGTCATCTCAAAGGTGCTGTCTCTCAGTCTTCCCAAAACGAACACTCCGGTGATACAATATTCTTTCCAAATCAGCGATCTTTCTGTAAGGAGCATAAATCTTGCATTACCATTTGTCTAACTGATGTGTGACATACTATCCGTAAAACATGAAAGAACAAAAAGAGAGAGAACAATGGAAAAGAAAAACATTATCAGATTTTTATCAACAGGCTGTCGCATCAACATGTCCACCAGTATCTCTGCATAGTCTCCCCCCACCAGTATTTCCCCTCTCCACCCTTTGCGTCTGGCCAAACACAACGATGCTGGTAAGATATACTGGGGTTGGGTAGACCTCTGAAAAAGACCAAGTAGTCATGTGACGTTTGAGTTCTGTTGGTGAACGTTACAGATGTGAAGAAAACATTTAAAGATAAATTACAAAGTTTTACCCGGCCGTCCCTGTGTCTACAAGGAACTGACCTCCCAATTTCATTAACTGTAACCTCAGGCTTACTATCAAGGCTGATGATCAGCTTTACTGGCTGCAAATTGCAGGTGCGGCCCAAAATTCTTCCTATATGATCCCTGATTACAATTTCGCGTGTCATAACTTTGCTCGTGTTCTTGTCTAGGGGGTCTGACTTTATGTGGGCTGTTACAGTTGCTGGCATAATGCCCTTCTCTTTTACAAAGATAACAAACCCTTGGTTTCCTCCATGTGCCAGGGGCCTGGGGTTTTGGTCGATTTGTTGCCTCCTCTAGTGCTTGGATGCTCATCACCATCAACCGCTCTCCCTGTGCTTCCCTGGTTCTTTGGATATTACGGTCATGCTCGATAGCGGACTCTCTTAATGCAGCCACCGAGATACCTCTCCAGTGAGGTAGAGAGGTTTGTACCCTAATTCTTAGTGTGTCTTTTAAGCAGTCCATTAATACGGACACAGCTACCTCCCTATGATGTACATTATCCTCAATGTCCGTGATCCCAGTGTATCTAGATATTTCCTGCAGTGCTCGATGGAAATATTCCGCTGCCATTTCACCTTCTTTTTGTCTAATGGAGAAAATTTTGTTCCACTCGACAATAGTTGGGAAATATACTCCTAATTGCAGATTGATTTGTCGTACATTCTCCTGGGTGTATTCCTCAGTGAGGGGTACGTCTGCGTCTAATCTACAATCAGTGATGAATTTTGCAGGATCAATGTTGGAAGGTAAACATACTCGTAGCACTGTTCGCCAATCTTTGTTTGTGGGTTCTGCGGCGTTACCTAATTCTTTAATAAACCTCTGACATGCGGCTAGATCTCTCCTGGGATCAGGAAATTCAGACATAATTGTCCTCAATTCCATCCGGGACCAGGGATAATGCATAGCAATGTCTCTGACGGGAGTGACTCCCTGAGCGTCAGTCCTCCCATTGGGGACTGTGATCACCCTGACAGGATTTAGTTCAATTACACCATCTTGTGTTGACTCTACAATGTGAGGTGCAATTGTCTGTGCATGATATACAATACCATACTTACCGGTGGACACGACCTCACCTGACCCTCCGTTAGGGGGTTTGACTACTGCCTTTACCGATTGGGCCGTGCCCACCTGGGTGTCTCGTATGATGGCTGCTGGAAGAGGTGCCGACATCGTGTTGGGCTCACTTTCTTGCTTGTAATCCTGAGGGAAGTTTAACATGGAGTGCAACTTGCACGGGTTAGAATTTGTACATTTATCAGTTTCCTTCTATCATTATTACATTTATCACATTTACTCTTATCATTAATAATACAGTTACTAAGTGCACAATTATCATCATATCCCAGTATGTCATTCTCTGCAGCCATTTGCTCTCCAGTTGCCATATGTTTCCTGCTAAGGTGAGAACCAGCTGTGTAAGCTAATTCCCTTTGTATCTCACTTTCCTGTTGCCATATCTGTTAACAATCATAATGTCTAATCTGTTGCTTCCCGGATTTTATGAGACAGATCCTTCTCCTTAAATTATGCAATACCTCTGAGTCAAAACTACCTATCCCAGGAAATGGTGCTTTATCCCCCAGTCATTCGTGTCCATTCATCACAAAAGGTCTCAGTGTGGGGACCATACTTCCCCCACATTACTAACCAAGCAGACCCTCGGGGTCTGCAAGCCTCTTCAGTCTGAACCCTGACTGCTAAACGTCCCTGTGTTGTGCACTTGGCTTCCATTGTGGACCTTTTAACACAGAAAAACTTCCTAAAATGCACCAAACACAGTAGTCCACGGTGGAAGTTATCCAAGCTCTTCCACCTGCTTCTTCTGCTCCGAGTACCACGGTTCCGCCTTTTTTTTTTTAGCAGATGCGTGTAGTCGTTGCAGGCCCTAAAATTCCCTACATTTATCTCTTACACAAATCACGCTTGCATGTGCTCCCTACAACACGCATGACGGCAATTGAATATACGACCTCATATCACGTTGCGTTATTGGTCACACATACAACCGTGCGGTCCAATCGTACCACTTATAGACACTTGTTGCCTATAAATGGTAGGATCATTGGAGTCTCCCTACTGTGCTCCAGAACAGCCGGAGTGTAATACCACAAAATTATCACACTTCGTCCCACATGTTTACCAAGACCGTGCACGCACGTTTTCACCTAGACCGTGATTCACCAAGATTCACCAAGTTTCACCAAGACTTCACCAAGACTTCACCAAGAGGGGTTAAATTCACTCATACCTTTTTTTTCCTTTTTGCCCACACTATCATTCTATAGTTTTCTGATCAGAAAAAAAAAAAAAATTCCCGTAATCTGATAGCTCTCCCCAGAGGTATTACAGTAAAGTAAGGTATTTAAACTAAATTTTGGAAACTGAACAAATGTGTGCTATTATCTTCGTGGCTTCCGTATCGCCTACTAAAACAATACTATCGTGTGATTTGTATTTAGTGGGCGTATCCGTATGCTTTTTGCGTAAACACGCCACGTGTGAAGGCCTTTGTGTTTGCGTACGTAATCTCGCACGTTGCCCGAGACACGTATGCAAAAGGCCAGATATGCTCACAGTAACGCAAATAACACACTTCTATAAATATAAACGATATTTAACTATAATCGCTTATCGAACACCACACAGTATCTGCTATGTTGTGTGCGTGCTTTTACAATTACTCCCTTAAGTATTACTGTTTACTTTTAACTAAAATAGCAGCAAATTTTCTCAGTATGTTATCAATGCAAATGGCAAACAGGAAGGTAGATAGGTGAAAATACACAGATACAATACAATTCTAAATTAATCTAATAATCTTCCAATAGTATGATTCACATTGTATAGCTATCATGTAGAACATACATTGATGTAAGCACATATATATAGTATTACACCTATGTACTAATCACTATTACATCTATGAGACCCATTCACTTCTCTAATTTGCATATGAATGTGCCCTTGACTGTGTGTGAGGGTGAGTCTCTTCACTGCTGGGGGGAAAAACCAATTACACAGGTTAATTTGCATTTCAATGGTTATCCTACAACCAGCAGAGAATCCTAGAAGCTTGGAGGTAAACATAAAAAAAAAACCAAAACTTTGCTTTATCTGTGTATTTCCTAAATCAAATATTCTTTTTACTATTAACTTACATTAAACTCTATCTAAACTATTTATAATTGATTATGATATGGATTAAATAAATGCATTGGAAACTCATAAATGGTGATTTCTTTTAGACAAAGGACGGCTGATTATTCCTGAGTCAACTGAAAATCAGCCATTCAGAAAAAAAAATTTGACCTTCCCAAAATGGCAGCTGCTCCTCCCCCTTCCACATCCATGAGGGTTACACAAAATGGAGGACAGACCATGCGGCTTCTTTTGTCACAAAGAAAAAAAATCACCATGCAAGCCCCTGAAGTTATTTTAGGCCTGGGTTAAAAACAAAACTATCAAGCTATGCAGAGCGATTAAAAATACTTTTAAACCTATTTAAACAGATAAGCAATCCAATATGAATCAAACACGATATAACTTATTTGAACCTTGTTTTGCAACAATATAATCGGATATGCAGAGTACAGGTGTATGCTTGTATTGTGTGCGCATTTGGAGCCAAACAGAAATGAAAAACCAGATTTAAAAAAAAAAGACAATAGCTTAATGTTCTTACCTTCTTCGGATTCCACCAGCATCCCTACAAACCAAGAGAATCAGACGCAGACACTCATCTGATCAGCACTACAAGATACCACCTATCTACCTATCCGCCCTTTGCTGATCGATAAAGTCTGCGCGTTTTCGCCTGACTGCGGATATGAGGTGGACCGGACTTGCCCCCAATTGATAGAGTCAGTTATCTACCTTTTAACATAAGCTATTTACTAATACCGTGTAGCCGTAAGGGCCGCTAAACCACGTGCACGTGCTACGCACTTCGTACGCTATTTGCGTACAAAGACCTCACACGTGGTACGCAAGTTACGTACACACGCTGCGCTGGGTGTACGGAATACACACAGCGAGCGTACACACAGACAGTAACCTTCATAAACTTTAAACACAGAATATGCTTACACTGTAAACCTTAATACCGTGGTACTATAATGGTGTAACACTGAACCTTTGTGAGTATGCAAGCTGTTTGAGCAATTGAGATGCTCTGAAACCCTTAGCACTTATATGGTGAATCACACAAACACTTGTTAAGGTTCCAACACCTTACCAGATGATTTTTAGTAAGTAAAAGGGAAAAGTACAGTTAACAGCTTATACACTACAAAACTAACATTAATATCTAAACAGAATAACTAGACATGAATATACAATAGCGGCACAATTGCAAACAATAACCGAGAGTGAGAGAGAGTAAATGGCAAACACAGAAGGAGAGCAAGATGGTCACAGAGAAACTTACACACGTGGGAATGATCGCTAGCGCAGTCCTGGAAACCAGCTCTCAGTCATCACAGGGAAAACCTTTATGGAGAGAAGTGAGAGCTGGTCTGGCTATGGGGGTCTTTATATACACAGCATACTGTACACTACAAAGGGCCCTACAATCTCATTGTTCATTGGACACAGGAATGTCCCTCTGCATTATAACCAAAGGTCATAGGTGGGTTCATACGGGGGGAATGTGTCTCTCTCCAACTGCTCAGGTGGGAGGCATCCTCAGGACTCCCACCACATGTGTAATAAAACAGCAAATACTGTAAATGTCCATAAACTTCTTTTAAACATAACTATACGCAGGAGCGACTAATCTCTTCCTAACCAACACCGGAATGTTTCTAATAAAATACTCTTCAGTTAGGTACTAGACACCACTGTTCAACCTTTGTCAGACCCTTCGTATCATGCAAAGAGGAATCCATATGTCCACGAACAATTTACATTAAACATACTTGCAGACATTATTAAGGGGATTAATATCTACAAAACACACTATAAAGGTTAACTATGCTATAAACGAGTCGCCCGCTATGAGCTCATAAACTCTACTGTAAATACGCATATACCGCGCGTAATCGCCGGAGCGAGTGTACGCAATTTGCGGACATGTGCACGTACGGCAGACTGAATGCACGAGCAGCGGGCATGTGCATGGGGTTAGTATATGGCAATGTGTAGCATGATATTTTTCGACTTTGACAGGAGGCTACGTAAGTTAAATCTTGCCTATGCCATGCTCTTTCCTTCAAAATTGTGGGTGATTGCCAATTGCAAAACACACTTCTTTTTAACTCCCTGCGATTTAACAGTTTGGCTGGATAGACACTTTCCAGCACGGAGAGCCCTCGCTGATGACTGGAAATGTGTGCTCCCTGCTGCAAGTATTATCTGTCACTGTATGGCGAATCCTGTTATGGTGCGATGCAGGGGTGTTCGGCTCGGTTCCTTCATGTTTCATTATTGTGACTAGTTTACAAAGTCTTATGTGTACCATGCTCTCGAATCCGATTGTGCTATGGTTTGCTGTAGCTCTAGGCGGGGTTAGACTTTTGCTGGAAGTCTCTCCTACCTTGGTGCCATTAAATTCTTGGCTCCCCTCTTCACTGTTACTGGGGTTTTCATAGTGTGTATGTTATTGTTTATACCACAGTTGGTATCTCTATAGGGATAGTTTTGTTTAGTTAAGGTATTAGGTATGCTGCAGTATTGGAGTGGTATATGGGGTGGGGTAGAGGTTCTCTTATGGTTTGTTTGATGTTTTTGTTTTTTTATTGGTTGTATTGTGTGTCAGATATTGTTATATTTGTATTGAGAGTGAGAGTGCTTGTGTCTTTCCAGGTATGATACGGCCGCAGTTGACTAGGGGATGTCGACTTCATTACTTTGACCATCTCTCATGGCTACAGTTAATGTTCTGGCTTGGAAGTGTGCGGGGGATTAATAACAAAATCAAGCAGTCCCTCATGCTCAGACAGGTGAAGCAATATGCATCAGACATAACCTGCCTCATGGAAACTCACTTAGTGTGCAGCAGCAAGATATTGGGGGTCATTCCGAGTTTATCGTAGCTGTGCTAAATTTAGCACAGCTATGATCATGTTCCCAGACATGCGGGGGGATGCCCAGCACAGGACTAGCCCCCCCTGCATGTCTGTCCGCCCCCCCCCCCTCACAAGCACGAACAGCGGCGATGCTTTTGTACTTGTTGAGCTGCTGCGGCTGACAGGGAGTTGCTCGTCGCAGCGGCTGCGTGTGATGTCACACAGCCGCTGCTGCAGCCCACCCCTGCACGGTCCGGCCACGCCTGCGTTGGCCGTACCGCGCCCCCGAAATGGCAGCCAAATGCTGCAGTGCTGCTCCTTCCGCCCAGCGACCGCCTCTCAGTCAGGCAGAGTAGATCGCTAGGGAGCGACGGCCTTCAGCCATCCGGCATGCGCCAGCACACTGTGGCGCCAGCACATGCACAGTTCCAACCCGAACGCTGCTGATAATGTCGGTATTATCTTAGACCGCAAAGCTATATCCCTTTGTACACTATTACCGTTGAGTCACTATGGCTGCTAGACCACGTGCACGTGCTATGCACTTTGTACGCTATTTGCGTACAGAGTCCTGTATGTGGTACGCACTTGGCGTACGCACGCCGCGCTGAGTGTACGGAATACACACAGCGAGTGCACACAATGGATAACCTTTAAACCTTGTTAATGATACAATGTAATGATATGCTTATACTTTAAACCTTTGGCAGCAATGTACTGTAACGATGTTAATACCTTTAAACCTTAAGTAGCGCTGGCGATACAAAGTATCCACAGTGCGTACACCTTAACAATGCTTATACACCTTAAACAGGTTAATCTACTTTAAAGGCCCAGGCAGGAAAGTGAAAACACAACACTGTTTGCAGTTTAAACCACAGGGTTCTAAGGCCACCGTGGATTGATTCCAAAAAGGGTAAAACAGTACAGTTTATACACTTCAGGCTAACAAGTAAATCTAAACAGAAACAATGGCTACAGAGAATGTACGTACGTGAGAATATTCGCAAGTGCAACCCGAACTCGGTCCTCCGCTCGTCATGCAGATAACGTTTAGAGTCATCTGACCAGCCAGGCAACAATGGTCCTTATATACACAACATGCATACACAATACAATGGTCACTGTAATCTCATTGTTCATTGGACACAGAGATATGTCTCCACATTATAGCAAAGGTCATAGGTGGATTTGAAAAGGTGGGCAATGTCATTCTCAACTGCTCTTGTGGGTGGTATCCTTTGGATTCCCGCCGCATATGTAATTTACAGTAAATACAGTTAATGTTCATAATCTACTTTTGTACATAACTATACGCAGGAGCAAGCGATCTTTCTCTAACTAACACCGGAATGTTACCCTAAAAATACCCTACAGCTGGATACTAGACATCACCTTCCAACCTTTATCTGACCCTTCCTATCATGCAAAGGCGAATCTCTCTGTCCAGGAACTGTTTAAACTAATAATACTCGCTGTCATGGTCTAGGGGAACTATATCTACAAAATACGCTATATGGGTTAAATATGCTATGTTCTAATAACACGCTACACGCTCACAAACTCCGCCTTAAATACCCATATTATGCGCACGATCGCCGGAGCGATCTTGCGCAACTTGCGGATATGTGCACGTACGGCGGACTGAGTGCACGAGCAGCAGGCATGTGCATGGGGTTAGTACAAGACATATGCATTATGATATTTTTCGACTTTGACAGTCCACCCTTTGGCAGTCAACAATAACTGCCACTAAATGTGGCAGAAACCACGAAAAAAATAACTGCCACTATCTGAACATTTAAACAGAAAAATATACACTACAATATCTATAAATGGTTGGGTGGTAGGAGGAGAGGAGTAGGTGGGAAATCTATGACCTAGTGGGATAGTAAAAGCATGTATGTATGAAATTCATGTCTGAGGGGCATGTATCATCGTGCCGTACATGTTTCTAGATAAGCTTCGAGGTATTGCGAAGTATACATTAAATCCTTCGTATCCCGTATCAAGGGTCTGTAAGTGGGCCAACAAACACTACCGAGCTCTTTTCGGCTTCTTGTTCCAACAAATGGGGTGCACATTTAGTTGATGATACATGCGGGGGGGAAACATGTGAGTGCTAATATGTGGATATATATATCACCTGTCGACTATGTGTGTCACTACCTGAAGGTTGTAGAGATGAAGATAAGACACGTGTCATAAATACATTCACATAATAATGTGTGTCATCGTCCTTGGGTGTTGATTGGAGTCTTGTCCGGATAGGTGTATCCTTGCTGTGGGTGGTAATCAAAGTCTTTCAAGTGTCCATAATAGTCTTTAAAGTGTCTATCAAAGTCTTTAGAAATGTCCTTAAAAGTCTGTAAAAATGTCCATCAAAGTCTGTAGTCTTCTTCCGAATGGATGTATTTTTGCTTGGGAGAAAAACAAAGGAGAAACGGGTGAAAGAAACGGACCGTGGAATCACGTCTTATCACAACATTGTCTCTATTGATGGGTCATAAATTAAACCAGTTTGTGTAACAATGCCCCCGCTCCTCAAACTCATCACTTTGGTACTGCGCTTGCGACGCGTTAAAATCCGAACATATCTAAATATCAAACCAATCATTATGACAACTCCCAGGATACAAAGGAGAAACTTTCCTACATTCACGATAACATTTTGAGCCCATTCTCCTAAACCTGAGAACCAATTGCGTGGGTTCAACCATGAGACCCAGCCGGTCAGTTCATTACTCACAGCAGTAAGGGTAAGGTTGTGTCTCCTTCGGAACTCCCATTTCAACTGCAAGATATCGTCCATCTTTTGATCTCTGACCTCGGTGGGGTCATCAGTGCTGTTTGTAATATACGTGCAGCACTTCACACCATACTGAGTTGCTAGGGTGACACAGTACCCGCCTGTCACCGCTGTGATGTAATTGAGAACCATCCTGTGCTGGATCAGTTCCGTTTTATAAGCTTGCAATTCCCTCCCAGTATACCTGAAGGTGTCATCATACATCTCAGTGATATTGTCTATCAGGTTCGCCAGCGCATGAATATACCTAAAATTTATAATTCCTCTGGCGGTATGGGTGATATCTAACGCGAGTAGGAATTGAATCCCGGTGGATTCGTGGATCAAATCAGAGGCTGCGTGCTCTGTCCTATCTATAAGGTGTCTCTTAACGATGTGTTCGTAATGAGCGTGAGTGTAAGGAGCTTGAGCATTGCGGTGAATGTCTTTCTTCTTATTATGAATTATGGTCATTACTTCTGGCAACACTCTTCCAATGTAACACAATCCCTCTGAGTTTGGGGCAAGCCACTTATACGCCTTCCTCCCGCATATGAAATATGCATCATCGGGGAGAACATATGGGACAGAATATGACATTACCATATTGCAAACCTTCCAGGTGAAAAATCCTACCCCTAACTCTCTCATCTGTTCAGTACACGTATCAGGCTGTATGATATGCGCACAGTACCCTGGAGATACTTCTCCAACCCGCATGGTCCTACTTCCTACAGTATACCTGTACCAAAAATATCTCCCACCGTCGGCTATTTGGCGTATAAGTTCTGGGTCTACGGGCATTCTATCGGCTCTGTGTGAAAATGCCATGGTTTGGTTATTCCATGTCACTTCCCAATTTCCCGGCTTTCGGGGATTGGAAATGTTGAAACATACTAAGGACCTATCCACATGA
Source organism: Pseudophryne corroboree (assembly GCF_028390025.1). Lineage (NCBI taxonomy): Eukaryota > Metazoa > Chordata > Amphibia > Anura > Myobatrachidae > Pseudophryne > Pseudophryne corroboree. The sequence continues at coordinate 659,160,215 of NC_086444.1, forward strand.
TATTGGTGGAGCTTCAAACTAGGGGGCCTAGAAATATTAAATTTCTTGTCCACCGGTCTCCCACCCCTTAATTCAAGTACCTCATCTAGTGTTAAATGGTACGGTACTAGTCCTGACTTGCTCTGACCTTGAGGTACTTGTGAGCACACCCAGCATTCCGTTTGGTTTAAAACCTTACCCACTAATGAGTGATAATCACTCAATGGATGACGGTCCATGTTGATATTAAGGCTGGACTGACATCTCTGGATGCACCCGTCCTCAACTATTTTTTCACAGTTTCTACAAATACAATTTTCCTCAGCCAAAAACCCTTCACAGTGCCTCCTAGTTTCATGACTACCAGATCGTTTTCTGATACTCGCCTTTGCTCGGTGAATGCGTTGCTCTTGGAATTCTATCAATCCGTCCTTGCCATCAGAACCCATTCCAGATCCTTTCTCGACCTATCTGGTACTCTCACCAAAACAGACTGTTCTGGTCAACAACAGGGTCAACAGGAAAACCCGGAATGCAGTCTCTTGGGGTAAGTCCATCTTGCTAAGGGGAGAGAAAAAGGAGCAAGGAAGAGGGAAAGGAGGGTAATGGGAGATGGGGAAAATAATAAAAAGGAAAAAAGAAATTTGGTGCGACAACCGCCTGTGGTCTTGTAGTTCTCTGTGCTCAGGTGCCGTGACAACAGTCCTGCCTCTCAACCTTCCCGGAACAGGCACTCCAGTGATACGATTTCCTCCACACTCTGCTCTTTGTCACGGGCTTTCTCTGGGTCAGCGACCTTCTTACAGTGGGACGAGTGGACCCAAGTCTCTCTCTCTGCAACCTTCAATGCTGTCGTGCTGGTCAGTAAGACTTGGTACGGTCCTTCCCACCGGTCAATAAGGCAACCTGAGCGTAGAAAATTTCGAATCATTACATAATCCCCAGGTTCAATGTCATGACAATTACTGTCTGGCAGGTCAGGAATCACCAGCTTTAGATTGCTGTTTTGATTCCTCAACTGCTTGCTCATCTTAACCAGGTATTTCACAGTTACTTCATTATTGCATTTCAAATCATCCTGGGGGTCAATCATTACATGGGGTTGTCGACCAAAAAGAATCTCAAAGGGTGATAGATTAAGGGGGGACCTGGGAGTGGTTCTGATGCTGTACAGTACAAGTGGCAAAGCTTATGGCCACAACAATCCAGTTTCAGCCATCACTTTGCTCAACTTGTTCTTAATAGTGCTGTTTACTCTTTCCACTTTCGCACTCGCCTGTGGGCGGTACGGAGTATGCAGCTTACTATTAATTCCCATTAATTTGCACATAACCTGAAAGACTTCACCTGTAAAATGGGTACCCCTATCACTTTCAATTATCCTAGGGATACCATATCTGCACACAAATTCCTGCACGATCTTCTTTGCAGTAAATGTGGCAGTATTTGTGGCAGCGGGGAACGCTTCTACCCAATTTGAAAACACATCAATACAAACCAACACATACTTTAAATTTCGACAGGGTGGCAATTGTATGAAATTAATATGTATTACCTGAAAAGGGCCATCTGTTGGCGGGATATGGGATGGTTCTGTTGGTATTGACTTTCCAATATTCTTCCTCAAGCAGGTAAGGCATGTCATTGCTCTCTTACCCGCATGAGAAGAGAATCCTGGCGTGCACCAGTAGGCTCTTACCAACTTGCACATACCCTCTTTGCCCAGATGAGTCAGACCATGTGCCGCCTCAGCTAAACTTGGAAGGTATGCTCTGGGAGCTACTGGCTTACCCTGTCCATCTGTCCAGAGTCCTGAGGACTCCTGGCCATACCCTTTTGACCTCCAGACTGCCTTTTCCTGTGGAGAACACAAATTTTGCATTTCACTCAATTTTTGTGTGTTGACGGTATTGAATTCCATCAGTTGTGTGATGTCTGTCTGTATGTGGGTGCTGGCTGCTGATTTAACAGCTTCGTCTTCCCGGCTGTTACCAAGTGACACTGGGTCTTGGCTGTAAGTGTGGGCTTTGCACTTGATAACAGCCACTCTGTCAGTCTCCTGTATCGCTGCTAGAAGTCTTTTGATGTGAGTCGCATGCGCCACGGGTGTGCCAGCTGCCGTCATGAAATTTCTGAGGCGCCATAGGGCCCCGAAATCATGCACTACTCCAAAGGCATACCTAGAATCCGTGTAGATATTGGCTGACTTACCCTTAGTCAATTCTCACTCTCTGGTTAGGGCGACCAGCTCGGCAACTTGTGCTGAGTGAGGTGGGCCCAGGGGTTCCGCTTCTATGGTACCTTTGTCATCTACGACTGCGTATCCAGTACACAAGTCTCCCGAGTCAGTCTGTCTGTGGCAACTACCGTCAGTGTAAAAAGTAAAATCTACGCTTTCCAGTGGGTTGTCACTAATGTCGGGCCTTGCAGTGAAAGTTTGGTTCAAATATTCCATACAATCATGTGTGTCAGTGTCTGTACTAAATCATCCTTCACCATCACTCTCATCCCCCACCCTTTGTGCCTGTCCAGGCACACCTGAGAGATACATTGCAGGATTTAGTGCGCTGCATCTCCTTATGGTGATGTTTACAGGGGCCATTAGTGCTAATTCCCACCTTGTAAATCGTGCTGATGAGACGTGTCTGGTTTGGGCAGAATTCAGTAAGGCTGACACTGCATGAGGTGTATGGATGGTCAGGTTGTGTCCCAACACTACATCTTCGCTTTTTCTCACTAGCAAGGCTATCGCTGCAACACTTCGCAAGCATGTGGGGAGAGACCATGCTACGGTGTCCAATTGTGCACTGTAGTAAGCTACCGGCCTGCTGGCATCACCATGTCTCCGGGTAAAAACACCTGCCACACACCCAGCACTATCCGTACCGTATAATTCAAAGGGTTTCCCATAATCTGGCGTACCTGTGATAGGCACTGTTTGAGTCTCTCAAATGCTAGTTCGGACTCATCTGTGTGCGAAATCCGATCTGGTTTGTTTGAAGAGACCATCTCTTGCAAAGGTAAAGCTAGTATGGAGAACCCTGGGATCCAGTTTCGGCAGTACCCACACATTCCTAAGATGGTGCGGATCTGTTGCTGGGTTTGTGGCAGAGTCATGTCGCGAATCGCCTGTATTCTATTAGCGGTGAGGTGTCTCAGTCCTTGTGTTAAGCAATGTCCCAAGTATTTCACTTTGGTCTGGCACAACTGCAACTTATCCTTTGAAACCTTGTGTCCCGTATTAGAAAGGTGAAACAGAAGCTGTTTCGTGTCTTTCAAGGACGATTCGAGTGAATCAGAACACAGCAGTAAGTCATCTACATACTGTATTAATACTGATCCGCTCTCAGGTTGAAAGGATTGTAAACAGTCATGCAAAGCCTGGGAAAAAATACTTGGGCTGTCAATTAAACCTTGGGGTAAGCGAGTCCAGGTGTACTGTAATCCTCTGTATGTAAATGCAAACAAGTATTGGCTGTCAGGGTGCAGAGGGACCGAAAAGAAAGCGGAGCAGAGGTCAATGACAGTGAAAAACTTTGCAGTAGGAGGAATTTGCATGAGGATGACAGCTGGATTTGGCACTACGTGGAATTGGCTCTCAACTATTTTGTTTATCCCCCTTAGATCCTGCACTAGCCTGTAACCCCTCCCCCCACTCTTTTTCACTGGGAAGATGGGACTATTGGCAGTGCTGGACGTCCTAACTAGGATGCCCTGTTGTAGCAAGCGCTCTATGACTGGGTACACTCCTAATTCCACCTCTGACTTCAGAGGATACTGTGGGATTTTTGGAGATATCCTACCATCTTTTACTTGCACCACTACAGGAGCTACATTTGCCATCAATCCGGTGTCTTGTCCGTCTTTGGTCCAGAGGGACTCCGGTATCTGGGAGATCATTTCCTCTACCTTGGATGGACACCTGTCTATAACAGCAGAGTGTGACATCAACATTTGTGGAGTGTCTAACATATCCTGCACTTCCTGAACGTGATTCTTGGGTATATCTAAGAAGAAACCCTCAGGAGTACAATATATGACACACCCCATCTTGCACAATAAATCTCTCCCAAGTAGATTAGTCGGAGCCGATGCAGCCAGCAAAAAGGAGTGCTTAGTCTGCAAAGGCCCTATCGTAATCTCTGCTGGTTACTAAAAGGATAGTGTTGCACTACTCCTGTTACCCCCATTGCTGAAATTGTTTTACCCGTGGTCTTCATACCTACCATTGAATTTAACACTGACCTGGCCGCCCCTGTATCTACAAGGAAAGGTAGTGATCTACCAGCTACATCAACTGTAACCTCGGGTTCATTTCCAAGGCTAGCAATCAACTTCACTGGCTGCAAACTACAGGTGTGGCCTAACCCCTATTGTAAGTTGTGACCCTCCCGCAGCACGGTGGCAGCTACAATATGTGAGGGGGGTAGCTGAAAATTTCCAGAGGTCTGCCAGTCCTTCTTAGGTGGGTACCTCCTGGTTTCCCCTGCATGTGGCTCATAACTCCTCCTCTGCGGTCCCTGATCCCAATTGCGTGCGCCATACTGTGTGTCATGTTCTGGTCTAGGGGGTCGATATACCTTATGTGGGTCTTTAAAATTACAGTTTCATGCGTAATGTCCTTCCCTCTGACAGTTAAAACATTTTACCACATACGACTTACCACCAGGGGTCTGGGGTTTAGGCTGATGTGGCTTCGTTGTCAGGGCTTTTATACTTACTGTCATCAGCTTATCCCCCTGTGACTCCCTGTGCCTAATGATGTTCCGATCATGCTCAATAGCGGACTCTCTTAATGCAGCCACCGAGATACCTCTCCAACTTGGTTGAGTGGTTTGTACTCTTGTTCTCAACGTTTTCTTTAAACCGTCCATTAATACGGACACCGCTACCTCCCTATGATGCACATTTTCCTTAATGTCCGCAACCCCAGTATATCTAGCCATTTCCTGCAGTGCTCGATGGAAATAGTCAGAAGCAGTTTCACCTTCTTTTTGTCTAATGGAGAAGATTTTATTCCACTTGACAACAGTTGGGAAATATACTCCTAACTGCAGATTGATCTGTTTTACGTTCTCCTGATTGTATTCATCAGTGAGAGGTACCTCTGCATCTAATCTACAGTCAGCAATGAATTTCACAGGGTCAATATTAGAGGGCAAACATGCCCGTAGCACTGTCCGCCAATCTTTGTTATTGGGTTCGGTGGCGTTACCTAGTTCTCTAATAAACCTCTGACATGCGGCTAGATCTTTCCTGGGATCGGGAAATTCAGACATAATTGTCTTCAATTCTGTCCGGGACCGGGGGCAATGCATAGCAATGTTCCTGACGGGAGTGATTCCCAGAGCGTCAGTCTTCCCATTGGGGACTGCGATCACCCTGACAGGATTAAGTTCAATTACATCATTCTGGGTTGCTTCTACAATGTGAGGTGCAATTGACTCTGCATAATGTACTGTACCGTACTTACCTGTGGACACGACCTCGCCTGTCCCTCCGCTAGGGGCCTTTGCTACTGCTCTTACTGGTTGGGCCGTGCCCACTTGTGTGTCTTGTATGGTGGCTGCTAGAGAGAGTGCCGATATCGTGGTGAGCTCATCTTCTTGGTCGCAGTCCTGAGGGAAGTTTAAGATGGGATACAACTTGCACGGGTTAGTATTAGTACATCTATTAAGTTCACTCTTATCATATATTAGTACGCCATTCTCTGTTGCCACTTTCTCTCCTGTAATGTACGGTGGTGGTGGTGCAGTTGCTATCAGTTTCCTGCTAGGGTTGGAACCAGCTGCTTGAGCTAATCCCCGTTGTATATCACCCTCCTGTTGCCATAACTGTAAACTATCATAATGTCTAATCCTTTGTTTTCCGGATTTTATCACACATATCCTTCTCCTTAAATTTTGCAACACCTCAGGACTAAAACTGCCTACCTTAGGGAATGGTTCCCTATCTTCCGCAGTCATACGTTTCCATTCATTGCATAAGACCTCTGCGTGTGATCCATATTTCTCACACATTATGTACCTCGCCGACCCTTTGGGCCGCGGAATATCAACCTGAACCCTGTTTGATCGTCCCTTACTTGAGCAACTGGCCCCCATTCTTTGCAGGTATTGCATTCTCAGCTAATCCCTACAAAAACCAAATTACTCATAGGTTAAGGTGACGGTGAAAGTTCTCAGAGCGCTCTCACCCACTCACGCCCACGTTGGCCAATACACCTACACACTGTTCCCAATGCTGGTCGTACCCAACCTAGGGCCCTGCATAACCTCTATTTACTGAGAGTATGTGGGAGTGACTTACCCTTCCCAGTAAATATCAGTTGTTGGAGATTTCCTGAGTGACCAGCGAAACTCCCTTAAAATAAAAAAACTGTTACACAAATCACGTTGCGTGTACAATTAGCGTCTATTATCCCGCGATTTTACGCAAATGGCGTAATGGGTATCAAGTTGAACTAACTAATGCACACACTAACGCGCGGTACAATCGCACGGCGTATAAGTAACTGTTACTTATCCGCTATACGACCAATGGAATCATTTTTCAGGCTGCGAAACCTCAGCCGGAGCGTATTTGAACGGGCCTATATGGGTACTATGCAAACCCCCGGGGCTGCGCTCTCACCGCTGACCTTTCTCAGGCCACGGTTTTCAGACCTTCGCTTGACTTAGTCAGCGGATTTCTGACTTCGCTGACCTCTTGGTCTGCTGTTATACTAATTGCTCCTTTATACCTTTATCAATGTTAACGTGAGAAAGCCACTTCCACGCCACCAAGTGTCCACTCACCTGATGTGGTCTCCTACGGGATCCCGAATTCTGGGTTCACAAAACCTTTATTTGCACACTCACGCTTGTTCACTCATATACACTTTGATTTTTCTGTACAGAAAATTAACTTTCATTCAGATAAAACAGTCTAGTTCCAGAGGTGACACAGTAAGAGAAGGTTCTTTTAAACTAAATATTGGGAACTGAACAAATTTGTGCTATTATCGCGTGGCTACCGTATCGCCTAAACTGAAACAATACTATTGTGTGATTTGTAGTTAGTGGGCGTATCTGTACGCACATTGCGTAAACACGCCACGTGTGTAGGCCTTTACGTTGCGTACGCAGTCACGAACGCTGTCCGAGACACGTGTACAAAGGCCGTACGTCCGCAATACTACAAATCCCACGCTTATATAAATGTAAGCGATATTTAACTATAATCACTTACTTAACACATACACAGTTTCCACTGTATCAACCTTTACAACTAGGCCAGGCTGTGTGTGCGTTTTACACTTACTCCCTTAAATATTAACTCTATATGTTAACTAAATAGCAACAAATTTTCCAGTACAGGTCAAAATAAACCTAGTAATCACTAATTACAGCAACAGTGTGAGCAGATATGCAAAGTACAAAATACAGGTGTGTGCATGTGATGCGTGTGCATTTGGCGCCAAAACAGAAATTTACAGATTTTAAAAAGAAAAATAGCTTTTGCGTTCTTACCTTACGGATCCCTCCAGCATCCCTTCAAACCATGCAGGGCAGACGCTTATCTAATCAGCACTTATTATATCCCCGACCATGAAAAGGCTACATGGGATACTCCGCCCTTTGCTGATAGATAAAGTCTGCGAAAACTCTGCTAGGCTGCGGGTATGAGGAAGAATTGGACGATGCCCCCAATTGATAATGTCGGTATTATCTTAGACCGCAAAGCTATACCCCTTTGTACACTATTACAGTTGAGCCACTATGGCTGCTAGACCACATGCACGTGCTATGCACTTTGTACGCTATTTGCGTACAGAGTCCTGCACGTGGTACGCACTTGGCGTACGCACGCCGCGCTGAGTGTACGGAATACACACAGCGAGCGCACACACAATGGATAACCTTTAAACCTTGTTAATGATACAATGTAATGATATGCTTATACTTTAAACCTTTGGCAGCAATGTACTGTAACGATGTTAATACCTTTAAACCTTAAGTAGCGCTGGCGATACAAAGTATCCACAGTGCGTACACCTTAACAATGCTTATACACCTTAAACAGGTTAATCTGCTTTAAAGGACCAGGCAGGAAAGTGAAAACACAACACTGTTTGCAGTTTAAACCACAGGGTTCTAAGGCCACCGTGGATTGATTCCAAAAAGGGTAAAACAGTACAGTTTATACACTTCAGGCTAACAAGTAAATCTAAACAGAAACAATGGCTACAGAGAATGTACGTACGTGAGAATATTCGCAAGCGCAACCCGAACTCTGTCCTCCGCTCGTCATGCAGATAGCGTTTAGAGTCATCTGACCGGCCAGGCAACAATGGTCCTTATATACACAACATGCATACACAATACAATGGTCACTGTAATCTCATTGTTCATTGGACACAGAGATATGTCTCCACATTACAGCAAAGGTCATAGGTGGATTTGAAAAGGTGGGCAATGTCATTCTCAACTGCTCTTGTGGGTGGTATCCTTTGGATTCCCGCCGCATATGTAATTTACAGTAAATACAGTTAAATACAGTTAATGTTCATAATCTACTTTTGTACATAACTATACGCAGGAGCAAGCAATCTTTCTCTAACTAACACCGGAATGTTACCCTAAAAATACCCTACAGCTGGATACTAGACATCACCTTCCAACCTTTATCTGACCCTTCCTATCATGCAAAGGCGAATCTCTCTGTCCAGGAACTGTTTAAACTAATAATACTCACTGTCATGGTCTATGGGAACTATATCTACAAAATACGCTATATGGGTTAAATATGCTATGTTCTAATAACACGCTACACGCTCACAAACTCCGCCGTAAATACCCATATTATGCTCATGATCGCCGGAGCGATCTTTTACGCAACTTGCGGACTGAGTGCACGAGCAGCGGGCATGTGCATGGGGTTAGTACAAGACATATGCATTATGATATTTTTCGTCTTTGACACTGCGCTGTGAACTGCAGCGAGCGATCAGGTTGGAATGACCCCCATTGTCCCTTAAAAATCCTTGGGTGGGTTGGACTTTTCATTCCATGCATACCTCAGCATCACGCTGGGTGTCTGTTCTTATTAGAAAGACCGTCCCTTTTTCCCTTGCGAGTGTGCAATTGGATTCCTGGGGTAGGTACGTCTCTTTACCGCACAATTAATTCTATACCCCTGCTTCTCCTGGCGGTGTATGTACTGCCTTCCTATTCGCATGATATATTCAAAAATTAGCAACTTTTATGGCATTAACACCGGGTGTGCCCACCATCTGCTTGGGGGATTTTAACAATGTTCTTGACCCGGGGTTGGATAGGCTCTCTGCAGTGTCGTCTTTGGGAATACACAATTTGCGGATTCTGTCTTTGAGCTGGGCATGATTTATCCTTGGAGGTTGAGGCACCCCTCGTCGAGACAATATTCGTGCTTCTCACATTCACACTCCTCCTTTTCTCAATTTGATATGGCCTTCCTTTCCAAAGAGTTGGTGCCCAGAGTTCATGAGGATCGAAATGAGACAAGGGGCATCTCCGATCACTCTCCTATATCGCTCCATATTGATCTAAATTGTCAAAGGGGCCAGGCGGTTTGGAAATGTAACCCCTTTTGGCTGATGCATATGGGGGAGGGATCTGATTGGAGGCTGCCTGGTTGGACCTTTTTTTTTAACATAATAGGGGGACAGTCGCTATTTCCTTGTTATGGGATACATTTAAGGCCTTCCTGAGGGGGACTTTGATCGAAAGGGCTGGTCTTAAATCTTTCTTTAAGAAGAGGGAATCAGACTTGTAGGCCCGGGTTGTTGCTTCTGAACTGGCCTACCTGCAGGATAGATTGGATGACTCCAAAACGGTTTGGCTGTCTGCTCAAAAAGAGTGGAAAGACTTTTTGATAGAAAAAATTCAGCATAGGCTTCTTTTCTCTTCGCATCTCCTATGTGCTACGAAAGATAGGCCAGGTTCTTATTTAGCTAATCTTGCCCATGGTGATCGTTACTCCAATACGGTAGTGTCAATTATGGGGCCTGGTGGTACCAGTTTAGATCAAACTCCTCAAATTGTAGCAGAATATGTTGCTTACTACCAGCAGCTGTATAGTTCCAAACTGAACTGTCCCTTACTGGAACTGACTGACTATATACATGAAATACAACTTTCATGCCTATCAGCTTCTTGAAGCTCCTTTAACATCAGATGAGATTGAAGCTGCGATTAAAGCTTCTCCTGGTGGTAAGGTTTCAGGTATGGACGGTATCCCATCGGAATTATATAGGAAGTAGCTTTCTTAGTACCCCAGTTACTTAATTTATTTAATTCCATCTTTGTACAAAATATGCTCCCTCCTTCTAATGCAGAGGCACTGATTATTGTAATTCCCAAGCCGGACAAGGACCCTAGGTATGTTGAGTCCTACCATCCTATCTCTCTTTTGCCTAACAATATTAAATTATTAGCAAAGATCCTAGCAAATAGACTCAACCAGGTTATAACTCAGATCATTAACCCCAATCAAAGGGGTTTTATGCCTAGCAAATCCACTTCTATTAACTTGAGATATTTGTTTACTCACTTTCAGGTTCCCCGGGGAAAGGCCGACTCCCCTGTTATAGTCTCATTAGATGAGGCTAAGGCTTTTGATTCAGTGGAGTGGACTTTTCTCTGGGAAACTATGAGCAAGTTTGGTATTGGCCCTAATTTTATAAGATATGTTAAATTGCTGTATTCATTACCAATGGCTAGAGTTTCGGTGAATGGCTATGTCTCACAGCCCTTTCCGTTGTCACGGGGAACAAGACAGGGTTGCCCCTTGTCTCCCACTTTGTTTGCCCTTGCTATTGAGCCACTGGCCTGCTTGATACGGGCTAGCCATGACATACTGGCAATCAGGGTGGGAACAAGGGAGGATAGAATACCATTATATGCTGATGATTTACTATTATTCGTGGATGATTGTGCCTTCTCTATGCCCAAGATCCTGGCTATGATAAATACTTTTGGATGCTACTCTGGGCTTAAAATTAATTGGGACAAGTCCTGTATCGCTCTGTTCAAGGGTAAATTCCCTGAGACTCCTTTACTCCCTCTGCCGCTCAAGTGGGTGGATTCTTTTAAGTATTTGGGCGTATGGGTGTCAAATTATCCTTTTACTTATGCCTCTCTTAATATTACACCGCAGATAGCCTATCTTCACTCTAAAGTTAAGATTTGGGGGAAATTGCCATTGACTGTCACAGGCAGGGTCAACCTCGTTAAAATGGTCTATCAGCCCAAGCTCCTCTATGCTCTCCAGCAATCACCTGTGTGTATATAAATATGAAAATATTTAAACAAATAGACAGTTTGCTGTCATCCTTGATATGGGCCAACAAGAGGGCGGGTTTAAAACTGATCATTTTGTCTAGACCCAAACTGTTAGGAGATTTGCCCCTTCCTGTTTTCAAATGTTATTATTATGCAGCTCAACTAGTACATATCTGGGATTGGATTAATGATTCTAATCCTCTTTTCCTACATTCACAGGAATATCCAGGCGGTACACCCCTTCAAGTGCTTCTGTGTGGGCACACCAAAATGTCTAAGGTCCCCCTGATAAAACAAGCTATTCTTATTTAGAAGTCGGTGCATTCTGTTTTACATGGTCAGGGGGTAGACCCGGATACTCCACTGGATAACACCTTTGGTTTTCCAGAATTGTCCTCTTTGCAGGCCAGGGAAGTGTGGGGGAGGTGGGGTATAGCTTCCTTGGGGCAGTTATATACTGGCGACGTATTTAAATCCTTTCAACAACTCCAGCAAGACTACCATATGCCCTCCTCCTATTTCTATTGTTTCTTGCAGCTAAGGCATGCGAATTCTGCCCAGTTTTCTGACTCCCCTCCGCTGCTTATTGACTCTCCAGTCAAGTCTCTGTTGCAGAACCGGGAAAATAGGCATTTGGTATCTTGTATTTTATCACTATTCTCGAATCCTACCATTCGGACCCGCTGTCTTCTCTTAGACACAAATTGGAATCTGATTTAGGCTCTCTCACAGATAAGTTCTGGGAATGTGCCTGGGGCTCTCCCCACTTCTCAACTACCAGCATCAGGTACCAACAAATTCAACTGTTTATACTTCATCGGGTATATATTACGCCAGTGAGTGTTTCATTTTGGGGGTGCCCATTCCAAGAAGTGCCCTAAATGTGGAACTTTAGATGCCGATTTTTGCCACTTAATCTGGTTATGCCCCCGGGTAGCAATATTCTGGACTGGTGTTATTTATGTTTTAGTGATAACGGGTCTTCCATCATCTATCTTTACCCCTGCGGTATGTGTTCTCTTAGCCGTAGAGGAGTAGACTCTAGATGCTTCTAGTAGACGTTATATACTCAATATGTGTGTGTTGGCTAAGGTATGTATTGCTAGACTGTGGCTTGCTAGTGAAGCCCCAACATTACAATCTTGGATGTCACTGGTCAATGACATGGCTGCACATGAGAAGTTTGTATACTTAGCCATAAAAGCAATCAATAAATATGATATTGTGAGTAGATGGCTTGAGTCTCCTCACTCGACAGGTTGGCTGGACTGATCTTTGACACCACATGTCTTCTACTGACTTGTCTTAAGTGGGATGTGTCTATTGTTTACTGTGGTGGCTTTTCTGTTTATATTTGGGATTACCTAACGGCCTGTAGCCGGCCATTCAGTCAATTGACCGGTCACTCGATCACTCTACACATTTGTCTCTCTCTAACTGTGTTTACTTATTTGTGCAAGTTGGTTTCCTATATGTTATAATGTCTGTACTATGGAATTAGGCTATGTAGTCTTCTCTGTTGTCTTAAACAATTTGCACTGACAACTTACTCTTTTTTTGTTTTATGTATAATAAAATGACTCTGCACACAAACATTTTAGTTCACATTTATTATCTGATTAGTTTTAGTTTATTGTACTTCAGTGTATGTATAATTACAAAAGTCAATAAAATGACTGAATTAAATAAAAGAAAGAAAAGAGCAGGGATGGGAAGAGGAAAACAGGAGGAAGGAACAAAGGAACAGGGACATATCAAGTTGTTCAATGCGTAAATGATAATAGAGATTAAAATATTAACTACTGGTCAAGGTGAGGGGGGGGTGCACTATGGGTCATATTAAGGAGCTAGGGGCCCCAAGTAAGGTCACATTTATGACGACCGTCATGAAGATAATAGGTAATCTTTTCCATATTATCTATGAACCAAACATAATTGATTAGAGCAGGGATTGCAGGGGTGTCAGTGGACTTCCAGTTTCTAGCAATTAGAGACTTAGCCGCAGCTAAAATGTGTGAAACAATTTGTTCATAGAGGAATCCACATCTGGAAATAGACAAGCAAGTAGGAACACCTATGGGTCCAAGGAGAGCGGAAGGCCCGAGAGGGATCTTAAAATAACAAGAACCTTATTCCAGAATGGAACTATATAGGGATATACCCACCAAATGAATAGAGTTCCCCTATGGCCACAGTTCCGCTAACAAACAGGGATGGAAGAGGGGAACATTTTAGATAGTTTGTCAGGAGTATAATACCATTTGTTTATATGATTTTTCCGTAATTTGGGCAGAGAGAGAATTTCTGGCTATTCCCTCTCTTCCACCCATCAGGATTCATCTGCTGATGGACCCAGGTCTTTTTTCCACTCCTGTTTGTGACAGACCTGAGGGGCTGGGGTAACTTCGATCAACATTGAATAAATAAAAGAGCTCACGCCTCTACGGAGAGGGTTCCTAATGTATGAGGTTTGCTCAAAGGCGGTGGGTGAATGGAGATTTAGGAAGAGACATAAGAAAGTGACGGAAAAGGAAATATTCAAAAAAGGGACAATAAATTCCTCTTAATATCGTCAATAGAAGCCCATGAATCATGAATGCAAATATCAGATTTTAAATGTATCCCAGCCTTGAACCAGAGCTTAAAATGGAGAGAAGAGACTCCAGAAGGAAAGGCAGGGTTGTTCCAGAGCAGAACAAGAGGAGAGAAAGGAGAGTACAGCTTGTATCTATTACTATTGACAGAGGAAGTTCTCGTCCCTATCCCCACCTTTTTTTAATATTTATAGTAATAGAGGAGCCCCATAAAGACAGAAGTGACATGTCTAATTTTATAACTGAATTAACCCTGACGTGTACTCTTCAGTTTACCTACACCCCCTCAAGATGCCTGTGGCAAACTAATTCAATGGGACTGAGTCGGAAGAGTTTGAATTGGTGGAAGAGAGCATAAATACAGGATTCAAATGACCTTGGTGTTTGTGAGGTAGTTCATTTTTGTTCAGTGTGTGACAGTGATAGCCATTATCCTTGTCTAGTAAAAATAGGATTTTAATACCTACCGGTAAATCCTTTTCTCTTAGTCCGTAGAGGATGCTGGGGATGCTTCAAGAACCATGGGGTATAGACGGGATCCGCAGGAGACATGGGCACACTATTAGACTTTGAATGGGTGTGAACTGGCTCCTCCCTCTATGCCCCTCCCCCAGACTCCAGTTATAGGAACTGTGCCCAGGGAGATGGACATTTCGAGAAAAAGGATTTTTCTCTAGCTGGGTCCACAGGATTATCCACAGGATAACATTGGGATATTGTCGAGCGACAGCGAAAATGGCACCAACACGGTCACAAGCTTTCTGGCCTCCCAGGATGCATTGGGGCCTCCACTATATAGTCCCGCCCACTGACTCCGTCAGATCAGTTTTTTGCTTAGTGCGGCAGGAAGCCGCATGGTCACAGGGCTGCTGTGAAAGCAGCCTCAAGTTTTCATTACTTTATTTTTATAGACTTACTGTTTTGGTTTTTGAGCGACTTCTCTTAAACAGCGTCTTAAACGCATGTTAGAAAGAATCGCTCCAACAACTCCCCACCGGGTCGCAACAACGCTTACCTTCGCGGTACAGTGCTGTCTCGACGGTCGTCTGTGTCGGATGTTCTAGCAGGTCCAGCAGACGTAACCAGGCTGTGGCCGGAGCATGGGGAGACGGTGAGTCTGTGGACTTCCTCTTACTAGAGGGATCAGGACACAGCTACACTGATTTGGTGGAGACTGCAAACAGTGTGTTGATGCGCCAAACATCTCGAGTGTGACAGCGCTACGCTCTGGGGATCATAGGCGCCAGGACTAGGTGAGGAAGCGATCCTGGGAGTTTAAGTCAACAGGGGGTTTCAGACGCTCTCCTGGCCGTCCCTCCTCCGAGTTCATGGCCAGTTCCCGCGTGTCTCTCGTTTCATGAACTGAATGACCTCACTTCCGGCTCAGACGCTACCACTAGGGTACTCGGTCGCAGCTTAGACGCTGCGGTTGTGTACACTGGATATAAACCCGCCCAGACCGAGTCGCAGGCCTTTAGCGTCTGCATTCACGTGGAGTCGCTCAGCGTCCATGTCCGTTGGTGAGCGTCCGTGTCCGTTATCAGTTACCAAGAGCAGCAGTGTACACCAGTAGCGTCTGAATCCACTCAGCGTCTTACGAGCGTCTTTGCTTGGATATGGAAGTGTGGTGAGTCTCCCTGTATCCCGCTCTCTGGAGGCAGGGTATACAGTACTAAAAATTCCTTCTACTTCTTAGTGTGCATTGTTAATTTTTAGTACCTATTGCATATGAGACCTGTATATTACTGTGTTTTCTGCATGTTATGTTGAAAAAAGAACCAGTTAAACAGAAGTACAATTTTCCTACTTATGTATAAGTTATTATGGAGGTTGTATTCTCATATGACAATGTCTAATGCTTTAACATGTGACTGACTGCTAGTATGCGTGCTGACTTTTCTGTGTAATGTCAGTCCTGTTCTGACCCTCAAATCAGGTGCACTGTGGTCAGATTGATTTCACCTCTATATACTGATTATAGGGTGTTTTTCAGTCACAAAATTGTGTAGTCGATAACAGGTTAATACCATGTCTATGAGCGGCAAAAGTGATGAGGAGAATTTACCAAGCACTCCTATAACCCTAACATGCTTACCTTGTAAGTCAGGGGTAATTGATATGAATCAATTAGTCACTTATGAGGGTTTGTGTGCAAACTGTTTCGCTTTTCAGCGAAGTAAAAAACAGGAGTTAGTTCAACCTCCAGTAGAGCCACCATGGAATATGTTCGCAAAGACTCTGTCTTCAATAGCGGACAGGTTAGCTCCGGTAGCACCACCTCAAGGGTTAGGTTACACTATGAACCCATACATGCAGCTCCCTTCCTATGGTTTGGTTCCAGTAGCCTCTACAAGCAACCAAGGGGCAGGTAAGACTAAGACAGATACGTCTGTCTGGCAGACTACACAAGAGGATACATCGGATGATGATGCGGAAACAATAGATTCAACTCCGTATGATGATCAGTCGCAGAGCTTTAGTTCAGATGATGTAGCTGAACTCATTAATGCAATAAAGGCTGTGCTTTCCCTGGAAGAACCAGCCAAGACAGCGTTAAAAGCAAAAGCACCTGTATTCAAATGAACAAAGTCAGTGAAAGCTGAATTTCCAGCGTCAGAGGAATTGATGGAAATGATGGATGAGTCTTGGGCAGCGCCCGGTAAAAAGTTTAAGATTCCTAGGAGATGGGATTCTTATTATCCATTTCCTGCTGGAGACTGTTCGAATAGAGAAGTTCCTCCAAAAGTAGATGCACATGTTCTGCGACTCGTGCATAAATCTGCTTTGCCACTGTCATCTACCTCTTTGAATGATGTCACAGACAGGAGGGTAGAGAGCCTATTGAAAAATATTTTTTCTCTTGTGGGTGCAGTGGCAAGACCTGCTATGGCTTCGGCCTGGGTAGCAAAGGCAATGGGTGAATGGATAGAGGAACTAGAGAATGATCCCCTCTCCTACTAGGGAGCAAGAGGATCGTCTTTGCCGTTTAAGACAATCTGCCCAGTATTTAGAAGAAGCAGCTATTGATGTTGGCACCTTACTTCTAAAGCTTCAGCCCTGGCAGTAGTCGCTCGCAGAGCAGTTTGGCTACGGACGTGGAAGGCAGATGCGGAGTCCAAGAAGGAATTGGAAGCATTGCCTTTCGTGGGTAATATATTATTTGGAAAACCTTTATCGGATATCCTAGAGTCAGAGGCTGAATCGAAGAAGGTCAGATTTCCGGCTACCTATAACCCTAAGTCCAAGGGTTTAAAATTTCGCTCATTTCGCTGGCAAAGCAAAGCGAAAGGTAAAGAGGAGCCTAAACAACCCCAGTTTAAATCCAGGGGTAGGAAGCAGTGGGCTAGCAAAAAGCCAGCTTCCAAACCTGAACAGAAACCCTCAGCCTGAAGAGACGGGCCTCCGCCTGGAGGATTCCAGGGTTGGGGGCCAACTCCTGCAATTTGCACACACATGGCAACAGTCAACAACAGATGCCTGGGTGCAGAAGGTAGTATCTCAGGGGTATGGGTTCCCATTCAGGAGCAGCCTCCTCAAAGATTTTTTTGCACCAGCCCATCTCGTATAGAGTCGAAGGCCAATGCCCTGCAAGAAGCAGTCCAAAAATTACTGCAGTCAGGTGTGATTGTCCCAGTACCTCCATCACAAAAGGGACAGGGGTATTACTCCAATCTGTTTCTAATCCAGAAACCAAATGGGTCATATCGACCAATTCTAAATCTGAAGATGTTGAACAATTACATATGGATCCCGAAGTTCCACATGGAGACGTAACGCTCCATAATGTTGGCTATGGAACCGGGAGACTATATGGTGTATCTGGTTGTACGGGATGCTTACCTACATGTGCCTATAGCACTATCACATCAGTGTTACCTCAGGTTTGCCATCCTCAAGGAACACTTCCAGTTCCAAGCTCTGCCCTTCGGGCTAGCTACAGCACCCAGGGTGTTTACCAAGATCATGGTGGCTATGGCAGCTTGTCTGCGCAAACAAGGGATAAGAATATTCCCATACCTAGATGACCTATTAATCTTAGCACAGTCGCAAGATTTACTGTTGAGCCATCTCCAACAGACGATAGTTTGTTTACAGAGACACGGGTGGCTCATAAATTGGGAGAAGTCGTCCCTGAATCCGTCACAGCGGATGGTTCATTTGGGAGCCATATTGGATTCAGACCTACAGAGAGTTCTCTTACCAGAGAAGAAAATAGTCAAGGTGCAGGTCATGGCTCAGGAAGCGTTGCAAGCCCAGACAATGTCAGTCCATGCAGCAATGCGACTGTTGGGTCTGATGGTATCAACGTTCGACATGGTGGAGTATGCGAAATTCCACTCCAGACCGTTGCAGCATCTCATTTTGACAAAATGGAACGGAAATCATCAAACGATAAAGAAGCAGATGATAAAGATTCCAGTAAATGTAAAAAGGTCTCTAGCATGGTGGCTACAGACAGACCATTTAAACAAGGGGAGACCCTTTTTGATAAAAGAGTGGCAAGTCCTGACGACAGATGCCAGCCTGCAAGGCTGGGGGGCGGTACTCGGAAGCCTATGGTTCCAGGGAAAATGGACAGCAAGGGAAAGTCGCCTGCCGATAAATCTGTTAGAAATAAGAGCCATTTACTTCGCCCTAGTTCAGGCAAAGGACAATCTACAAGGAAGACCAGTCCAGATCCGCTCAGACAATGCGACGGCAGTAGCATACCTCAATCATCAAGGAGGAACTCACAGCAAGAGTCTAATGGAGGAAGTAACTCCCATTCTAAAATGGGCAGAACTCCATCTCCCGGCATTGTCAGCAGTATTTGTCCCGGGTGTACTAAATTGGGAAGCAGATTTTCTCAGTCGGCACACCATTCAGGAAACCGAATGGTCACTACACCCAGAAGTATTTCAGACACTGGTGAACAGATGGGGTCTACCGGAGATAGACCTTATGGCGTCTCGTCTAAACAACAAAGTTCCGAGGTACGGATCAAGAACAAGGGACCCAGGAGCGATCCTGGTAGACGCACTGTCAGTAGAATGGAGGTTTCAGCTGGCATATCTGTTCCCTCCAATATCTCTGTTACGCAGAGGAGTGAGAAAGATAAAACAGGCAAAAGGAGCAATCATTCTAATCGCTCCAGCTTGGCCAAGAAGGCATTGGTACACAGATCTGTTGAGAATGTCCGTGGAAGCACCGATACTGCTCCCTCAACGTCCAGATCTGTTAAGGCAGGGTCCTTGTTGTCACAGTCATCTGGATCGCCTATCTTTGACGGCGTGGCTGTTGAAACCTGTATCTTAGAGGCTAAAGGATTTTCAAAGCAAGTAATCCAAACCATGCTTAGAGCAAGAAAGCCTTCTTCGACTCGTGTATATCATAGAATATGGCAAGCCTATATTCATTGGTGTTCTGGAAAAAATTATAATCCGAGATCTTTTAAAGTAGCTAGAATTTTGGATTTCCTGCAGGCCGGATTGGATAAAGGGTTGAAGGTTGCTTCCTTGAGGGTGCAAGTCTCAGCGTTGACTGTATGGTTTCAGCAGAAGATTGCTGACCTACAGGATGTACGTACATTTTTCCAAGGAGTAGTACATAATCAACCTCCATTTGTTCCTCCTGCAGCTCCCTGGGATTTGAATTTAGTTCTTAAATTTCTCCAGGGTCCTTTGTTTGAACCACTTGAGAGAGCAGATCTTAAGTGGTTAACGGTTAAAGTTCTTTTTTTACTGGCAATGGCATCAGCCAGAAGAGTGTCAGATTTAGGAGCATTATCATGTAAGTCTCCTTTCCTAAGTTTTTTTCCAGACAGAGCAGTTCTCAGAACGAGATCTAGCTATCTCCCAAAGGTGGTATCAAAGTTTCACCTGAACGAAGAAATTGTAGTCCCAGCTTTTCAGGTATCGGGACTTTCTGCGGGAGAAGCGTCGCTGGACGTGGTCCGGGCTTTAAAAATCTACATAGATCGTACTAGTGCCATCAGGAAAACTGATTCCCTCTTTATCCTCTACGGATTCCATAGGAGAGGTTGGCCTGCTAGTAAACAGACGCTGGCGAGATGGCTCCGAATGGTAATATCTGAAGCTTATTCTCATGCAGATCTCCCTATTCTGGCTAATGTCTCTGCACACTCTACACGTAAGGTAGGTCCTTCTTGGGCAGCACAACAGGGTGCATCAGCAGAACAGATATGTAGGGCAGCCACATGGTCTTCCATAAACACATTTATCAGACATTATTCCTTGGATACTTTTGCCTCTCATGACGCAGACTTCGGGTGAAAGGTCCTCCTGTGCAATCAGGAGCGTCCCCACCACTAAAATGGCTTTGGGAATCCCAATGTTATCCTGTGGATAATCCTGTGGACCCAGCCAGAGAAATAAACGTTATGGTAAGAACTTACTGTTGATAACGTGATTTCTCTTATGTCCACAGGTATCCACAGGGATCCCACGCTGACGCATCTTATTTGAGGATCTAGACAAACACTAAAAACCTCTTCCTTCTTGTATGGAAGGGTGTGCATGTGTGTTCTTATCGCCTGTACAGGTCTCTACCTAATGTTCCTGCCTAAAATTGCTGTGGAAAGAACTGATCTGACTGAGTCAGTGGGCGGGACTATATAGTGGAGGCCCCAATGCATCCTGGGAGGCCAGAAAACTCGTGACCGTGTTGGTGCCATTTTCGCTGTCGCTCGACAATATCCCAATGTTATCCTGTGGATACCTGTCGACATAAGAGAAATCCTGTTATCAACGGTAAGTTCTTACCATAACGTTTATATTTAATTAATTTAAACTAAGGTGAGATACAGACCAGCTCACACCACTAACCCGCCGTACAACATGGCATTCAACAACAATGCATGCAACGGCATGACCAACAACAGTCACAGATTGACTGAACTAACGCAACATGAGCGTAACTATAACTAAACTGCAGATACAGCCCGCACTGGGACGGGTGCCCAGCATCCTCTACGGACTAAGAGAAAAGGATTTACCGGTAGGTATTAAAATCCTATTTTCTCATACGTCCTAGAGGATGCTGGGGATGCTTCAAGAACCATGGGGTTTATACCAAAGCTCTAGAACGGGCGGGAGTGTGCGGATGACTCTGCAGCACTGATTGACCAAACAAGAGGTCCTCCTCAGCCAGGGTATCAAACTTGTAAAACTTCGCAAAGGTGTTTGAACCCGACCAAGTAGCAGCTCGGCAAAGTTGTAACACCGAGACTCCCCAGGCAGCCGTCCAGGATGAGCCCATCTTTCTGGTAGAATGGGCTTTCACCGATTTCGGTAACGGCAATCCTGCCGTAGAATGAGCCTGCTAAATCATATTACAAATCCAGCGCGCAATAGTCTGCTTAGAAGCAGGAGCCCCAATCTTGTTGGGAGCCCACAGGACAAACAGAGCCTCTGTTTTCCTAATCTGCGCCGTTCTGGCGACATAGATCTTCAAAGCCCTGACCACATCGAGAGACTTTGACTCTGCCAAGGCATCAGTAGCCACTGGCACCACAATTGTCTGGTTAACATGAAACGATGAAACCACTTTTGGCATAAATTGCTGATGAGTTCTCAACTCCGCTCTATCAGCATGGAAAATCAACTAGGGGCTTCTGTGAGACAAAGCCTCCAACTCAGACACTCGCCTTGCAGACGCCAAGGCCAACAACATGACCACTTTCCAAGTAAGGAATTTTAACTCAACCTTGCGCAAAGGTTCAAACCACATTATGGTCCCATGGTGCCACTGGGGGCACAAAGGGAGGTTGGATATGCAGCACGAAGGTCTGAACTTCTGGAAGGGAGGCCAATTCTTTTTGAAAAAAGGTCGACAAGGCCGAAATCTGTACTTTAATAGAGCCCAACTTTAGTCCCGCATCTACACCTGCTTGTAGGAAATGGAGCAAACGCCCCAGGTGAAATTCTTCCATAGGAGCCTTCTTGGATTCACACCAAGACACATATTTTCTCCAAATACGGTGGTAATGCTTTGCTGTTACTTCTTTTCTAGCCTGAAGAAGTGTGGGAATGACTTCACTGGGAATACCCTTTCAGGCTAGGATTTGGCGTTCAACCGCCACGCCATCAAACGCAGCCGCAGTAAGTCCTGATACACGCACGGCCCCTGTTGTAACAGGTCCTCTCAAAGAGGAAGAGGCCAGGGATCTTCTATGAGCAACTCCTGAAGATCTGGATACAAGGCCCTTTTTGCCCAATCCGGAACAATGAGGATCGCCTGAACCCTTGTTCTTCTTATCATTTTTTATCACCTTTGGAATGAGTGGAAGTGGAGGGAACACATAGACCGACTGAAAAACCCACGGTGTCACTAGGGCGTCCACCGCTATCGCCTGAGGGTCCCTTGACCTGGAACAATATCTCTGAAGTTTCTTGTTGAGGAGGGACGCCATCATGTCCACTTGAGGAACTCCCCAACGACTTGTCACTTGTGCAAAGACCTCTTGATGAAGACCCCACTCTCCTGGATGGAGATCGTGTCTGCTGAGGAAGTCTGCTTCCCAGTTGTCCACTCCTGGAATGAAGACCGCTGCCAGAGCGCTGGCATGTCTTTCCGCCCAGCGAATAATATTCGTGTCCTCGGCCATCGCCGCTCTGCTCTTTGTTCCACCTTGGCGGTTTATGTACGCCGTTGCTGCCACGTTGTCTGACTGAATCAAGACCGGCAGACCTCGAAGATGATGTTCTGCTTGCAGTATGCCGTTGTGGATGGCTCTTAATTCCAGAATGTTTATGTGTAGACAAGCTTCCTGGCTTGACCACTTTCCCTGAAAGTTTCTTCCCTGCGTGACTGCTCCCCAGCCTCGGAGGCTTGCATGTGTGGTCACCTGGATCCAATCCTGAATCCCGAACCTGCGTCCCCCCAGAAGGTGAGAACTGTGCATCCACCACAGAAGGGAAATTCTGGTCCTGGGAGAGAGAATGATTTTCCGGTGCATGTCCAGGTGAGACCCGGACCACTGGTCCAGCAGGTTCCACTGAAACACCCTGGCATGGAACCTGCCATACGGAATGGCCTCGTAGGCTGCCACCATCTTCCCCAGCAGCCGAGTGCAGTGAAGAACTGACACCTTTGCCAGTTTCAGAATCTGTTTTAACATGTTCTGTATTTCCAGAGCTTTTTCCCCTGGAAGAAAAACTCTGCAATTCTGTATCCAGAATCATACCCAGGAACGACAGCCGTGTCGTTGGATCCAACTGTGATTTGGGAAAAATTTAGGAGCCAACCGTGGTGTTGCAAAATCGTCAGTGAAAGAGCAACATTCTTCAACAATTGCTCCTTGGACCTCGCCTTTATGAGGAGATCGTTCAAGTACGGGATAATTGTGATTCCCTGCCTTCGCAGGAGAACCATCATTTCCGCCATTACTTTGGTGAAAATCCTCTGACCCGTGGACAGACCAAACGGCAACGTCTGAAATTGGTAATGACAATCCTGCACAGCAAATCTCAGGTAAACCTGATGTGGAGGATATATAGGGACATGTAAGTAGGCATCCTTTATGTCGACCGACACCATAAAATCCCCCTCCTCCTGCCTGGAGATCACTGCTCGTAGAGACTCCATCTTGAACTTGAATCTTTTCAGAAAGAAATTGAGGGATTTTAGGTTTAGAATCGGTCTGACTGAGCCATCCGGCTTCGGGACCACGAACAGGCTCCAATAAAAACCTTCCCCCTGTTGAGACGGGGGCACCGTGACAATCACTTGATTTTGACACAACTTTAGTATCGCAGCGCTTACTATTTCCCTTTCTGGAAGAGAAGCTGGCAAGGCCAGTTTGAAAAATTGGTGAGGGGGCACGTCTTGAAGCTCTAATTTGTACCCTTGGGTTACTATGTCTACTATCCAAGGATCCAGGTCCGAGCGCACCCAGACCTGACTGAATAGTTTTAGCCGTGCTCCCACTGGAGCGGACTCCCTCAGAGGAGCCCCAGCGTCATGCGGTGGATTTGGTAGAAATCGGGGAGGACTTCTGCTCCTGGGAACTTGCCACAGCCTGTGACCTTTTTCCCCTTCCTCTCCCCCTCGCAACAAGGAAGGAGGACCCACGTCCTTTTTTGAATTTGTTGGGCCGAAAGGACTGCATCTGATAGTGAGGCGATTTCTTCTGCTGTGCAGGAACATAAGGTAAAAAAGATGACTTCCCGCGGTAGCCGTAGACACCAGGTCAGTGAGGCCGTTACCAAACAAGACCTTACCGTTAAACGGTAGAGACTCCATTGCTTTCTTAGAGTCAGGATTCCATTGATGAATCCACAATGCTCTTCTTGCTGAGACTGCCAT
The DNA here is from genome assembly GCF_028390025.1 of Pseudophryne corroboree. NCBI lineage: Eukaryota > Metazoa > Chordata > Amphibia > Anura > Myobatrachidae > Pseudophryne > Pseudophryne corroboree. The sequence continues at coordinate 659,184,396 of NC_086444.1, forward strand.
GGCATTGGGCCTTGATCCCAAAAAGCCAATATCCCTTACAGCTTCCTTTAAATATGCTGCAGCGTCCTTGATGTGACCCAAAGTCAAAATCACACTATCCCTGTCTAGGGTATCTACCTCAGAGGACAGGTTATCTGCCCACTTTTCAATAGCGCTACTCACCCGAGCCGAAACAACGGCAGGCCTGAGTAGCGACCCTGTAGTGACATAAATGGATTTCAGGGTATTTTCCTGCTTACGATCCGCAGGATCCTTTAGGGCTGCCGTGTCAGGGGATGGATGCGCTACCTTTTTGGATAGACGCGATAAAGCTTTGTCTACCGTGGGGATTGACTCCAACCTTTCCCTGTCCCTAGGGGGGAACGGATATGCCATTGGAATTCTTTTGGGAACATGTATCTTTTTGTCAGGATTTTCCCAAGCTTTTTCAAAATGTGCGTTCAGTTCATGAGAGGGAGGAAACGTTACCTCAGGTTTCTTTCCTTTAAACATACAGACCCTAGTATCAGGAACAGCAGGGTCCTCAATGATATGTAATACGTCTTTTATCGCCACAATCATGTACTGAATGCTCTTAGCCAGTTTAGGATTCAATCTGGCATCACTATAGTCGACACTGGAATCAGAGTCCGTGTCGGTATCTGTATCTGCTATCTGGGTAAATGCACGTTTCTGTGACCCCGAAGGGGTCTGGACCTGTGACAAAGCATCACCCATGGACTTCCTCCATGTCTGGTTCTTAGACTCAGATTTATCAAATCTCTGAGCCAACTTAGTCACATTTGTGTTTAAAACACTTAACATATTCACCCAATCATCTGTCGGTAGTGCCGACACTGCCACTCTCACAGAATTGTCTATCCCCACTCCAGCGTCCTCCTGGGAAGAGCAGTCAGCCTCAGACATGTTGACACACACACGTACCGACAGCCACAACCACACTGGGGCTATAGGAGACAGACCCACACTAAAGCCTGCCAGAGAGACACAGAGGTCTGCCTGCTCACACCCAGCGCCTATCTCGGTACTAAGGCCAGTAATAAGACTGCCCAGACCTGCCAGCGCTTTTTTTATATAAAAATAAACCACCAAACTGCCAGTGCACCCCCCCCCCCTGTTTTGCACCTGTTACTTGCACAGTGTGGAGGACAGGGCCAGCATCTCTGCAGCCTTCTGTGAAGAGAAAAATGGCGCTGGTCAGAGCTGTGCGGGCTAAGCCCCGCTCACTACATGGCACGCTTCCTTCCCGCTCAAATTCTTTAAACTTGGAGGGGGTCCCTTAACTAGTGCCCGGGCACTGTTAACTACTATGCCAGGGCGCACACCCCCACCCCCGCGCCCTGCACCCTCAGTGCCGTGATCTGTGTGGGAGCATGGCGCGCAGCGCGGCCGATGTGCGGTACCTCAGACACGTCTTCTGCTGTCACTGAAGTCTTCATTTCTTCTCATACTCACCCAGCTTCTGTCTTCTGGCTCTGTGAGGGTGGTGACGTCGCGGCTACGGGAACAAGCAGCTAGGCATACCAAGTAATGGAACCCTCTGGAGCTAATGGTGTCCAGTAGCCTAAGAAGCAGAGCCCTTGAACTCTTAAGAGTTCTCTCCCCTCGCTCCCACGATGCAGGTAGCCTGTAGCCAGCAGGTCTCCCTGAAAATAACAAACCTAAATAAAGTATTTTTCAGAAAAACTCTGGAGAGCTCCTCAGTGTGCATCCAGTCTCACTGGGCACAGAATCTAACACGAGTCTGGGGGAGGGGTATAGAGGGAGGAGCTAGTTCACACCCATTTAAAGTCTTATAGTGTGCCCATGTCTCCTGCGGATCCCATCTATACCCCATGGTTCTTGAAGCATCCCCAGCATCCTCTAGAACGTATGAGAAATATACAGGATACTCAAGGGGGGTAATTCCAAGTTGATCGCAGCAGGACATTTTTTAGCAGTTGGGCAAAACCAAATCTAACTCTCTCTGCACATGTTATATCTGCCTCCCATGTAGTGCACATGGTTTTGCCCAACTGCTAAAAAATGTCCTGCTGCGATCAACTTGGAATTACCCCCTAGGTCAAATAGGATCCATGAGAGAAACCAAGGTTGTCACAGATGGGAGTTATGGACAGAGAGAATGCTTTCTGATCCTAGAATTAGTAGCAACATTTATATACAGCAAATTAGCTGGGACAGGTCTAAGTAGTGTGTGATAAGTTAAACGGCATGTGGTTACCATCCCGGCGGTCCTCATACAGACGCCGGGATCCCGACCGCCACAATGCCAGTAAGGGGCCCAGGGCTATTCCCAATTGTGGGTGTCCACAACACCCATAGAGTGGGAATAGAACCTGTGGTGAGCGCAGCAAGCCTGCAAGGGGCTTTGTTGCACTCGCCTCCCTGCTGGCATTATGGTGGCCAGGATCCCAGTGTCGGTATGCTGACCACCGGTAACCCATACCCCACGCAGTTAGACCTATACAAGAGGTTAGATTAATATCTTAGCAGGAAAGCATTTAGAAATGTGCTTAGGTCAGTTACACCAGGGCACTGCCAATGCTTTATGTCCCCAAGTTTTCGCCATAGTTCCATAGACAGTTTTTTTTAACCCTTTCAGTGGTTTGTCTGGAAATCTTCCAGGCTTGCCAGCGCTAGCAACCCCGGAAGATTTCCGGACATACTACTGACAGCAGTGTGCACAGCACCCGGGAATCAGTATACTCCATTATGGAGTTTAGCCCGCCGCCTGGACTGCTTTAGGCCGGGGGGTGGGCTTAGATGCAAAATGCCTTATGCTGATTCCTGGGCACTGCAAGGCGGCCGGGAATCAGCGCTGGGGCGGGCAATTTGCCAGGTGATTACCTTGCCCTGCCCCATCACTCGCCCCCCCCACCCCCTGCATCTCCCCCCCCTCCCGCTCCCACTTCAACTTACATAGAGCTTTAATAGAGTTTGGGGTCCAATTACCAATACTGCCAGAGACTAGTAAAATACATACTCTAGTGATTAGATGTGTGACCACTTACGCCAGGTAAAAAAAAATAATAATAAATAAGTGACTAACATAAGATTATACTGTGCATAGCTACATGGCAGTAAGACGCCTACTAGGCATGAATTTTCTTCAGTATTTGTTATTATTTATTAACAGTTTCTTATATAACACAGCACATTCCATTATGCTTTAGAACTGGACACCATTAGAATACAAAACTGAGTAAAAACAAACAGTCATAGAGGTAGGAGGGCCCTGCTCGCAAGCTTACAATCTATGGCGATGTAGACATTGATACACAAGGATAGGTGCTATCGGATAGTTGTCCACCAAATTGCAAAGGTTCTTGGTAGGCTGCATGATATCACATCACAGCAATGATGAACACAGCAATGATGAACCGGGGTCAGAAGGAAGGGAGAGTGAAGAAAGAAAATATGTGGGGGATATGCAAAGCTGGCCCTAGGCATAGACAAACTAGGCAAATGCCTAGGGCATTTGGAATGCCCAGGGGCACTAGCAGCTTCTGCTGATTAAAATTATATGCAGCATGCTTATATTCTGTGTGTGACTGCGGCTCTATCTGCATACGAAATGCATTACTAATGTGCGGCATTATGTGTATAAGGTGTACTACTGTATAAAAAGGCATAATGTATACAAATGGCACTACTCTGTGGTCTAATGTGAATAAAGAGCAATAGGGTGTGGTGTAATGTGAATAAGGGGCACTACTGTGAGGAGTAATGTGGTACTACTGTATGATGTAACGTGAATAAGAGACACTATTGCATGATATAATGTGAATAAAGTTGCAGTACTGTGTGGTGTAATTTCAACTGGGGGTATTATTGTGTGGTCATGCCCCTTCCCAGGAAGAACACGCCCCATTTTTGTCTGCGCACCGAATGTGCACACTGTTCCTATTTAAAGTATAGGGGGTAGGAGCACCAAAATGAGGACTGCTATGGGTGAGGGGTGATGGTGCTGGGAAAGGGGCACAGGGACAGAGGCGGAACTAGCGTCTGTGCCTGGGGGCATCAGCCAAAATCTTGCCTAGGGCATCATATTGGTTAGGGCTAGCTCTGGATATGTGTGGACTGTACTGTGGGGATATAATGGGATAGGAAAGATATGAAGGTTATTATTATTATTAATATTATTACCAGTTATTTATAAAGTGCACACATATTCCACAGTACTTTACAGAGAATATTTGGCCATTCACATCAGTCCCTACCCCAGTGGAGCTTACAATATATGTTCCCTACCACATATACACACACATTCATGCTAGTGTTAATTTTGTTGGGAGCAAATTGCCCTACCAATATATTTTTGGATTGTGGGAGGAAACCCATGCAATCACGGGGAGAATATATAAACTCCACACTGTTGTTACGCACACCAGTGCTAACAGGAGTATACCGGTGTATGAACAGAGAGGGAAGCGAAGCAAACAAACTCACAGACAGTATAACATAACATACACAGGAGGTGATGGAATAACTAATAAACACAAAGTGAACGGAGAAGCCCAAAGGCTCAGGAATTGGGTGTCTCCCTAGTGTCAGGAATGCTCAGATGGAATAGAGCGGACAATGAAGCGAGGTGTAGTGATTTAACATGTGGAGCACCTGAAATTATGTTGCTAAGAGCAACAGAAAAAACCCCAAAGGGTTACCAACGGGTGTGGGAATAAACTCCTTGGTCAGAGATAGAAATATAGACACAAGGAGAGTATCCACAATCCTAACCCCCACTTGCAGGGCACAGGTTCAGCTTACTGCCACTAAACTGACACCTGGACGCCCTGCACAGTGAGGGAGGATTAAGCAAGCAGGTCTGAGAGTACAGCCGTAAACCTGCTGGGTTCACAGAATAGCAAAAGAACCCCAGCAGGTCAAACAACTGACTCCAGTCTTACTGCTAGGTCCGGATTGGCAGAATGAAGTACCGAATCCCAAGGCCTATACGCAGTAAGCAACAAGTAAATACAAAGTCACACAGTACTAGCTAACTCTCTGGAACTGACTAACAAACAAAGATTCAGCAGCATTTGCCTAGCCTGAGAGGATGGTTTATATAGCAGGTGCTGTCCACGCCCCACTCAGACCTCACAGACTGTGAGCACAAAACCAGCGCCGGATTCCCTGCCGTGCACAGAGCCTGTAACCACTACACAGTAAAAACCCGGACCGGAGTATCAGCTGCGCTCAGGTTACTTCGCTAACACTTGCCTCCCGGTTGCCATGGCGACGTGGCAGCACAGAGCAGGAGATCCTAACAACTGTTTGGGCCAGTGAGCGGTTCAGGAATTTGATAAGCTTGTCTGAATAGGTGAGTTTTTAGGGAATGCTTAAAGGTTTGAAGACTAGAGGGGAGTCTTATTGTACGTGGTAGGGCATTCCACAGAGTGGGTGCAGCCCAAAGAAAGTCCTGTATCCGTGCATGGCATCAAGTAATAAGTGTGGATGAGAGACGTAGACAAATTTCTTTCTGGTATACGAATGCAGCAAATGAGTTACACGATCCTATTACCACTTATATTATCGAGAACCATCAGGAGTGTAAATGGTGGGCAGCGGCATATATACACTGCTCAAAAAAATAAAGGGAACACTTAAACAACACAATGTAACTCCAAGTCGATCACACTTCTGTGAAATTGAACTGTCCACTTAGGAAGCAACACTGATTGACAATCAATTTCACATGCTGTTGTGCAAATGGAATAGACAACAGGTGGAAATTATAGGCAATTGGCAAGACACCCCCAATAAAGGAGTTGTTCTGCAGGTGGTAACCACAGACCACTTCTCAGCTCCTATGCTTTCTGGCTAATGTTTTGGTCGCTTTTGAAAGCTGGCGGTGCTTTCACTCTAGCGGTAGCATGAGACGGAGTCTACCACCCACACAAGTGGCTCAGGTAGTGCAGCTCATCCAGGATGGCACATCAATGCGAGCTGTGGCAAGAAGGTTTGCTGTGTCTGTCAGCGTAGTGTCCAGAGCATGGAGGCGCTACCAGGAGACAGGCCAGTACATCAGGAGACGTGGAGGAGGCCGTAGGAGGGCAACAACCCAGCAGCAGGACCGCTACCTCCGCCTTTGTGCAAGGAGGAGCACTGCCAGAGCCCTGCAAAATGACCTCCAGCAAGCCACAAATGTGCATGTGTCTACTCAAACGATCAGAAACAGACTCCATGAGGGTGGTATGAGGGCCCGACGTCCACAGGTGGGGGTTGTGCTTACAGCCCAACACCGTGCAGGATGTTTGGCATTTGCCAGAGAACACCAAGATTAGCAAATTCGCCACTGGCGCCCTGTGCTCTTCACAGATGAAAGCAGGTTCTTACTGAGCACATGTGACAGAGTCAAGGAGAATGTTCTGCTGCCTGCAATATCCTCCAGCATGACCGGTTTGGCAGTGGGTCAGTAATGGTGTCGGGTGGCATTTATTTGGAGGGACATGTATCTGGCACTGAGTGGGGCAAGGTAACTGGCACTGTGGGGCAATGTAACTGGCACTGTGGTGCAATGTAACTGGCACTGTGGGGCATGTATCTGGCACTGTGGGGCATGTATCTGACACTGTGGGGCATGTATCTGGCATTGTGGGGCATGTATCTGGCACTGTGGGGCAATGTAACTGGCACTGTGGGGCAATGTAACTGGCACAGTGGGGCATGTATCTGGCACAGTGGGGCAATGTATCCGGCACTGTGGGGCAATGTAACTGGCACTGTGGGGCATATATCTGGCACAGTAGGGCATGTATCTGGCAATGTGGGGCATGTATCTGGCACTGGGGGGCAATGTATCCGGCACTGTGGGACAATGTAACTGGCACTGTGGGCAATGTATCTGGCACTGTGGAGCAATGTAACTGGCACTGTGGGGCAATGTAACTGGCACTGTGGGACATGTAACTGGCACAGTGGGGCATGTATCTGGCACTGTGGGGCAATGTATCCGGCACTGTGGGGCAATGTATCCGGCACTGTGGGGCAATGTATCCGGCACAGTGGGGCAGTGTAACTGGCACTGTGGGGCAATGTAACTGGCACTGTGGTCCATTTTCAGTGGCCACACCCCTTCTGGTGTGTGGCCACGCCCATTTTTTGGGGCGCACACATGCTGCTTTGACTGTTTTTGTTTGTTTGTTTTTTTTGGGGGGCGCCATTTTCCATCTTGCCCTGGGCTCCGAAATCCCTAGCTACGCCTCTGCCTCCAGGACGTAAGAGAAATTGGCTACATTCAATGTGTTAATTATAATTATTAGCCTACAATGGAACATTTAAGTATCTCCTCTTAAGGCAACTATATTTAGTTTTGATGTTTCATATGTTTTGGTGTGGAGAATCCTACTCTGTTGATCAGAGGTATTACATTTCTTTGATCTACAGCAGTGTTTCTCGAGCTTGCTCCTCAGTGCCACGTAGCTGGAACACAGATTCATTACTAATTGTCACATTTTAAAAGATGTGATTAATTTTAGTTCTAACTGACACAATGTACAGATACATAACATACGCTGAAACCACTTCTCACCCATAAAGACCCTTAATACATCTGCCCCATAATGAGGAGGTTTGCACAGGGGCTATCAGAATATTTTCCATGGATAATTTAAATTCCCAATCCTGTCCTGTATATCAATCACTAAAAATGGTGTGTGTATTTTATTTGGGTCTTTTCGATGCCCCCTATACTGTATATCAGTAACTAGAATCCTTTCTATATCAAACAGTTAAAGGAATCCTTTGATTTATTAGTAGTCCCTAAATAGTCTTGTAGGTATATTTGTTTATAGCTCTTTTACATAACATTTTTATTTCTTATAGATCATTGCCTGTTTATGTCACATCCACATTATATAAATCACACCCACTGTTTGTCTTTTACCCCACCCATTTTTCAATTGCAATGTGCCAGGGACACTTGCTTGTGTTTGCCCCCAAGACTGAAAGTTGCCAGCCAGCCCCTGAATGGCATCATAGGAATAAATCACTCCTAAAAGTCATCCTTCTGCTATTACTATATAGATGAGTTTATAGCTAGGTTTTATAAAGAGTTGTTTCTGTATAGTTATTTGCCTCCTCTTACATTAACCAGCTGTACTGTCTTATATACATGACATTATTAACTGCATGATATTAAAGACCAAAATACAATAAGGGATACAATTCAGACAAGATCAAAAATACCCCATGTGTGGTTTTATGGTGTAAAGGTCATGTCGGAGTGACCCACTCCAGTCTGAGATAGTCAGCAGAACGTCAGTGCAGAGAAATACTCTAGACGTGGTCTATCTAAATCTGCAGAGCCTTTTGATATAATGCCAGCACCACACAGGAGGGTTCCTCTAAATCAAAAGATAAAGAATGAAAAGAGAACATTTTGCCAGAGGATTAAAAACAGTCTTATAGACAGAGCCCAGACATTTCAATTTGGATAAACATTACAAGGAGAAATTATTAAGGATATATGTAGTTACATTTTGTAATTAATGACCACAATTACACACTTTGAGCCTCTTAAAAATGTAAGATGGGTACTCACTATAAGATTTTGCCCAATGATACTAATGACGTTAGACATACCAATACAATCCTGAAAACGTCCTATATACACTGTACACATCATTTAGTTCCAAACGATATTTTCAATTCCAAATTTTCTCGCCGATATAGGGGTCTATTTACTAAGCCTCTGAGAGAGATAAAGTACCAGCCAACCAGCTCCTGACAGGTTTCAAAAACAGCCTGATTAGCTGGTACTTTATCTCCATCCACTTTATCTCCATCCAAGGCTTAGTAAATAGACCCCATAATGGGGGTCATTACGTGTTGATTGCTCGTTAGCAGTTTTTAGCATCTGTGCAAATGCTATGCCACCGCCCACTGGAAGTGTATCTTAGCTTAGCAGAAGTGCGAACGAATGTATCGCAGAGCGCATGCAAAAAAAATTGTGTCGTTTCAGAGTAGCTCAAAACTTACTCAGCACTTGCGATCACTTCAGCCTATTCAGTTCCGGATTTGACGTCACACCCGCCCAGCTTTCGCCCAGCCACGCCTGCATTTTTTCTGTCATGCCTCCCTGAAAATGGTCAGTGTGACGGAATGTGGCCATGCCCAAGTCACGTCGCGTATTTTTTGGCCAGCCTGGTCCTGCGCTTCAGTAGTGATGGCAGAATGCCAGAGATAACTGCGGCCGGGATCAGCAAACCAGTATCCGCAAGGAGTTGCCAAACGCAAGTATTCCCTGAGGTGGCTAGTGACTGTGTAGGGGCAGGAGTTGTTGCTTTGTGTGGTTCTTTCTGTGATATAATCTTAATCGTAATCATTATTAATGCTACCTGTATATATTGTACAAAGTGTGTTACGGATTTTCCTGTATAATTAGTGTGTATGAAAATAAAGGTACCGTTGTACCTTGCTATTGCATTCTTACTGTGTGATCTTGGGAACTCGGTAGCGACCTCGGGGCGCAGTGCAGAGCTTTAAACGCTGCCTTTCTCAAGGCAGAGATAGCAAAAGGCGAGAATAATGCACACATGAACCCGGGGTCCTTCACAATGGTGGCAAGCGGTGGGATCACACAGTACAGGCAGAGCCAGGGGTCCGTATCGGTATATATGGCCAAGCTCTGAAGGCACAATAGCCCGTAACCCAGTAGTATAGAACCACATAGAGGAGAGCTCTTGTAAACCTAGCAGGGATGCCAGGGAGAAGTAAATGGATCATGTGTGAGGGCATTAAGCGAGGGCAAAATTCCGCTTAAGTGTCCGCTTGTCCAGGGGGACATTCCCTGCAAGCGAGGGAGCAGCAGAGTGTGCTGTAGCCCAGAAACAGAGGCTGAAGTGAGGGAGTCCAGCAAGTGAGGCTGACCGAGCCCTACTAGTGCAGCCCGTTGGAAGAATGGCGCCGGGAAAGAAGCGCCTTCGGAGAGGCAAGAAGTGCCCAAAGTCTCCCAGAGCAGGAGAACTCGTGGATGAGGGATCATCATGGAGTCGGCTGGCTGAGGAATGGGACCTGAGGAGTCCATCCACAAAGATGCAGCCCTTCTGGGAGCACTGGGAGGCAGCGTGCCTGTGGACTAGCTTGTGGACCGGAGCTACCAGAGGAGAAAGTTGCCTACCTGACAGAGGAATTTCTGCAGTATGAAAGTGATGCTGCTGGGGACAATCTGCTAGGAACTCTGGAGTGGAGAGCATTAGTTACAGAAGTGAGTAACTCCATGTCGCAGATAATGCAGAGAAGCCGGATCGCTGAGGCCAGCACGCCAGCACCGGGTGATCTGGCTCCTGGGAAGGAGCCAGCGAAGAGAACCCAGAGGGAGGAGGAGTTGATGGTGCCATGTGGGTGGACGACCGAGGGGTCCACCGCAGAGGAAATGTGGCGTGCAGAATCGGGAGATCCGTTAACACGAATGAGTCTAGAGGACCTATGTGCAGAATGGAAGCTACGATACAGCACCCCCACCGAAGACCGCTCACACCGCACCCTTATCCGATGGGTGTATGAGCAACAGGAGGACCCACTACATGCATTCAGTGTGTACAGGAAATGGGTCCTGTGTCCAGGAGAACTGAGAAGTGTCTGGGTGCAGCTGCAGTGTCTCCTGCAATGCTTTGAGGATGCGGAGGAGGTCGCAGCGGCACAGGGACAGTTGAATTCCCCAGACTGGCTGGACCAGTGTCGCAGGGGGCAATCTGAGGAGCGCTGTCTGCTACAGCTTATGCACACTAAGAAAGCGGCAGAACTAGACCCCCCACTGACGCAAGGAGAAATAGCAGAACTGTTCCCATTTAGTGAATTGGAAAATGAGGAGCTAGCTGTGGAGTGTCCCTGCCGTGTGACACCAGGGCCCCGTGACTCAGAAGGAGCCCTAACATCAGAGACTGGGGCAGGGGCAGATAAAAGTCTGGGAGAGGATATTTATTTGCCCTACATGGTGCCGGAGAGTATGGTGGAGCTGGACACTGTGACCCTGCAGGACGGACCGATGCACCCAGAGCATGCAATGGATGAAGCAGAGCCAGGGTCCAGGGTGAGTGCTGCACCAGAATATAGCCCCATAGCAGACCAGAGCCCAGAGAATGTGCCTGTTATTGCAGAGACTCCAGCGCCAGAAACAGAAGAGGCAGAGAGCTTCTACCTGCAGCTGTTACAAGCTGTCGCCCCAGGTACTAGGCTGGAAGAGAAGGAGATGGAGGTGCCCTGTGTGTACTCTGCCCCCCTAACACCCCAACACCCCAGGAGGATTCTGCGGTATTGTTCCCATTTAGCGAGTCAGACAATGAGGAGCTGAAATCAGAGACATGGTATGTACTCGGGAAGCTACAAGAGACATGGGTACCAGAGATGGCTAATACAAGATCGGAGCTGGAAGTGGATGGTAAGAGGCACAGCGCACAATCCCCCTGCCTCTCAGAGGAGTACTCCTCACTACCCAGCACTGCACCAGCGAGAGAAGGGGAGGATGCACCTGGAGGCGGCCGGAAGGTGTCAGTAGTACCGATGTACCGTGTCGTCCCATCAGTCCCTATGCCAGTCAGGCTGGGGAAACCAGGTGAGCTGGAGAAGATGGAAGGTCCCCCTGGTGAGACCCTACAGTTGTTGTTTAGGGGAGGAGCTAGTCCCAAGTGAGGGATTTGGGGAGGCTTTTGAGGGGGGAGCACATGGAGAATTGCTGATATTCCCTGCTCCTCTGCAGCCATTGTCCCCCTTGTTGCCCAGTGTGGGAGGAGCCCACCCCCCACTGCCTATGACGGGTGGCAGGGGGTTGCGGATTATGCTCAGACCCTGGGAGGTGGGTGAGCAGGAAGAGATGGAGAGTTGCTCAGGTGAGACCCAGCGATTATTGTTTAAGGGGTCAGTAAATGTAAGCCCCTGGAAGGGAGTAGAGGCTTTTGAGGGGGGAGCATGGGGAGACACATTGTTAATACCCACTGCTCCCCTGTAGCCGACATCGGCACTGTCGTTAAGAGCAGAAGGAGAGTGCCCGGCCAGGTTCCCTGATGCTGGTCTGCATGCGCAGATTGGGCCCCTCCCGGTTGCGCCAGAGGCGAATGGAGGGCGATCACCCATAAAGGAAAGACAATTTCCCCAGGAAGGAGACAAACCAAGTACCTGGGATACTGGAGGTTGTGCTAAGAACTGTGAACTGCGGAGCCCAGACCCAGAGGACACTTTAAGCCCACGGTTGCTGAACATAGGAGTTCCAGGTGTAAACCTTACCCAGGGGCACTGGATAGTTGTGGTCACTGAATCGCAGTGGCTGGAAAAAAATGGAGAGGTGTGTGACGGAATGTGGCCATGCCCACGTCATGTCGCGTATTTTTTGGCCAGCCTGGTCCTGCGCTTCAGTAGTGATATAGTATATATATAGTAGAATGCCAGAGATAACTGTATTTTATCCAGTATAACACACAGCTGTTATTCATATCTGAGCTACATACCCCATACTACTGTATGCAGTGGACATATGTATTTAGGTAATTGTCCCTTTTCTTTATATGGTTGTGACTCTCTGTGAGTATCTTTCTAGCCCTGATGTGCTCCCTACACAATGCCTATGAAATGTATGTGTGATTGTATTGTATTCTATTGCACTAATGGGAGTAAGTGCTTGGTGTCAGGTGGGTGCCCAGCCAGGTAAACGGTCAAGGACATCTGGCTATGTGATGTACCAAAAGTGCAGGGCTGACCCCCCCCCCTGTCACAGCCCCCCCGGCCTTCACAGGAAGCATCTCTTAGCTGAGGAGGCTTTGACATCACAAATGACTATACAGGGTTAACTTCCACTCAGGTTATGGCCTCAGGGCAGCCAACCTTCTTATCTCCATAATTAGTGCCCATTGTTCTGGATGGCCTTCCAGTAGACTTAGTGACTCCAAAGCCACAGGGGGCCACCTGGTGTCCCTTGACACTTTTAAATATTAGGATTGAAAATCCCTCCAATCAGGGCACCCTGCCACATCACCAGGTGAGCAAAGCAGCATGGGAGTTTAAGAGGTTTCAAAAAGGCCTGCAGAGAGATTGGAGGAGGATTCTGACTAAGGAAATGCAGGCTGTTGCCAGGAGTCGAGAGATCCTGTCAGCCCATTTGTCTGGAGACCTGGCTTTGTGGAGAGGGTCCAGTCTACACAGTTAAGCGTTAGCTCCATCGGGAGCTGTCCCAGGTGTGTGACTGGTGTGCGGGCTGGAGCCGGGTGACTGGTCAGCACACCCTACCCCTGCATGGTAGAGGACCATCAGGCCATGCGGCCGGGATCAGCAAACCAGTATCCGCAAGGAGTCGCCAAACGCAAGTATTCCCTGAGGTGGCTAGTGACTGTGTAGGGGCAGGAGTTGTTGCTTTGTGTGGTTCTTTCTGTGATATAATCTTAATCGTAATCATTATTAATGCTACCTGTATATATTGTACAAAGTGTGTTACGGATTTTCCTGTATAATTAGTGTGTATGAAAATAAAGGTACCGTTGTACCTTGCTATTGCGTTCTTACTATGTGATCTTGGGAACTCGGTAGCAACCTCGGGGCGCAGTGCAGAGCTTTAAACGCTGCCTTTCTCAAGGCAGAGATAGCAAAAGGCGAGAATAATGCAAACATGAACCCGGGGTCCTTCACAGCCACCCAGAAACGCCCTCATGTCAATCACTCTGCGGCAACCAGTGTGACTGAAATGCATCGCTAGATCCTGTGCAAAACTACATCATTCGTTGTGCCCGTACGTTGCGCGTGCGGATTGTGCCGCACTGCTGTTTTTTAGCCTGATCGCTGTGCTGCGAACAAATGCAGCTAGCGATCAACTCTGAATGACCCCCAGTGTCTCCAATGCGTTTCACACCGACCATTAGTCACTGGTGCTGCATACACACTACACAATTATCAGTACTAACTGATATAGCCATGTCTGACCAAAAATCGCCCATCTTTACTGATTTTTTTATAGTGCATTATTCTAGATTTTTGTAGTACAGCGTAGGTATTCAAATTACTTTGTTTATTCAACCTTATTTCTGTACATATTTTAATAGGATCCTGTTAGCATACTGGCAGTCAGAATACCAATGTCGGAATCCCGACACTGGTCAGAACTTGAAGACCAACGCCAGGATCCCAACATCGATCACAATGACAGAATCCCAACTGGGAAGTGGGGAGGTTAGGGTTAGGTTGCAGGGTGGAGGGGGGGGAAGAGAGTTATGGTTAGGCCCTAAAAAGGGGGGGTACAGGTTAGGCACTAATGGGGGAGGGTTAGGCTATGGGGGTGATTGTTAGTGTTACACTGCTAGAAGGGAGGGTTAGAGGGTGAAGGTTAGCATACATACCTAAATGGTGTCGGGATCCTGTCCATTAGGATGCTGCTGCTGGCCTTCCTATTTTAATCACCGAAGTGGATAATCATTTAAATAGGCTAGAACTGATAAACCCAGATTATCAGTTCCAAAAGCATCCAGCAAAATGGTCCCTGTTCGGCTGCCAAATGTGACAAGGATCACATACTGTACACCGGGCAAAAGTTCCATCTTTCCGAAAGGTTTTATTTTTCCACAGCTTTCTACAGCTTTCCACAGACAGGAGTTCTTAGATGAATGCCAGCAGTTTACAGTGGTCCTAGAATTTAGTGGTCTCTGGAGCAGTTAAACCCTGTTTGCAAAAGACCTGCTGTGATCTGTTATATGACCTGTGACTTGCTTGTAAACAGCTGACATTCTGCTAATAACTGCTTGTCTGTGGAAAGCTGTATAATGCTGTGGAAAAATAAAACCTTTCAGATGGAACATTTACCTGGTGTATGTTATTCTTGTCGCAGTTGGTGCCAAAACAAGGACCCTTTTGCTGGATGCTACTATGTAGCAAAGAGTCCTGGAAAAGTTGACTGGATCCACCCACAGTGGCAACAAGATGCATTGCAGAACGCTACCCAATGCATCGCGACTTGGTGAGACTAAGCCGCATGGACAGCAGCTAGGTAAGTGAGTCAGGCAGGCCTGCCATAAAATGGCAATTGGTCACAGTTAACATTATTGATGTGGGTATATGTGGCTTAGAGACCAGGAAACGCTGTGTGTGTTTATGGCAGTGTGGCCAGTAGGGGTGAAGCACTCACTTAGTCAGCTGCTATTTGTTTTGTTTAGTTGTTAAGACTGGCATGCCAGAGAGATTTTGTCAAGCCTGCTAAGTTTTTTCACAGAGAGGAACCCCAGCATAAAATGGAGTGGGTCTGGAAACTGTTTGCTGAAATGGCCGTGGCCCAGCAGACCCCGATACAAGGCCAGAAAACCCAGGTCCAGTAGAAGCATTTCTATGTACCCTTGAATGCACTGCTGCCAGGCTAAAATGGGTAGAAGGGCAGTGGGTGGCAATGTTAGCTCCTTGTCTAACAGGGAGGCTTAAATAGCCTATATGGATTTGCCTGTGGCTAAAGCCAATTCCTATCCTCTCTTGAAAGAGCTATTCTCACCAGGGTTGATGTGATGGGACCCAGCAAACCCCGGAAATACCATGAGGCTCCGAAGGTTCAGCTGGTGGAACTGGCCAGACTAGGTAGACCATGGTCACAGCCAGAAAAGAACACTGCTCAGGGCATAAGTTGTTGCTTTAGACCATGCTATTAGAGCATGGTGTACAGCAGTGGGTCCTTCAAGCTGACCCCCAAACATTTGAGGAGTTGGCAGCGGTGGTTGAATGGTACGTGACCCTTGGAAAGCTGAATAAATCTAAGCAAGGGTTATGGCCAGTTCCCAAATCAAGGACCCAGGTCCTGCCTCTCAGAGCTGATAAATCACTACCAATTGTATGTTTTGACTGCAGTGAGCCTGGCGTGACAGCGAAAGTAAGCCAATGGCTGGGGTTCCCATAGATATGAGAACTGTGAGATGTCTGAGTCATGAGGCTGTAAAACCTTTCTTAATTGGTGAACAGCAGGACAGAAGTGGGGTAGCAGAGAATTTGTTACCCATTGATAAAAATCTCTCCTTATGGAACTTTTCTTGATAAGCAGAGTGATGGGAATCTCATAAATGCTTTTGAAAATGTTGTGATGACAATGGTAAAAAAGTAACTGCCTTACCACCTGAAGACACCATATTTTGTGTTAAGTTACTTTGTACAGCAAATCATTCTTTATGTGCAAGGTAAAAGGAGAGACCAGTTGCTGGTCCCAAGACATCACGAGCAGTTGATACTGAGGGCAGCTCATACGCATTTGTAGGCTGGTCATTTAGGAGAAGAGAAAACTCTCCAACAAATTCAGCTAAGGTTCTTTTGGTCAGGCATCCATGCTTTAGTGAAAAAGAATTGCCATGAATGCCCAGGGTGCCAAAAGACAGCGTCCCAGCTAGAGTTTAGAGTACACTTGGGGGGGTCATTCCGAGTTGATTGCTTGCTGCTGATTTTCACAGCGCAGAGCGCAGTGATCAGGTAAAAAAAACTGGCAAAACTGCGTATGCACCGCAATGCGCAGGCGCGTCGTATGGGTACAAAGAGGATCAGTGCTGGGCGATGGATTTAGTGATTCCATTTGCACAGCCGAACGCAAGGTGATTAGCAGAACGAGGGCGTTTATGGGTGTCAACTGACTGTTTTCTGGGAGTGTTTGGGAAAACGCAGGCGTGTCCAGGCGTTTGCAGGGTGGTCGTCTGACATCAATTTCAGCACCAAAAAGACTGAAGTGATCGCAAGGGCTGAGTAAGTCCAGAAACTGCACAAAATGTTTTTGCTGCACTTGGGGGCAAAGGCGTTTGCACACTTGCAAAGCGAAAATACACTCCCTCGTGGGCGGCGACTATGCGTTTGCACGGCTGCAAAAAGTAGCTAGCGAGTGATCAACTCGGAATGACCCCCTTGGTTCCCTAACGTAATTTCCATACTTTTTGAGCGGATTCATATGGACCTGGTAAGTGGAAAAGTCTGCTGGTGCCGGCGCTGCATGGAGAGCTGCAGGGACAGGGGAGACTGGTGTTCCTGGAGCAGGAGAAAATGGAGTCCCAGATACCAGGGAGAGCGGTAACGAGGAACACAGGGGTAGGGGGGGAGGGCACACGACCCTGCACACTGGATTGATATTAGGTAGGCAGAGGGGCAGCATTGTACTCACCAGTACGTTTGTGCCCAGTGCCCCTGGTGGTTCTGCAGTGTGCAGGCAGTTTACTGTCCTACAGAAAAATTGGTTTAAAGGAACAAGCACACAGAACAGTTCCCTACAGCTGACATGTAGTTGCTGCATTAGTGCGTTCGCTATCAGTCAAGGGCTACAGTATGGGGGTTATTCAGGTACAGTTGCACCTACAACTATCGGTGAAACTGCAAAGTACCACTTTTAGGTATGTTGCACATGTGCAGGACCTGTTCTGTACGTGTGCAAAAAGGTATGTTGCACATATGCAGGACCTGTTCTGCACGTGTGCACGTCAGCATAGGACGCAGCTGGCATCAGACTGTTTGACAGTCTAATGCCGTTTCGGGGGCGTCTGCCTGCATTTGTGAAAACGGAGAGTGTAGCCGCCATTTAAGGGGAGGGAAGAGGCCTGGGATCTATGTGGTAACACTGAGATATCCTGGCCTCTGTGACAGGCGCGGCACCATAAGTGCCGTAAGCCGCCCAATGGTGTGTCAGTGATCAGGTTGGATCACTATTGCAGCAGGAGATGTCTGCGTGTAATAGATGCCTCCTGCTGCTGGTTCCAAGGAAGTGATAGCACCTCTAACCATCCTGAATGACCCCCTCTATATTCATTCTCTATCACCCACATCAGTGAGGCAGATTGCTCTGTTATTACGGGGACCCAGAGGGCCCAATGTTGATTCTGTGAGGAGACCTGCAAGACATGCACTGTGTGTGTTTCTGAGGGCCGAGTTTGAGAACCTGTGTTCCCAAAAAACACTCCTCAACATATAATATGTGAGCCTTGAGGAATACATCTGTCCCTATGTGTGATGCACCATCATATTTAAGACACACAAACTTACTGTAATCAGGAATAATTTATTTCCTAATGTTTGATGCTGTAAACTTGATGATGTGTAAGTAAATACAGTTTGCCACACATATACATTATTAAACACATTCTTTGATTTTTGTAGTAAAAGTACATATTTGTTTGTTTCAGCATCATGTGTAAAAACATTCTTACTAATTTTTAACACACACAAACATGTCCCAATAATACTGACATTCATTTTGTCAATGTTTTTACAACAAAACAAAGCCAACATATTACAAGCTTTTTTCGCAACTCAATTGTGTTTTTCTTGTAATGTTGTATAGAGAAGAAGGCTAAAATATGTATCAATAACATTGTAATTTGGATTGTCTGCAGGAAAAGAGAATGATTGGAATCTAGAAAGAGTAATGATTAGAAAAAAATCAAGTGGTCAGTTTACTTCCTGCTAAAGACATACTGCCTGGCTGGCAATTATTGTGTCTGCAGGAAAAGAGAATGATTGGAATCTAGAAAGAGTAATGATTATAAAAAAATCAAGTGGTCAGTTTACTTTCTGCTAACATGTATGTGTGGATCCATCAACATTTCCCTCCTCCAATACCTAAAAAAATGGTAAAGAATAAATGTGCGTACATTTTTTTGTTTGTTTGTACCACTTATAAATTATTGATGTTGAAAAAAGTGTCTAGGAGCTAAGTGTTCTATATTTTTGCAAAAAAATAAACTTACTAACTATTTTGAGTTACTTATCACAAATGTCTAACTTGTTATTTTTTCACGTTTTTTTGGGTGGCTGCTTGTCCTGCCCTTTGCCTTTAGCACTGTCATGTTGTCGTGCCCTGGTGGAGCGTCTTGGTGGTGATGAGGCTGGCGTGATATTTGGAGTAGTCGTACCAGAACTGCTGCTTGTTTGCTGTTGGTGCATGCATCTGAGTGTTTCATTCAGGTTAGTGAGGGTGGCATTGAGTTCATGTGTAGCAGCATTTTGATTGTCTACTATTCGGAATAAACTTTCATTAATCTTTTGATTGTTTTGAAAAATGCTCATATAACTTTGCTGTTGTCTGTGCTGTTCCTCCATTATGCGCTGTAAGTTGCCCATGACCTGTGTAATGTCTGTACGCATGAGTTCCATGGTATTGCCTATTCTGGTTGTTTGTTCATTTTTCTACTCAGATTTCTTGATATTGAGGTGAGATGGTAGGCTTGCAAACATTTGTGTCTGCTTACGCAGACAATCTTCATTAGTGGCGTGCTGTCTAGCCCAAAGAGACCAAAACACCTGATCAGGGCCTTGTGTTCCTGGTGGTGTTGGGCTGTGTTGTGGTGGTGGTGTGCTTTGCTGTGGTGGTGTACTCACAGGTGCTGGAGGGCTCATTCCTTGCATTAATGGCTGCATTTCTAAGATGTTTGTCTCCTCCATGTCACTGTGTTGCTGTTGTTGCGGAGGGATGCTGTTCCCAGGACTCGAAGCTGAAATGTTAAACAAATCTCCGTTAGCTATCCATATGTTTCATAAATGTAAACAAATCACTACACATGGAACACATGTCATTCACTGTTGCTTACAACTATTCTGCCTAGCAACATCATCACTCATAGCTTAAATACATACATATGCCTGTTTGTGGCAAATGTGTCTGGTGACTTAATTGTGAAAGCAAACACTTTAGTTTTATTGTAGCTCACACATACTCCACCATAAAAACACATTGGAATACATAATGTGTTACCTTATAGCTTTGTTCAAAAAAAATAGTAATGTTTTTATATGTATTTTGCAATGTTACCTCAAACACACATGTTAAATTTTGAAAAACAACCTTACTTTTTGCATAAAAACCAACATGCTTTTTTGTTGCAGCATCTTACACACAATGTCATACTGTACGGCTCAAGTGGACATACATATCTTTACTGGATGTGGACAAGGCCATTTAGCTTGGATTCCATTTCTGCTTTTACTTACTGCGGTAAGTATTTAAGTTTTTGATGTGTTTTGACTTAATGCGGTTATGAAATTTTAGGATTACGTTCTGATTTGTTTCACATTTTTTTCAGTTTGATACTCACAATCAAGATGAGGGGAGTGTGGATGACGTCTTGGAGGTGTGTCCAAAATTTGGAGTTGGGGGTACAGAACACACGGACGATAATCTTCGTGGCGGGGTAGCCTGCTGTGTTTGGGCCGGGACATACGACCTTACTTTCTTTTCGGCCACAGTTTTTTTGTGGTGATGTCTTTCAGAAGTGCCACTTCTGCTGCTCCATACTTCTTTTGATGTACCTTTTAATGAAAGTGCAATTTTGTTATGGCCATTCCTTTACAAGCATACCCTATACTACAATAGACACTTTACCTGCTTCCGCAGCATCATCATCATCAGATGTGATAGGAGTTACTGGCCGACGAGTAGTACTGCTTTTTTCTAACACTGTATAAAAGAAATAAAAAAATTTTTTAGCATGCTATTGTGTATCCATCCACCCATTATGCTTCTAAACATTTATTCTTTAAGAAATGCTTGGTTTTTATTTATAAAAAAACATAAGAACCGGAAATACAAAAATAAAAAAAATAAAAAAAAATTGACCAAAACACATATGCACTATGGCAACATCAACACAGGAAAACATGTACAGGACACTGACATAGGCCACAAGTTAAAGAAAAAAACAACAAAAAAAACACATCTTCATTTTGTATTGATAAATATTACAGATGCAATAAATAAATTGCTCTGTGATGTGGCACTCCAAAGACACATTACCACTATATGAGCCAAAACAAAATGTAGCAATTTTTCCCACAAATTACACTGCAGTGTGGTGTCACGGTACAAATACAAGCAAAAAAAACAAAAAAAATAAATGTTAATTTTAATTAAAAATTAACATTATCTAATAATGACACTACACATGTAAGTGGTTTCAAAACCACTTTCCAGTACTCCAGCCTCTAACATGACAACCACTGTTTTTTAAACATTGAACATGGATCACTTAAATATAAAACATAGTCACAATTTAAAATAAAAAAAAACGGCCAAAAGGAAAACATTATTGCAGGACAATTCAGAGACACACCAAGTCCAAACTACACATGCAAAATATCTGTCAGAAAAAAACATGACATACAGTAAAGTAAGATGTTACATTGGCTATTGTATAAAACATTACACAAAACAATGTATTTTCTGACACACACTTGAAGATGGGAGTAATATGCAACTTCACATGACACACATTTAAAAAAAATAAACATAGAATTTAAATGCAAATACACATGCTCACCATTCTTCCTGGGCCTATCTGAATCCCGGACATGGGTTGCAGAGACAACTTCTGGAGGGATTACACTCCGCATGGGCTCCTCATACTCCATATATCTTGCACAATAGGGCTGCCCACCACCGGTTTTCCGAGCCGACTTGGCCTCCTTGGCCATTTTGGACTTGACACGTCGCTTTATGTCATAGTACCGTTTGCGGCACGTGTCCTCCGTCCGCTTGACCACCCCCTCACTATTGACAGCAGCAACAACTTTCGCCCACAACACCGTATTCCTCCGTGTTGGCACCTTGGCGGACTCAGGGCCAAATAGCTGCCTCTGATACTTCATCAGCTCACGATCCAATGCCACATTTTCAGCAAAACTAAACTTTACATTCCGCCCAGTCTTAGTAGTGTGTGGCTGCGGAGCACTCTGACTGTCACTATCACTTGAGGCTGCTGCAGCAACCTCACCCACCTCCTCCACCTCACTAACCTCACTAACACTCACCTCCTCCACCTGACCGACCTCCTCCCCCTCACTCACACCCTCCACCTCACCCACCTCTGAATCACACATAATTGTGTGTAAACAGTTAACACAGGAAAAAAAAAGACAAACGACACACTCCTCCACTACCACTACACAACTCACACACACACACCCACACACACACAAACACTGACAAGGGACTATAAAGAAAAATAACTTGGACTAAAAATTAGACAAAACCACAAAATACAAGACAACAAGAATGACAACACAACTTTCAAACACAATACCACACTCAGAAATCGCTACCAACACTCCTCACCAAACCACAAATTCACCTACCTCCACAGCACAACCTCCCTCCTCCTCACCACTAACTAAACCCACGAGGTGCGGACGGTTTGGGGCGTATTTATATGGTTGCGCACAGACACTCCTACCATCTGAAACACAACCAATCCCGAATGGGGATGAAAATCTAAACTGAAAGTGAAAATGCGGTCGCAGGAAAAAAAAACCCTGCCGCGTTTAACTTAGGAAAAAAAAACAGCAAATACAACAAAAACACGTACGCAAACGACAATGACGGCCGTAAATGTGCATCGACATCGGAAAACACGACAACCATAAAGTCGACTGCTTCGTAACTTTGCGTATATGGATTCAAAAAGATGCATGAAAATGCACCAGATGCAAAACGAGTTTAAACACTACACAAACCGACTCAAACACGAATATTAGTAAATACTGGCCCTGGTTGGGGGTGACATGCAGCACTGCTCTTCATTCCAGGCTCTTTCACAGACTACTCAGGGGCAGATTTATTAATCTCGGTGAAGTGACAAAGGACCAGCCAATCAGATTTTAACTTCCATGTCACAGGCTGGGTTTGAAAAATGACAGGAGCTGACTGGCTGGTCCTTTAACACCTTCCACTTTATCACTTCACCAAGCTTAATAAATCTGCCCCACAGTCCCAACTCTGCACTGCAGCATGCAGGTAAGGTGGCTGCACAGTGCATTCTCTGCATTGATAAGGAAGAAGGGGAAAGAAGCAGTCTGGAGATGGGGGGATTGGGGGCGGGGAGGATCAGCAGGCATGCACACAGTCTGGGGGGATGAGCAGCACCATGCACACAGATGGTGAGGGGGATAGAACAGCAGACACTTATCAGAGTAAGGGGGAGGAGGTGAGAGCAGCATGCCTTGCATCTGAAGGGTGGGTAGGGGGATGGGGCAGTAGGCAGAAGTTTTGTCTAGGGTGCAGAGAAACCTTGCACCGGCCCTGATCACATGGCAGGTACCAGAGCAGCCAGTAGATAATTAGGATTGGAATACTGGCCCATTTCACCATTAAGTAAACCAGAAATTCTGCTGACCTATATTAAGTGGAGAGCCTGGAGCTGTAGCTTCACCTGCCCCATAGTTAATCCAGCCATGTGTGTATAAAATAAATAATTATATATAAAATAAATACACACAGTGAATGGAGCACTCACCAGGCTTTTCAATTAATCTAAACAAATTTTAATGCATATACTCAGCTTCTCATTGTACTGCAGAACAAACGTTTTCGGTCAAGTACTGACCGTCATCAGGAGACACAACCATATTCAAGAGCTGTCACATCCACATCCTTAAGCACCAGCAGTCCGTCTGACCGTGCCTCACCGGCTCCTTATCTACCCTCTAATCACAAAACGGCGCCAAATCGGCCATCAAAGTGACATCATAATTAAAGTGGAGTTACAATGATAAGTGCTAACTAACATAGGGTACAGATGAGAATGAATTCACATCGCAGCCATAAATACAATAAGGATACAGGACAGCAGATCAAAACGAGACCATAATTTTACCAATGTAATGCCCAGCAGCATACAGCGCAATCAGTGAAATGTGCCAGCGATTTCCCATGTCAGTGATCCACATCACTTACACCCGGAAGTGACATACCGAGAAGGTAATCATATCGACCGCCGCATCTCCAGATCAATGAAACGCATCACGTGCACCCGGAAGTGACATACCCGGAACGGTAACCATAGCAACCGCCGTATCACCGGCGGAATAGAATGCTCATAAATCGCTGTTGCAGCCTCTTGCTATTTTTGTGGACATTTTTTGCAGGAACTTGTGCTCCTTATACTGAGTTACCTTCGAGATACAAGTGATTTTTTTGGAGAAGGTGCTTGGGATTGGGGAGATAGGTAGTGAAGTTCTTTTTGCAAACATGGATGTGTCCTCGCCGTACACAATTATTCCTCATTCAGCTGGCATTGATGCAGTGAGGAAACTCCTGACAACCCGTGCTAGACAGAACCCTCCATGTGAGTGTATCCTTGAGTTGATATTGATTCATAACAATTTTATGTATCAAGGAAACTATATGCAGTGCTCGGGGACCACAATGGGTTCTAATGTGGCCCCCGATGTATGCAGGCATTTTTATGCATGATTATGAGTCTACTAACATCTTCCCTAAATATGGTACTAGGATTACTTATAGGGGGTAATTCCAAGTTGATCGCAGCAGGAATTTTGTTAGCAGTTGGGCAAAATCATGTGCACTGCAGGGGAGGCGGATTTAACATGTGCAGAGAGAGTTAGATTTGGGTGTGGTGAGTTCAATCTGCAATCTATATTGCAGTGTAAAAATAAAGCAGCCAGTATTTACTAGTGATGAGCGGGTTCGGTTTCTCGGAAACCGAACCCCCCCGAACTTCACGCTTTTTACACGGGTCCGAGGCAGACTCGGATCTTCCCGCCTTGCTCGGTTAACCCGAGCGCGCCCGAACGTCATCATCCCGCTGTCGGATTCTCGCGAGGCTCGTATTCTATCGCTAGACTCGGATTCTATATAAGGAGCCGCGCGTCGCCGCCATTTTCACACGTGCATTGAGATTGATAGGGAGAGGACGTGGCTGGCGTCCTCTCCGTTTAGAGTAGACTAGAGAGTAGTAGAGACACTTGATTTACTAATTTTGGGGAGCATATTAGGAGTACTACTTGCTGATAGTGTGACCAGTGACCACCAGTTTAATTAATCCGTTCTCTGCCTGAAAAAAAACGATACACAGTGTGACACAGTCACATACCATATCTGTGCTCAGCCTCAGTGTGCTGCATCATCTATGTAATACTGTATATCTGACTGCGCTGAGTGCTCACTGCTCACACAGCTTAATTGTGGGGGAGACTGGGGAGCAGTTATAGCAGGAGTACATATTTTAACAGTGCACACTTTTGCTGCCAGAGTGCCACTGCCAGTGTGACTGACCAGTGACCACTGACCACCAGTATATTGTGATTGTCTGCCTGAAAAAGTTAAACACTCGTCGTGTGGTGTTTTTATTCTATAAACGCATTCTGCTGACAGTGTCCAGCAGGTCCGTCATTATATAATATATACCTGTCCGGCTGCAGTAGTGATATATATATATATATTTTATATCATTATCATCCAGTCTATATTAGCACTGCAGCAGACACAGTACGGTAGTCCACGGCTGTAGCTACCTCTGTGTCGGCAGTCGCTCGTCCATCCATAATTGTATACCACCTACCCGTGGTGTTTTTTTTTTTTCTATCTTCTTGATACTAGTAGCTTACTTTAGGAGTCTGCAGTGCTGAGCTGACAGTGTCCAGCAGGTCCGTCATTATATAATATATACCTGTCCGGCTGCAGTAGTGATATATATATATTTTTTTATATCATTATCATCCAGTCTATATTAGCAGCAGACGCAGTACGGTAGTCCACGGCTGTAGCTACCTCTGTGTCGGCAGTCGCTCGTCCATCCATAATTGTATACCACCTACCTGTGGTGTTTTTTTTTTTTCTATCTTCTTGATACTAGTAGCTTACTTTAGGAGTCTGCAGTGCTGAGCTGACAGTGTCCAGCAGGTCCGTCATTATATAATATATACCTGTCCGGCTGCAGTAGTGATATATATATATTTTTTATATCATTATCATCCAGTCTATATTAGCAGCAGACGCAGTACGGTAGTCCACGGCTGTAGCTACCTCTGTGTCGGCAGTCGCTCGTCCATCCATAATTGTATACCACCTACCTGTGGTGTTTTTTTTTTCTATCTTCTTGATACTATTAGTAGCTTACTTTAGGAGTCTGCAGTGCTGAGCTGACAGTGTCCAGCAGGTCCGTCATTATATAATATATACCTGTCCGGCTGCAGTAGTGA
The DNA here is from genome assembly GCF_028390025.1 of Pseudophryne corroboree. Lineage (NCBI taxonomy): Eukaryota > Metazoa > Chordata > Amphibia > Anura > Myobatrachidae > Pseudophryne > Pseudophryne corroboree. Next base: position 659,210,304 of record NC_086444.1, read on the forward strand.
TATATATATATTTTATATCTCATTATCATCCAGTCTATATTAGTAGCAGACGCAGTACGGTAGTCCACGGCTGTAGCTACCTCTGTGTCGGCAGTCGCTCATCCATCCATAATTGTATACCACCTACCTGTGGTGGGTTTTTTTTTTCTATCTTCTTGATACTACTAGTAGCTTACTTTAGGAGTCTGCAGTGCTGAGCTGACAGTGTCCAGCAGGTCCGTCATTATATAATATATACCTGTCCGGCTGCAGTAGTGATATATATATATTTTATTTCTCATTATCATCCAGTCTATATTAGCAGCAGACGCAGTACGGTAGTCCACGGCTATAGCTACCTCTGTGTCGGCAGTCGCTCGTCCATCCATAATTGTATACCACCTACCTGTGGTGTTTTTTTTTTTTTTCTATCTTCTTGATACTAGTAGCTTACTTTAGGAGTCTGCAGTGCTGAGCTGACAGTGTCCAGCAGGTCCGTCATTATATAATATATACCTGTCCGGCTGCAGTAGTGATATATATATATATTTTTTATATCATTATCATCCAGTCTATATTAGCAGCAGACGCAGTACGGTAGTCCACGGCTGTAGCTACCTCTGTGTCGGCAGTCGCTCGTCCATCCATAATTGTATACCACCTTCCTGTGGTGTTTTTTTTTTTTATTATCTTCTTGATACTAGTAGCTAACTTTAGGAGTCTGCAGTGCTGACAGTGTCCAGCAGGTCCGTCATTATATAATATATACCTGTCCGGCTGCAGTAGTGATATATATATATATTTTTTATATCATTATCATCCAGTCTATATTAGCAGCAGACGCAGTACGGTAGTCCACGGCTGTAGCTACCTCTGTGTCGGCAGTCGCTCGTCCATCCATAAGTATACTAGTATCCATCCATCTCCATTGTTTACCTGAGGTGCCTTTTAGTTGTGCCTATTAAAATATGGAGAACAAAAATGTTGAGGTTCCAAAAATAGGGAAAGATCAAGATTGACTTCCACCTCATGCTGAAGCTGCTGCCACTAGTCATGGCCGAGAAGATGAAATGCCAGCAACGTCGTCTGCCAAGGCCGATGCCCAATGTCATAGTACAGAGCATGTAAAATCCAAAACACCAAATATCAGTAAAAAAAGGACTCAAAAATGTAAAATAAAATTGTCGGAGGAGAAGCGTAAACTTGCCAATATGCCATTTACCACACGGAGTGGCAAGGAACGGCTGAGGCCCTGGCCTATGTTCATGGCTAGTGGTTCAGTTTCACATGAGGATGGAAGCACTCAGCCTCTCGCTAGAAAAATGAAAAGACTCAAGCTGGCAAAAGCACAGCAAAGAACTGTGCGTTCTTCGAAATCACAAATCCACAAGGAGAGTCCAATTGTGTCGTTTGCGATGCCTGACCTTCCCAACACTGGACGTGAAGAGCATGCGCCTTCCACCATTTGCACGCCCCCTGCAAGTGCTGGAAGGAGCACCCGCAGTCCAGTTCCTGATAGTCAGATTGAAGATGTCAGTGTTGAAGTACACCAGGATGAGGAGGATATGGGTGTTGCTGGCGCTGGGGAGGAAATTGACCAGGAGGATTCTGATGGTGAGGTGGTTTGTTTAAGTCAGGCACCCGGGGAGACACCTGTTGTCCGTGGGAGGAATAGGGCCATTGACATGCCTGGTGAAAATACCAAAAAAATCAGCTCTTCGGTGTGGAAGTATTTCAACAGAAATGCGGACAACATTTGTCAAGCCGTGTGTTGCCTTTGTCAAGCTGTAATAAGTAGGGGTAAGGACGTTAACCACCTCGGAACATCCTCCCTTATACGTCACCTGCAGCGCATTCATCATAAATCAGTGACAAGTTCAAAAACTTTGGGCGACAGCGGAAGCAGTCCACTGACCAGTAAATCCCTTCCTCTTGTAACCAAGCTCACGCAAACCACTCCACCAACTCCCTCAGTGTCAATTTCCTCCTTCCCCAGGAATGCCAATAGTCCTGCAGGCCATGTCACTGCCACTGGCAATTCTGACGAGTCCTCTCCTGCCTGGGATTCCTCCGATGCATCCTTGCGTGTAACGCCTACTGCTGCTGGCGCTGCTGTTGTTGCTGCTGGGAGTCGATGGTCATCCCAGAGGGGAAGTCGTACTCGTAAGACCACTTTTACTACTTCCACCAAGCAATTGACTGTCCAACAGTCCTTTGCGAGGAAGATGAAATATCACAGCAGTCATCCTGCTGCAAAGCGGATAACTGAGGCCTTGGCATCCTGGGAGGTGAGAAACGTGGTTCCGGTATCCATCATTACTGCAGAGGCAACTAGAGACTTGTTGGAGGTACTGAGTCCCCGGTACCAAATACCATCTAGGTTCCATTTCTCTAGGCAGGCAATACCGAAAATGTACACAGACCTCAGAAAAAGACTCACCAGTGTCCTAAAAAATGCAGTTGTACCCAATGTCCACTTAACCACGGACATGTGGACAAGTGGAGCAGGGCAGACTCAGGACTATATGACTGTGACAGCCCACTGGGTAGATGTATTGACTCCCGCCGCAAGAACAGCAGCGGTGGCACCAGTAGCAGCATCTCGCAAACGCCAACTCTTTCCTAGGCAGGCTACGCTTTGTATCACCGCTTTCCAGAATACACACACAGCTGAAAACCTCTTACGGCAACTGAGGAAGATCATCGCAGAATGGCTTACCCCAATTGGACTCTCCTGTGGATTTGTGGCATCGGACAACGCCAGCAATATTGTGTGTGCATTAAATCTGGGCAAATTCCAGCACGTCCCATGTTTTGCACATACCTTGAATTTGGTGGTGCAGAATTTTTTAAAAAACGAGAGGGGCGTGCAAGAGATGCTGTCGGTGGCCAGAAGAATTGCGGGACACTTTCGGCGTACAGGCACCACGTACAGAAGACTGGAGCACCACCAAAAACGCCTGAACCTGCCCTGCCATCATCTGAAGCAAGAAGTGGTAACGAGGTGGAATTCAACCCTCTATATGCTTCAGAGGTTGGAGGAGCAGCAAAAGGCCATTCAAGCCTATACAACTGAGCACGATATAGGAGGTGGAATGCACCTGTCTCAAGCGCAGTGGAGAATGATTTCAACGTTGTGCAAGGTTCTGCAACCTTTTGAACTTGCCACACGTGAAGTCAGTTCAGACACTGCCAGCCTGAGTCAGGTCATTCCCCTCATCAGGCTTTTGCAGAAGAAGCTGGAGACATTGAAGGAGGAGCTAACACAGAGCGATTCCGCTAGGCATGTGGGACTTGTGGATGGAGCCCTTAATTCGCTTAACAAGGATTCACGGGTGGTCAATCTGTTGAAATCAGAGCACTACATTTTGGCCACCGTGCTCGATCCTAGATTTAAAACCTACCTTGGATCTCTCTTTCCGGCAGACACAAGTCTGCTGGGGTTCAAAGAACTGCTGGTGACAAAATTGTCAAGTCAAGCGGAACGCGACCTGTCAACATCTCCTCCTTCACATTCTCCCGCAACTGGGGGTGCGAGGAAAAGGCTCAGAATTCCGAGCCCACCCGCTGGCGGTGATGCAGGGCAGTCTGGAGCGACTGCTGATGCTGACATCTGGTCCGGACTGAAGGACCTGACAACGATTACGGACATGTCGTCTACTGTCACTGCATATGATTCTCTCCCCATTGAAAGAATGGTGGAGGATTATATGAGTGACCGCATCCAAGTAGGCACGTCAGACAGTCCGTACTTATACTGGCAGGAAAAAGAGGCAATTTGGAGGCCCTTGCACAAACTGGCTTTATTCTACCTAAGTTGCCCTCCCACAAGTGTGTACTCCGAAAGAGTGTTTAGTGCCGCCGCTCACCTTGTCAGCAATCGGCGTACGAGGTTACATCCAGAAAATGTGGAAAAGATGATGTTCATTAAAATGAATTATAATCAATTCCTCCGTGGAGACATTCACCAGCAGCAATTGCCTCCACAAAGTACACAGGGAGCTGAGATGGTGGATTCCAGTGGGGACGAATTGATAATCTGTGAGGAGGGGGATGTACACGGTGATATATCGGAGGATGATGATGAGGTGGACATCTTGCCTCTGTAGAGCCAGTTTGTGCAAGGAGAGATTAATTGCTTCTTTTTTGGTGGGGGTCCAAACCAACCCGTCATTTCAGTCACAGTCGTGTGGCAGACCCTGTCACTGAAATGATGGGTTGGTTAAAGTGTGCATGTCCTGTTTATACAACATAAGGGTGGGTGGGAGGGCCCAAGGACAATTCCATCTTGCACCTCTTTTTTCTTTCATTTTTCTTTGCGTCATGTGCTGTTTGGGGGGTGTTTTTTGGAAGGGCCATCCTGCGTGACACTGCAGTGCCACTCCTAGATGGGCCAGGTGTTTGTGTCGGCCACTAGGGTCGCTTAGCTTACTCACACAGCTACCTCATTGCGCCTCTTTTTTTCTTTGCGTCATGTGCTGTTTGGGGAGTGTTTTTTGGAAGGGCCATCCTGCGTAACACTGCAGTGCCACTCCTAGATGGGCCAGGTGTTTGTGTCGGCCACTAGGGTCGCTTAGCTTACTCACACAGCTACCTCATTGTGCCTCTTTTTTTCTTTGCGTCATGTGCTGTTTGGGGAGTGTTTTTTGGAAGGGCCATCCTGCGTGACACTGCAGTGCCACTCCTAGATGGGCCAGGTGTTTGTGTCGGCCACTAGGGTCGCTTAGCTTACTCACACAGCTACCTCATTGCGCCTCTTTTTTTCTTTGCGTCATGTGCTGTTTGGGGAGTGTTTTTTGGAAGGGCCATCCTGCGTGACACTGCAGTGCCACTCCTAGATGGGCCAGGTGTTTGTGTCGGCCACTAGGGTCGCTTAGCTTACTCACACAGCTACCTCATTGCGCCTCTTTTTTTCTTTGCGTCATGTGCTGTTTGGGGAGTGTTTTTTGGAAGGGCCATCCTGCGTGACACTGCAGTGCCACTCCTAGATGGGCCAGGTGTTTGTGTCGGCCACTTGGGTCGCTTAGCTTAGCCATCCAGCGACCTCGGTGCAAATTTTAGGACTAAAAATAATATTGTGAGGTGTTCAGAATAGACTGAAAATGAGTGGAAATTATGGTTATTGAGGTTAATAATACTTTGGGATCAAAATGACCCCCAAATTCTATGATTTAAGCTGTTTTTTAGGGTTTTTTGAAAAAAACACCCGAATCCAAAACACCCCCCCAAATTCTATGATTTAAGCTGTTTTTTAGGGTTTTTTGAAAAAAACACCCGAATCCAAAACACATCCGACAAAAAAAATTCGGTGAGGTTTTGCCAAAACGCGTTCGAACCCAAAACACGGCCGCGGAACCGAACCCAAAACCAAAACACAAAACCCGAAAAATTTCCGGTGCTCATCACTAGTATTTACCCTGCACAGAAACAAAACAACCCACCCAAATCTAACTCTCTCTGCAAATGTTATATCTGCCCCCCCTGCAGTACACATGGTTTTGCCCAACTGCTAAAAAATTTCCTGCTGCGATCAACTTGGAATTACCCCCATTATAAGAGGTACATTGATATCTTCATGTTGTGGAATGGCACTCTTCCTGTTGTGGAATGGCACTAAGGGCGATGTTTATTTGATGTTGAGGGAGCTTAATGACCTGGACTCCACTGTCTGGTTTACTGGGCTTTGTGGCTTTGAATTCATTAATTTCCTGGATGTGACTGTTTTCCGTGATGGAACACAATTAGGCACTACGCTCTTTAGAAAGGAGACGGACAGAAGTACTTTTTTTGCATGCTGCCAATAACCATCCGCCCGCTCTCAAAGCAAGTTTCCCCGTTTCACAATTTATGAGGGTTCTTCGGAACAATACAAATCCTGACATTGCAGATGCCCAGATTGCGCAGATGAAGGAGCGGTTTATCAAAAGAGGATATAAAATAAATGTTGTGGAGAGCTGTCTCATTAAGGCCCACAGTAGGCTTAAACAAAAACAGAAAACAGAATCGAAAGGTCTTTGTTACACAATATGATGATATGTCCCCTGAAATCTCCAAAACCACCAGGTGACATTGGCCAGTGATAAGATCTGAGCTGAGATTTAAGGGCACCATAGATGATCCACCTTTGATGGCGTACAGGCGTGGTAGAAACCTTAAGCAAATTTTGATGCAGCCTGCGCGACAGTTTGAGGCTAAGGATGATGTGACATGGTTAAATACCAAGAAACCAGGCTGTTATAAATGTGTGGGGTGTGTGACCTGTTGCTCGCTTCTGCCGGGAAGCACCTTTCCACATTCTTAAACTGGTAAGCCAATAAAGATCCGATATCAGCTCCATTGCAGACTGAATTTCGTGGTATACATGTTGCTATGCCCATGTGGGTTAGCCTATGTTCGAATGACCACTTGCACGTTCCGTGAATGAATGGCAAACCACAGGAGCTCAATACATCAGGCTATATTGACGGGGGCAACAGATAAACCTGTTGCACAACATTTCTTGATTGCTGGGCATCAAGTATCAGCACTTCGATGCATTATGATCAATTGGGTACCGGCCCCGGTGAGAGGTGGTGACCGTGCTTTGATCTTGAAGCTGGAAGTGCAGTGGATTTTTAGATTGGGTACTCTGGCCCCTGATGGCCTCAATGAGTCAAACACTTTAGGTATTTTTCTAAGATAGGTTATTTTTTTCTATTTTTTTTTTTCTATTTTTCCCTCTGACCAATGCACTCCTCATTTAATGTAATAATGTGATGGGCATTAATGTGTTGATGGTTTTTAATTGTTTTGTGTATGTGTGTCTTTATACTCATGCTGCAAGGTGGCATCATCCATGTCCTACCGCCTCCTGCTATCCTATTTTTAGTGTTTGAGACAATTGTTTACTCCTCAATACCTTATGTGCTTGTTTATGTTAGGATCTCCTGCTCTGTGCTGCCACGTCGCCATGGCAACCGGGAGGCAAGTGTTAGCGAAGTAACCTGAGCGCAGCTGATACTCCGGTCCGGGTTTTTTCTGTGTAGTGGTTACAGGCTCTGTGCACGGCAGGGAATCCGGCGCTGGTTTTGTGCTCACAGTCTGTGAGGTCTGAGTGGGGCGTGGACAGCACCTGCTATATAAACCATCCTCTCAGGCTAGGCAAATGCTGCTGAATCTTTGTTTGTTAGTCAGTTCCAGAGAGTTAGCTAGTACTGTGTGACTTTGTATTTACTTGTTGCTTACTGCGTATAGGCCTTGGGATTCGGTACTTCATTCTGCCAATCCGGACCTAGCAGTAAGACTGGAGTCAGTTGTTTGACCTGCTGGGGTTCTTTTGCTATTCTGTGAACCCAGCAGGTTTGCGGCTGTACTCTCAGACCTGCTTGCTTAATCCTCCCTCACTGTACAGGGCGTCCAGGTGTCAGTTTAGTGGCAGTAAGCTGAACCTGTGCCCTGCAAGTGGGGGTTAGGATTGTGGATACTCTGCTTGTGTCTATATTTCTATTTTTGACCAAGGAGTTTATTCCCACACCCGTTGGTAACCCTTTGGGGTTTTTTCTGTTGCTCTTAGCAACATCATTTCAGGTGCTCCACATGTTAAATCACTACACCTCGCTTCATTGTCCGCTCTATTCCATCTGAGCATTCCTGACACTAGGGAGACACCCAATTCCTGAGCCTTTGGGCTTCTCCGTTCACTTTGTGTTTATTAGTTATTCCATCACCTCCTGTGTATGTTATGTTATACTGTCTGTGAGTTCGTTTGCTTCGCTTCCCTCTCTGTTCATACACCGGTATACTCCTGTTAGCACTGGTGTGTGTAACATATTCAGCAGCCCTACTCCTGTTGAAATTTTGTGGGAATATGGAGCATACCCCTCAAAATACTTTGCAACAGGTGGTCGATCAGGTGCAGGTCCTGACTCGACAATTTAATGAGATGTCCATTAAAATGAACACCCCGCAGGCCGCTAGCGGAGCTCCCGCAGCAGCAGCGGCAAGTTCAGGGGTTAAGGAGCCAAAAGTAAATCTCCCGTATCGTTTTTCTGAAGATCGCTCGCCGTTCTTTTGTTTCAAGGAGAGCTGTAAGCTATATTTCAGGCTTAGGCCCCAGTCTTCTGGGTCGGGGATTCAGCGGGTGGGCATGGTGATTTCCTTGCTACAAGGAGACCCACAGGTCTGGGCATATGGGTTACAGCCTGACTGTCCGTCGCTTAAAAGTGTGGATGTTTTTTTTACGGCACTGGGCATTTTGTATGATGACCCTGACAAGATGGCTTCAGCCGAGGCTCAGATTACGGTTCTTAAGCAAGGGCGACGGCCAGCTGAGGTTTATAGTACGGAGTTTCGGAGGTTGGCTCATGATACCCAGTGGAATGACCCAGCCCTGAGAAACCAGTACCGAAGGGGCCTTTCTGACCAGATAAAGGACCAACTGGTACAATATCCCTCGCCTGATAGCTTAGATCAGCTCATGCAGTTATCCATCCGGGTGGAAAGACGGCTGAGAGAGCGTAGGCTTGAAAGGGAGACCGCAGTTTCCTTTTTTCCCAAGGGAACCTCAGACTCTGAGGAATATTCCGAGGAGCCTATGCAGATTGGGGCTACCCGCCTCTCCTCGCGTGAGAAGACACGGAGGAGACAGCAGGGTTTGTGTTTGTACTGTGGGAATAAAGGTCATGTTGTAGTATCATGCCCAGAAAAACCGGAAAACTTCAGGGCCTGAGGGTGATGGGAAATATCCTGTCAGGCCAGAAGTCAGAATTTCCCAAAAAGACTTTTCTCATTCCGGTGACTTTGGAGATCCTCGGTCAAACTGTCAAGACTGAGGCCTTTGTTGACAGTGGGGCCGATGGGGTTTTCATGGACCGTCAATTCGCCCTGGAACACTCTGTTCCCTCAGTACCTTTGGCATCAGAGATTGAGATCTGTGGGTTAAACGGGGAACCATTGTCCCAGGGTAAAATTACCTCCTGCACCAGCCAAATTCCTTTGTTTATTGGAGCCACACACTCTGAAAAATTGTCTTTTTATGTGACTATCTGTTCTTTTGCCCCATTGGTTTTGGGGTTACCCTGGTTAAGGGCCCATAACCCTCAATTTGACTGGGTCTCTGGGGAGATTCTTAGTTGGGGTAGTGATTGTTTCAGGAGTTGCTTGAGCCTTCCAGTCAGGCTCTCGCAGCTAAGTTTGCCAGGATTGCCAGGATGTTATGCAGATTTTGCGGATGTGTTCTCCAAAAAAGTTGCGGAGGTACTACCTCCCCATCGCCCCTATGACTGTGCCATTGATTTGTTGCCGGATGCTAAGCTTCCCAAGAGCAGGTTGTACTCCCTGTCACGTCCTGAGACTCAGGCTATGGCAGAGTACATCCAGGAGAACTTGGCTAAGGGATTTATCAGACCCTCACAGTCCCCAGTTGGGTCGGGGTTCTTCTTCGTGGGTAAAAAGGACGGTTCGTTGCGACCCTGCATCGACTTCAGGGAATTGAACCGTATCACGATTAAAAACTCGTACCCACTGCCTCTCATTTCAGTTTTGTTTGACCAGCTTCGTACTGCCACCATTTTTTCTAAGATTGACCTACGCGGTGCTTACAATCTAATCCGAATAAGAGAGGGGGATGAATGGAAGACTGCCTTTAATACCCACTCAGGGCATTATGAATATTTGGTGATGCCTTTTGGGCTCTCTAATGCCTTCCAGTCTTCCAGGAATTCATGAACGATGTGCTCAGGGAATATTTGGATAGATTCTTAGTTGTTTATCTAGATGACATCCTAATCTTCTCTCATTCCCTGGAGGAACATCGGAAGCATGTACGCTTAGTCCTCCAGAAACTCAGAGACCACCAGCTTGGGGCGAAGCAGGAGAAGTGCGAGTTTGAAGTCCAGCAAATCCCATTTCTAGGGTATATTATCTCCTCAGAAGGTTTCCAAATGGAGGGTTCTAAGGTACAGGTAGTCCTGGATTGAGTGCAGCCTACTAGTTTGAAGGCGCTTCAGCGTTTTCTGGGCTTTGCAAATTTTTATAGATGGTTTATCGCTGGATTTTCGTCTATAGTGGCCCCCTTGGTGGCACTCACTAAGAAAGGGGCGGATGTTGCTCACTGGTCTTGTGAGGCCAAAGCGGCCTTTGCCCGTCTCAAAAGGGCATTTGTCTCGGCAAGGTGCTGCGACACCCAGATCCAGAGCGTCCTTTTGTGGTAGAAGTGGATGCCTCTGAGATAGGTATTGGGGCAGTGCTCTCTCAGATGGGGGTGTCTGATAATCGCCTTCATCCCTGTGCTTACTTTTCCCGTAAATTTTCGTCTGCCGAGATGAATTATGATGTGGGTAACCGGGAATTGTTGGCTATAAAGGATGCACTCGGGGAGTGGAGACTCTGGCTTGAGGGGGCTAAGTTTGTGGTCTCAATTCTCACCGACCATAAGAATCTGGCATATTTAGAGTCAGCGAAGCGGCTCAATGCCAGGCAGGCACGATGGGCTTTGTTTTTTGCTCGCTTTAATTTTTTGATAACATATCGCCCTGGGTCAAAAAACATCAAGGCTGATGCGCTCTCGCGGAGTTTTGTTCCAGTTCAAGAGACCACCGAGGAGCCATTGCCCATTGTGTCCCCATCATGTATTAAAGTGGGCATTACCCAGGACCTCTTGTCATTAGTCCTTAGAGCACAGGAGCAGGCTCCTCCAGACCTTCCGGTAGGTCTCTTGTTTGTGCCTCCTAGGTTAAGACAGCGAGTGTTCCTGGAATTCCATGCCAAGAGGTCGGCAGGGCATCCGGGTATTGCCAGAACTCGGGAGTTGCTGTCTAGGGCGGTGTGGTGGCCCTCAGTGGCTAGGGATGTGGATCAGTGGGTTCGGGCATGTGACGTTTGTGCCCGAAATAAAACTCCTAGAGGGGTTCCTGTCGGCCCATTACATCCACTCTCTATTCCGTCTAAGCCATGGACCCACATTTTCATGGATATTGTGGTGGACTTGCCCAAATCCTCGGGGATGACAGCCATTTGGGTTGTCGTTGATAGGTTTTCGAAGATGGCGCATTTCGTTCCACTGGTTGGGTTGCCATCGGCCAGACGCCTGTCTGAGTTATTTATGCAGCATGTTGTGCACCTCCACGGGTTGCCACTCGATGTGGTCTCTGACCGTGGATCCCAGTTTGTGGCCAAATTCTGGAGGGCATTTTGTTCTGATCTCCAGATTTCTGTGAGCTTGTTGTCAGGCTACCATCCACAGTCTAATGGGCAGACTGAGAGGGTGAACCAGTCCTTGGAGCAGTTCCTCAGGTGTTATGTCTCCAAGTGTCATACTGACTGGGTTGCTCATCTGTCCATGGCGGAGTTTGCCTATAACAACGCGGCTCACTCTGCTACAGGGATCTCTCCCTTCCTTTGTGTGTATGGGCATCATCCTAAGCCCAATTCTTTTGACCCCCTGGATTCCACGCCTGGTGGTTCCTCTGTTGTTTCGGTCCTTATGGGTATTTGGAGGAAAGTGAAGAAAGCCCTTGTGTCTGTGTCATTAGTGACCAAAAGGGTTTTTGATAAGCCGAGAAGACCCTGCAGCTTCAAATTAGGAGACTTCGTCTGGTTGTCCACCAAGAATTTGAAGTTGAGACAGCCATCTCATAAGTTAGGCCCCCAGTTCATCGGCCCTTATAAGATCACCAGGGTTATCAATCCGGTGGCATTTCAGTTAGATCTGCCCCGTTCATTGGGTATCAATAAAACATTTCATTGTTCCCTTTTAAAACTGGCGGTTAGTAATCCTTCTTCCAGTGGAAGACCTTCTCCTCTTCTGATACGGGGTCAGAGGGAATTTGTGGTTGAAAGGGTTCTTGACTCCAAGATGGTTCGGGGTCGGCTGTCATTTTTGGTGCACTGGAAGGGGTATGGCCCGGAGGAGCGGTCGTGGGTGCGCAGTTGTGATCTTCATGCCCCCAGACTGATACGCTCTTTCTTCTCGCAGTTCCCCGATAAACCCGGTGGTAGGGGTTCTTTGACCCCTCGTCAGAGGGGGGGTACTGTTAGGATCTCCTGCTCTGTGCTGCCACGTCGCCATGGCAACCGGGAGGCAAGTGTTAGCGAAGTAACCTGAGCGCAGCTGATACTCCGGTCCGGGTTTTTTCTGTGTAGTGGTTACAGGCTCTGTGCACGGCAGGGAATCCGGCGCTGGTTGTGTGCTCACAGTCTGTGAGGTCTGAGTGGGGCGTGGACAGCACCTGCTATATAAACCGTCCTCTCAGGCTAGGCAAATGCTGCTGAATCTTTGTTTGTTAGTCAGTTCCAGAGAGTTAGCTAGTACTGTGTGACTTTGTATTTACTTGTTGCTTACTGCGTATAGGCCTTGGGATTCGGTACTTCATTCTGCCAATCCGGACCTAGCAGTAAGACTGGAGTCAGTTGTTTGACCTGCTGGGGTTCTTTTGCTATTCTGTGAACCCAGCAGGTTTGCGACTGTACTCTCAGACCTGCTTGCTTAATCCTCCCTCACTGTGCAGGGCGTCCAGGTGTCAGTTTAGTGGCAGTAAGCTGAACCTGTGCCCTGCAAGTGGGGGTTAGGATTGTGGATACTCTCCTTGTGTCTATATTTCTATCTCTGACCAAGGAGTTTATTCCCACACCCGTTGGTAACCCTTTGGGGTTTTTTCTGTTGCTCTTAGCAACATCATTTCAGGTGCTCCACATGTTAAATCACTACACCTCGCTTCATTGTCCGCTCTATTCCATCTGAGCATTCCTGACACTAGGGAGACATCCAATTCCTGAGCCTTTGGGCTTCTCCGTTCACTTTGTGTTTATTAGTTATTCCATCACCTCCTGTGTATGTTATGTTATACTGTCTGTGAGTTCGTTTGCTTCGCTTCCCTCTCTGTTCATACACCGGTATACTCCTGTTAGCACTGGTGTGTGTAACAGTTTAATGCTTAATTGGTATTTGATAAGTGTTTTACTGTGTGAGTGCCTATGGTGGTTGCCTTGGTAATGGCCAGGGAATGTGATCACCAAAGGACTATGATAGATAGTAGATGTTAATTCTCATGAATATGTTTATAAGTGATTCTTTCTTATATATAAGTGGGTATTGTGATCTGATTCCAGTATTTTTGATACATTTTAACCGAGCATGTAGTGTTTTTCCAGCGATTTATGAGCATTCTATTCCGCCGGTGATGCGGCGGTTGGTATGGTTACCTTCCGAGTATGTCACTTCCGGGTGTACGTGATGTGGATCACTGACATGGGAAATCGCTGGACATTTCACTGGTTGCGCTGTATGCCGCTGGGCATTACATTGATAAAATTTTGGTCTTGTTTTGATCTGCTGTCTCTGGGAGTATCCTTATTGTATTTATGGCTGCAATGTGAATTCATCCTCTTCTGAACCCTGTGTTAGTTAGCGCTTATCATTGTAACTCCACCTTAGTTATGTCACTTTGATGGCCGTTTTGTGATTAGAGGGTAGATAAGGAGCCGGTGAGGCATGGTCAGATGGACTGCTGGTGCTTAAGGATGTGGATGTGACAGCTCTTGAATATGGTTGTGTCTCCTGATGACGGTCAGTACTTGACCGAAAAATGTTTGAGGAAAACCGATTTCTGCAGAACAATGAGAAGCTGAGTATATGCTGTCTATGCAGTAACATTTGTTTATATTCATTGAAAAGTCTGGTGAGTGCTCCGTTCACTGTTTCTATATTTGGATACTCTGGAGGGTATTTATGGCACCCCAGCAGATGAACTGTGTTTAGATTACAAGAGTGCGGCCTATCTATCTATCTATCTATCTATCTATCTATCTATCTATATCCGGAAAGTATTCACAGTCCTTCACTTTTTACACATTTTGTTATGTTACAGCCTTATACCATTAAAAATTTTACACACAATACCCCATAACGACAACAAGGAAAAAAAAATATATATATTTTTGTAAAGTAAATAAAAACTAAGAAATCACATCACATGTATATAAGTATTAACAGCCTTTATCGTGAAGCTCAAAATTGAGCTCAGGTGCATCCTGTTTCCACTGATCATCCTTGAGATGTTCCTACAGCTTAATTGGAGTCTACCTGTGGTAAATTCAGTTGATTGGACATGATTTGGAAAGGCACACACCTGTCTATATAAGGTCCCACACTTGACCGTGCATGTCTGAGCACAAACCAAGCATGAAGTCAAAGGAATTGTCTGTAGACCTCCGAGACAGGATTGACTTGAGGCACAAATCTGAGGAAGGGTACAGAAAAATATCTGCTGCTTTGAAGGTCCCAATGAGCACAGTGGCCTCCATCATCCGTAAATGGAAGTAGTTCAGAACCACCAGGACTCTTCCTAGAACTGGCCGGCCGTCTAAACTGAGTGATCGGGGGAGAAGGGCTCTAGTCAGGGAGGTGACCAAGAACCCGATGTTCGCTCTGCCAGAGCTACAGCATTCCTCTGTGGAGAGAGGAGAACCTTCAAGAAGGACAACCTTCTCTGCAGCAATTCACCAATCAGGCCTGTATGGTAGAGTGGCCAGACGGAAGCCACTCCTTAGTAAAAAGCATATTACAGTCCACTTGGAGTTTGCTAAAATGCACCTGAAGGACTCTCAGACCATGCGAAACAAAATACTCTGGTCTGATGAGCCAAAGATTGAACTCTTTGGCGTGAATGCCAGGTGTCATATTTGGAGGAAGCCAGGCACCGCTCGTCACCAGGCCAATACCATCTCTGCAGTGAAGCATGGTAGTGGCAGCATCGTGCTGTGGGGATGTTTTTCAGTGGCAGGAATTGGGAGACTAGTCAGGTAAAGATGAATGCAGCAATGTACAGAGACATCCTGGATGAAAATCTGCTCTTGACCGCAGACTGGGGCGACAGTTCATCTTTCAGCAGGTCAACGACCCTAAGCACACAGCCAAGATATCAAAGGCATGGCTTCAGGACAACTCTGTGAATGTTTTTGAGTGGCCCAGCCATAGCCCAGACTTCAATCCGTTTGAACATTTCTGGAGAGATCTGAAAAGGGCTGTGCACCAACGCTTCTTATCCAACCCGATGGAGCTTGAGAGGTGCTGCAAAGAGGAATGAAGGAAAGTGCCCAAAGATAGGTGTGCTAAGCTTGAGGCATCATATTCAAAAAGACTTGAGGCTGTAATTGCTGCCAAAGGTGCATCAACAAAGTATTGAGCAAAGGCTGTGAATACTTGTGTACATGTGATTTCTTATGTTTTTTGTTTTATTAATACATTTGCAAAAATCTAAACCTTTTCTTCATGTTGTCATTACGGGGTATTGTGTGTAGAATTTGGAGATGGGGAAAAAAATGAATTTATTCCATTTTGGAATGAGGCTGTAACATAACAATGTGGAAAAAGTGAAGCGCTGTGAGTACTTTCTGGATGCTGTGTGTGTGTGTGTGTGTGTGTGTGTGTGTGTGTGTGTGTGTGTGTGTGTGTGTGTGTATATATATATATATATATATATATACACTGCTCAAAAAAATAAAGGGAACACTTAAACAACACAATGTAACTCCAAGTCAATCACACTTCTGTGAAATCAAACTGTCCACTTAGGAAGCAACACTGATTGACAATCAATTTCACATGCTGTTGTGCAAATGGAATAGACAACAGGTGGAAATTATAGGCAATTAGCAAGACATCCCCAATAAAGGAGTTGTTCTGCAGGTGGTGACCACAGACCACTTCTCAGCTCCTATGCTTTCGGCTGATGTTTTGGTCGCTTTTGAAACCTGGCGTTGCTTTCACTCTAGTGGTAGCATGAGACGGAGTCTACAACCCACACAAGTGGCTCAGGTAGTGCAGCTCATCCGGGATGGCACATCAATGCGAGCTGTGGCAAGAAGGTTTGCTGTGTCTGTCAGCGTAGTGTCCTGAGCATGGAGGCGCTACCAGGAGATAGGCCAGTACATCAGTAGATGTGGAGGAGGCCGTAGGAGGGCAACAACTCAGCAGCAGGACCGCTACCCCGCCTTTGAGCAAGGAGGAACAGGAGGAGCACTGCCAGAGCCCTGCAAAATGACCTCCAGCAAGCCACAAATGTGCATGTGTCTACTCAAACGATCAGAAACAGACTCCATGAGGGTGGTATGAGGGCCCGACATCCACAGGTGGGGGTTGTGCTTACAGCCCAACACCATGCAGGACGTTTGGCATTTGCCAGAGAACACCAAGATTGGCAAATTCGTCACTGGCGCCCTGTTCTCTTCACAGATGAAAGCAGGTTCTCACTGAGCACATGTGACAGAGTCTGGAGACGCCAAGGAGATGTTCTGCTGCCTGCAACATCCTCCAGAATGACCGGTCTGGCAGTGGGTCAGTAATGGTGTGGGGTGGCATTTCTTTGGGGGGGGGCCGCACAGCCCTCCATGTGCTTGCCTGTAAACGCTGGTTTACTTACAGGACTAAAAAGCATATACCTTAAACACACTTGATACACTTTAATATTGAGCCGCTGTGGCTGCGGTAATTAACCTTTCACCTTTATGTTATTCACAAACCTTACATACACAAAGTCGCACAGTGTACGCACTCTGCGTACGTACGCCTAAAGGGCATAGTGACTACACAGTTTGCGTACACAGGCCTATACGCTGTTAGCACAATGCAGCAGCCTGAGTGGCTGTAAATACACTTTCATACCTTAGCAGGGAAAGGAAACACGACACCGGTTTGTATTTAAAATGCCGGGTTCCGACACCACAACATATTATTACTGAAAGGGGGTTACAATAACAAAGCAATACAATACAATAGAATAATGGCTACAGTCAATGGTACATACTTGTTTGGCTTTGTCGCCTGCGCTTCCCAGTCTGGTCCTCAGTCATCTGGGTAGATGACCTTTTGAGTCTGTGTGTGACCAGGCCTGCAGCTGGCTCTTTTATACAATCTTCCAAAACTTAACACAATGGATACTGTAATCTCTCTGTCCATTGGACACAGGGATGGTCATCTACAGTACAGGAGAGGTCATAGGTTGGTTTGAATAGGTGGGCGATGTCTGTTCCAGATGCACTTGTGGGTGGTCTCCTCTGGGTTCCCGCCGCATACCTAATGTACAGTAAATACAGTTTATATCTATATTCTGCTCCTGCACATAACTATTCGCAGGAACGTGCGATCTGCTGCAAACCAACACCGGAATATTACCCTTAAAATACCCTACAGCTGGATACCAAACACTACCTTATAACCTTGTTCTGTCCCCTCCTATCCTGTAAAGGTGAATCCCTTTGTTCTGATACCATTTAAACTGTTGTAACTTGCTGGTGTGGTGCATGGAGACTGTGTACATTGTGCACTATTTGGATTAAATATGTAATGTGTTTTGATGGCTTTTCCATGCGTTCACAAACTCTACCGTAAATACTCATACCACACGCTAATGCGCAGGACCGCGGGAGCGACCACACGCAAAGTGCGAATATGCGCACGCACGCACGGCAGAACAAGTACCTGCAGAGAAGCCATCTGTGTGTAGTTTGTACATGATGTGTGTACTGCAATATATTTCGACTTTGACAGTCCACCCTTTGGCAGTCACCAATAACTGCCACTATCTAATCAATAAACAGAAAAATATCTATACAATATCTACAGAAGCATGGATGGTCGGGGGAGAGTTGTAGGTGGGAAATGTATGACCTAGTGGGATAGTAAAAGCATGTATGTATGAATCCATGTCTGGGGGGCATGTATCATCGTGCCGTATATGTTCTACATAAGCTTTGAGGTATTGCGAAGTATACATTAAATCCTTCTCATCCCGTATTAAGGGTCTGTAAATGGGCCAACAAACACTACCAAGCTCTTGTTCCAACAAATGGGGTGCACATTTAGTTGATGATACATGGTGGGGGGAAAAATATGTGAGTGCTAGTATATGTGGATATCACCTGTCGACTATGTGTCCCATTAACTGGAGGTTGCAGAGATGAAGATAAGACACATATATAAAAATACATTCACATAAACATTTTGGGTAGGGCTGACGTCTTTTCCGGTTGGATGTATCTAGGCAGAGGGGGAGACGAAAGAAAAACGGGTGAAAGAAACAGGCCATGAAATTCATTTGCAATCCTTATCATAACACTGTCTCTATGGATGGGTCGTAGATTAAATCTGCTGCTATAACAGCGCCCTCGCTCCTTAGACTCATCAAATTTGTGCCATGCTTGCGCCGCATTAGAATTTGAACACACCTAAATATCGAACCAATAATTATCACGACTCCCAGGATACAAAGGAGAAACTTCACCACACTCATAATGACATTTTGAGCCCACTCTCCTAAACCTGAGAACCATTTGCGTGGGTTCAACCATGAGACCCAGCCGGTCAGTTCATTACTCACAGTCGCTAAGGTAAGGTTGTGCTTCCTCCTGAACTCCCACTTCAACTGCAAGATATCGTCCATCTTTTGATCGATGATCTCCGTTGGGTCATCAGTGCTGTTTGTAATATACGTACAGCACTTCACACCATATTGAGTTGCCAGAGTAATACAGTACCCACCTGTCACAGCTGTGACATAATTAAGGACCATTCTGTGCTGAATCAGTTCCTTCTTGTAGGCTTGTAACTCCCTTCCCGTATACCTGAAGGTGTCGTCATACATCTCAGTGATATTATCTATCAAGTTCGCTAGCGCATGAATATACCTATAATTTATAGTTCCTCTGGCAGTACAGGCAATGTCTAATGCGAGAAGGAACTGAATCAGAGTGGATTCGTGGATCAAATCAGAGGCTGCGTGCTCTGCCCTATCTATGAGGTGTATCTTGATGATGTGTTCATAGTGAGTATGAGTATAAGGAGCCTGAGCACTGCGGTGAACGTCTTTCATTTTATCATGGGTTATGGTCATGACCTCCGGTAGTACTCTCCCAATATAACACAATCCCTCTGAGCTCGGTGCAAGCCACTTGTACGCCTTCCTCCCACATATGAAATAGGCATCATCTGGGAGAACATAGGGGACAAAATATAACATCACCATATTACAAATTTTCCAAGTAAAGAAACCAATCCCTAGTTCTCCCATCTGCTCAGCACACGTATCGGGCTGGATGATATGAGCACAATACCCTGACGATACTTTTACAACCCACATGGTCTTGCTTCCACGGGTATACTTATACCGAAAATACCTCCCACTGTTGGCTATTTGGCGTACAAGTTCAGAGTCTATGGGTATCCTATCAGCTCTGTGTGAAAAGGCAGAGCTGGCCCTAACCAGCAAGATTTTGGCTGAAGCCCCCTAGCACCACCGCTAGTTCCGCCTCTGGCCCTGCACCCCTTTCCCAGCACCATCACCTCCCACCCATAGCAGTCCTTTTTTTTGTTTTCCTACCCCCTGTAATTTAAATAAGAACAGTGTGCACATTCGGCACACACCCCAAAAAGGTATGTGTTTTTGCTGGCAAGGGGCATGGCTACACAATAGTGCCCCCAATTCAACTTATGCCTCACAGTAGTGCAACTTTATTCACAATTTATAATGCGATAGTGTCCCTTATTCACATTACATAACACAGTAGAACCACTTTACCTTATATACGTTACTCCTCACAGCAGTGCCCCTCATTCACATGACATCATACTGAATTGCTCCTTATTCACATTACACCACAACATATTGTTCTTTATTCTCATTACACCACACCATATTGCTCCTTATTCACATTACACCACACCATATTGCTCTTTATTCACATTAGACCACACAGTAGTGCCCTTTCTATACGTTACGCCACACAGTAGAGGACCTTATACATATAATGCCACAATTGGTAATGCATTTATACACATAATACCACACAGTAATGCCCCTTACACATATGACACATATTAATGTCCTTATAAACATAATGCGCCTTACACATTATGCCAACCCTTATTAATGCTCTTATACATATAATTTCCCTTACACATATGCCGCACATTGTTATTGCCCTTATACACATAATGACACACATAATGTCCCTTACATATATGCCACACATTATTAGTGCCCTTATACACATAATAACACACACAGTGCCCCTTACACATATGTTACACATTATTAATGCCCTTATACACATAATGACACATATAGTTCCTGGCGTGAGTCAACTGGCAGCTCTGCTAACGTCAGGTGCCTATTTTTTATTAAAATACATCTTATTTGCATTGCTATGTGGCTAGGATGCACAAGCAGCTTCTGCTGATTAAAATGATAGGTGGCATGCCTATATACTGTGTGCGACTGTGGCTGTATCTGCATACAAAATGCTACACACATAATATAGGCATGCTGCATATCATTTTAATCAGCAGAAGCTGCTTGTGCCCCTAGGCATATCAGATGCCCTAGGCAATTGCCTAGTTTGCCTATGCCTAGGGCCGGCTCTGTGAAAAGGTCATTGGTTATTCCACGTTACTTCCTAATTTCCCAGTTTTTGGTAATTGGAAATATTAAAACACAATAAGGACCTGTCTACATGATACTGGTGGAGCTTCAAACTAGGGGGCATAGAGATATTGAATTTCTTATCCACCGGTCTCCCACCCCGCAAATCGAGTACCTCATCTATTGCTAAAGGGTATGGTACTAATCCTGTCTTACTCTGACCTTGAGGTACTTGTGAGCACACCCAGCATTCTGTTTGGTTTAAGACCTTACCCACTAGTGAGTGGTAATCACTCAACGGATGGCGGTCCATGTCGATATTAAGGTTGGACTGACATCTCTGGATGCACCCATCCTCTACTATATTCTCCCAATTCCTACAAATACAATGTTCATCAGACAATAACCCTTCACAGTGCCTCCGAGCTCCCTGACTACCAGAGCGCTTACTGATGCCAGCCTTTACTCGAGGGATGTGCTGCTCCTGAGATCCTACAAATTCATACCCTCCATCAGAACCCATTTCAGATCCCTGCTCGACCTCTCTGGGACCCTCACCAAAACAAACTGTCCCGATCAAAACCAGAATTACTAACAGAACCCGAAACGCAGTCTCTTGTGATCGATCCATTTCGTTAGGGGAAAGGAGGAAAATTAGAAGGAGAAAAGAAAAGAAAATGCAGGGGGGAGGTGAAAAAAGAAAAATGGTGCGACAACCGTTCTAGATCTTGTTCCTCTCTGTGCTCAGATGCCCTTCAACAGTCCTGCCTCTCAACTTTCCCGGAACAAACACTCCAGTGATACGAGATTCTCTACACTCTGCTCTTTGTCACGAGTTCTCTCCGGGTCAGCGACCTTCTTGCAGTGGGACGAATGGACCCAAGTCTCTCTTTCGGCGACCTTCAATGCTGTCGTGCTGGTTAACAAGACTTGGTATGGTCCTTCCCACCTGTCTATGAGGCAACCTAAGCGTAAGAAATTTCGAATCATCACATAATTCCCAGGCTCAATGTCATGACAATTACTGTTCGGTAGGTCAGGAATCACCAGCTTTAAGTTTCTTTGTTGGTTTCTCAGCTGCTGGCTTATCCTAACCAAATATTTCACAGTCACTTCATTATTACATTTCAAATCATCCTAGGGGTCTATCATTACATGAGATTGTCGACCAAAAAGAATTTCAAAGGGTAATAAGTTAAGTGGAGACCTGGGAGTGCTTCTGATGCTGTACAACACTAGTGGCAAAGCTTCTGGCCACAACAATCCAGTTTCAGCCATTAATTAGCTCAGCTTCCTATCGGTTTGCACATGACCTGAAAGACTTCACCTGTAAAATGGGTACCCCTATCACTTTCACTTACTCTAGGGATACCATATCTACACACAAATTCCTGCACTATTTTATTTGCAGTGAACGTAGCAGGTAGCAGTATTTGTGGCAGCAAGGAACGCTTCTACCCAATTGGAAAATACATCAATACAAACTAACACATATTTCAAATTCCTACAGGGTGGTAACTGTATGAAGTCGATTTGTATTACCTGAAAAGGTCCGTCTGTAGGAGAGATATGGAATGGCTCTGTTGGTATTGTCTTTCCAATATTCTTCCTCAAGCAAGAAAAACATGTCATTGCTCTCTTACCTGCATGAGAATAGTATCCTGGCGCACAGCAGTAGGCTCTCATCTGTCTGCACATACCCTCTTTGTCTAGATGAGTCAGACCGTGTGCCACCTCAGCTAGACTTGGAAGGCATGCTCTGGGGGCTACTGGCTTACCGTGTCCACCTGTCCACAGTCCTGAGGACTCCTGGCCATACCCCTTTGTCCTCCAGACTGCCCCTTCCTGTAGGGAACACAAATTTTGCATTTTAATTTACTATCGTGTGTTATCAGTTGTGTGAAGTAAACGGTCTCTGGATGAGAGAAGAGTGAGGAAAAAAACAGTAAATAAAAAAAAGAAAATGTCAGGTTTGGAAATGTCAGGTTTGGCATTTACCAATAGGCTGTCACACCATCATGCATATCGGTGTCTGTGCACAGTCTCCCTTCACCAGTATTCTCATTCTCCACCCTTTGTGCATGACCAGGCACACTGCATTACTACTGGTGTCCTTATGTCCTTATGCTGGTGAGATATACTGGGTTTGGGCAGAGCTCTGAAGGACCGAGTAAGCATGAGGCGTTTGAACTGTGATCGGGTCCATGTATTGTACCCTCCTGTTGGTGAACGTAAGAGATGAGGAGAAAACTTTGAAGGAAAATCACATAGAGGTTAGTAATAGGTAAGTTTATAGAGGCAAAGAGGATTTTATAAAATTTGACAACTGGATTGGGCACTATGGGGAAGTGATTCGCTACTGTCTATACCCCAAAAAGAAATTCTATGTGTCATATATCTACTAGGACTATCCCAGCCATCAATCCAGTGTCCTGTCCATCCTAAGTTCATAGGGAACCCGGTATCTGTGAGATAATTTCCTCTACCTGTGATGGACATGCATCTAGAACAGTAGAATGTGAGATTAGCCTTTGAGGGGTGTATAGTATATCTTGTACTTCTTGTGGATAGTTCTCAAGTATATCCAAGAAGACACCCTCAAAAGTACAATATATGACACACTGCATTTTACACAATAAATCTCTGACGGGTAGATTAGTTGGAGCCGATGCAGCCAGCAGAAAAGAATGTTTGGTTTGCAAGGGCCCTATCGTTTTCTCTGCATGTCTACTCAAAGGGTATTGTTGCACCGTTCCTGTTACTCCCCATTGCCCGAATCTGTGTTTTCTAATGTGGCTTGTTTTCTCTGTCTAGGGGTCTATATTCACTATGTGTTCTACTACTCCTACAGTCTCTGGCAAAATGCCCTTCCTTCCTACAAGTGTAACATATTATCGGTCTTTTCTTACTGCTCGGGTTTTGGGGTTTAGGTTGATGAGGCTTTGCTGCAAGAGCCTGTAGACTTATTGTCATCTGTTTCTCCTCTGTTGTTTTCTACGCCTAGCAATATTCTTATGATGTTCAATTGCGCACTCTCTAAGACAAGCTACTGTGACCCCTCTCCAATTAGGCAAAGATGTTTGTACCCTGTCCCTTACTGTCTTATTGAGTCCGTCCATTAGCACAGAGACAGCCACCTCCCTGTAATTTGCATCATTCCCTGTATCTGATATCCCAATGTATCTATCCATTATTTGCAGGGCCCGATGAAAATATTCAGATGCCATTTAATTTTCCCATTGTTTTATGGAGACAATTCTTCTCCACTTAACAGTAATGGGGAAACACAACTCTAGTTGCCTGTTAATTTGTTCCACATTCTCCTGATTGTTTCCATCAGTCATAGGACTATCCGACTCTAATCTACAATCAGTGATACATTTTTGGGTGTCAATATTAGGGGGTAGGCACGCTTTTAAAAGTATCCGCCAATCTTTATTAGCTGGTTCATGAGCATTACCCAGATCTCTGATAAACTTCTGACATCTGGATAAATACTTCCTGGGATCGGAGAATTCTGAAATGATTGACCGCAGCTCAGCTCTGGACCACGGGCAATACATTGCATTATTCCTGGTGAGGATTACTCCCTGACTATCTGTTCCCCCACTGGGAGTTACTATTTCCAAGACAGGATGTAATCCTACCATTCCATTTCTAATCTGTTTGCTGTAAGGTGTTGTTGTCTCTGTGCAATGACCCGTCTCACACTTACCGGTAGCTGTGACCTCACCAGTTCTTTCAGTGGGGAGTACTGTTACTGCTCTAACTGGATGGACAGGCTCCACCTGACTTTCCTGCAAGGCGACTGCTTGAATGAGAGCTGCGATTTGGCTGGGTCCTTCATCTTCCTGTGACCTATAACCTTGAAAAGACTTCAAAACAGGATACATCTTACAAAAATTAGGGTTAATACATTTCTCTTGCATTATACTGTCATTCATAGATATACCATTGTCTGTAGCCATCTTTTCCCTCTCGACCTGTGTCGATAATGGTGTGGTTGTGTCCTCATTCCTGCTAGGTTTGGAACCTGCTTTACGAGTTTGTTCCCTTTGCATCTCTCCCTCTTGCTGCCATACATTTAAACAATCTGATAAAATCCAGAAAACAAAGGATTAGACATACAGACATATCCTTATCCTTAAGTTCTGTAATATCTCCGGTTCAAAGCTGCCCACCCTAGGGAATGGTACCCTATCTTTGTCAGTCATACGTAACCATTCATTGCAAAAAGCCTCTGTGTGTGAACCATATTTTTCACACATAATAAACCTTGCTGACCCTCTCGGCAGCGGCACTTCAGCCTGAACCCTGGCTAAACGTCCCTTAGTTGAGCAACTGGCTCCCATAATTGTGGGCCTTTTCCCACAAACACCAAAATACTCAATATAAGGTGATGGTGAAAGTTCTCCGAGCGCTTCCACCCACTCTCGCCCACGTTGGCCAGTACTACCATACACTGTCGATAGCGAAGGTGATGTACCCAACTTAGGGCCCCTAATGACCTATATTTACTGGAAGTTTGTAGGAATAACTTACCCTTTCCAGTAAAGTATCTGTCATTGGAGATTTTCCTGAGAGAGACCAGCGAAAACTCCCTTTATGCACTTGTACACAAATCACGCTTGCGTATGCTGTACACAGCGCTGATTCCGCGATTTTATGAAAAAGCTCGTAAAAGGGGTATCAAGTTTCGCTATATATCGCACCCACAAACGCGCGGTCCAATTGCACAACGTATAGGTACTTGTTACCTATCTGCTGTACGACCACTGGAATTGAATCACAAGCTGCGAATCCTCAGCTGGAGCGTATCAAAAAAACTACATGGGTCACAAAGTTCACAATTCCCTACCATGCTCCTGTGTAAGTCTTCTCACAACTTACGTAATTCAATCTATATTAACGTAAGTCTGCCGCCTCACGCCACCAAGCCTCCACTCGCTTGGTGTACCACGGGACCCGATTTCCGGGATTCAAATCCACTCACTCCTACGTTCGCTCACTCAAATACACTTTGTTTTTCTGTACAGAAAATTTTCACTCGTTCTGATTGGCAGCTTTACCCCCAGAGGCAATACAGTTTAAACAAAAGTTTTATACTAATCTGCTTTAGAAACCGGGTAGTTTTGTGCTATTGTAGCATGGCTACTGTCCCGCCTTTTAACTAAACAACACTATTGTGTGATTTGTACTTAGCGCCCACACTCTTACGCACTTTGCGTAAACACGCGACCGTGCGTGTCTTTTACGCTGCGTGCGCAGTCCTGTACTTTGTCCGAAACACGTGTACAAAACCGTGCATCCGCAATAAAACAAATCCCACAGCTCTATAAATGTGAACAATACTAATTACTATTGCCCACTAGACACAACTTGTTCTGCATAAACTTTTATGCAGACCTGCGTTTGTGTCTTTACACTTAATTCCTTAAACACTTTTATTTTAGTTTTAACTTTATAGCAACAAATGTTTCCGATTTCACACAGATCTAAATGAATGCAATAATCTATAATTTAAATGATATGATTCAGATTGGATAGCTATCTTGCAGAACATAAACTGATATAAATATACACATAATTATAATATTATATATTAGTGATGTGCACCGGACATTTTTCGGGTTTTGTGTTTTGGTTTTGGATTCAGTTCCGCGGCCGTGTTTTGGATTCGGACGCGTTTTGGCAAAACCTCCCTGAAAAATTTTTGTCGGATTCGGGTGTGTTTTGGATTCGAGTGTTTTTTACAAAAAACCCTCAAAAACAGCTTAAATCATAGAATTTGGGGGTCATTTTGATCCCATAGTATTATTAACCTCAATAACCATAATTTCCACTCATTTCCAGTCTATTCTGAACACCTCACAATATTATTTTTAGTCCTAAAATTTGCACCGAGGTCGCTGGATGGCTAAGCTAAGCGACACAAGTGGCCGACACAAACACCTGGCCCATCTAGGAGTGGCACTGCAGTGTCAGGCAGGATGGCACTTCAAAAAAAATTGTCCCCAAACAGCACATGATGCAAAGAAAAAAAGAGGTGCACCAAGGTCGCTGTGTGACTAAGCTAAGCGACACAAGTGGCCGACACAAACACCTGGACCATCTATGAGTGGCACTGCAGTGTCAGACAGGATGGCACTTCAAAAAAATAGACCCCAAACAGCACATGATGCAAAGAAAAAAAGAGGCGCACCAAGGTCGCTGTGTGACTAAGCTAAGCAACACAAGTGGCCTACACAAACACCTGGCCCATCTAGGAGTGGCACTGCAGTGTCAGGCAGGATGGCACTTCAGAAAAATTGTCCCCAAACAGCACATGATGCAAAGAAAAATGAAAGAAAAAAAGAGGTGCAAGATGCAATTGTCCTTGGGCCCTCCCACCCACCCTTATGTTGTATAAACAGGACATGCACACTTTAACGTACCCATCATTTCAGCGACAGGGTCTGCCACACGACTGTGACTGAAATGACTGGTTGGTTTGGGCCCCCACCAAAAAAGAAGCAATCAATCTCTCCTTGCACAAACTGGCTCTAGAGAGGCAAGATGTCCACCTCATCATCATCCTCCGATTATTAATTCGTCCCCACGGAAATCCACCATCTCAGGTCCCTGTGTACTTTCTGGAGGCAATTGCTGGTGAATGTCTCCACGGAGGAATTGATTATAATTCATTTTGATGAACATCATCTTCTCCACATTTTCTGGAAGTAACCTCGTACGCCGATTGCTGACAAGGTGAGCGGCTGCACTACACACTCTTTCGGAGTACACACTGGAGGGAGGGCAACTTAGGTAGAATAAAGCCAGTTTGTGCAAGGGCCTCCAAATTGCCTCTTTTTCCTGCCAGTATACGTACGGACTGTCTGACGTGCCTACTTGGATGCGGTCACTCATATAATCCTCCACCATTCTTTCAATGGTGACAGAATCATATGCAGTGACAGTAGACGACATGTCAGTAATCGTTGGCAGGTCCTTCAGCCCGGACCAGATGTCAGCACTCGCTCCAGACTGCCCTGCATCACCGCCAGCGGGTGGGCTCGGAATTCTTAGCCTTTTTCTCGCACCCCCCAGTTGCGGGAGAATGTGAAGGAGGAGCTGTTGACGGGTCACGTTCCGCTTGAATTGACAAGTGTCTCACCAGCAAGTCTTTGAACCTCTGCAGACTTGTGTCTGCCGGAAAGAGAGATACAACATAGGTTTTAAATCTAGGATCGAGCACGGTGGCCAAAATGTAGTTGTCACGATCCGGGTGTCTGGACGCCATTACTTGCCTTTCAGATGTCTCCTGAGGCTGGCTCAGCGTTCCAAGGCCGGATCTCATCTGTGTCCACATACTGCATATCCCTCCTGTCACGCTGAGATGTTGTCACAGCGGCGCCATGTTTGAATCCTGCATGGCGTCTCCCGTCCTCCGCGGCCTCCGCCGCCGCTTCTGTATTATAAGTGCAGGTTGTCAGTGTGGTGTTCCATGCCTGCCGCGGCCTCCACTGTCATCCACGAGTCTCAGCATACATCTGTCAGTCTGGCGTCTCCTGTCCTCTATGGCCGGCGCCGCCATTACAGTTATGTTTCTACATGGTTTCCCAAGCCAGTTTTCCCTCCAAGTTCTAACATGGGCGAGGCCATGTTGGATCCAATCACATGCTTCAGTTTCTCCAATCCACTGCCTGGAAATCTGCATAATTGCCCAGCCAATACCTGCATTACTGCAGGTATAAGTATTCTGTGCCTGGGCCAGGAAGTGGTCAGTGCTTTGTTTGTCATACCTTGTTCCAGTCTCTCTCCTGTGGTTGTTCCTCCAGGTTCCAGCTCCTGTCTCCAGCATCCACTAAAGAGACCCGCACCTGCCTACCATCCTGCGGTGCAGCCTGACTCTGCAGTCCTCCGTGGCTGATCCAGTTTCCAGCTTCCAGCTATTGCATCTGCTTCCAGCAATATCCACTACCACCGGTAATCATCCTTCAACTCCTCTGTTTCCACGCTCCCTAGCATCTTACTATATTCACTCCGTGTTTCATCACCTGGCTGGTTCCACTCAGCATTCATTCAGTGACTTTATCATCTGGCTGATCTCATTCCACATCCACTCCGTGTTTTACCACCTGGCTGGTTCTATCCAGCAAATACAACAGCTGATTCAAGTTACCAACTTCATCTGTTCCATCTACTGGCATGTTCCTCGGATATCTTCACTACTACAGCCAGGCCTGGTAAGGTTACTCCATCTAAGGACTTTAACAACTGTTCTTAACCTACCAGTGTCCTGTGTAACCATTTCATGGTCAGAGTGCTCCAGGAATTATATTATTTATTATTGCCATTATTTAACCTTGAATGCTGTCTGTTTACACGGAGTCTGTGAATAAACTTTTATTTTGACTATTACCTGGTTGTCATGGTCACACCTTCGGGTTTCATTTTAACACTTACATGTCCAGGGGTCTGATTAAACCTCCCCGGTTTAAGTTCCTCTCAGCCCCTACAACTGAGGCTTTCTCCTGTCAGCCAAAACCCTCAGTTGTGACAGTAGTGCTCTGATTTCAACAGATTGACCACCCTTGAATCCTGGTTAAGCGAATTAAGGGCTCCATCCACAAGTCCCACATGCCTAGCGGAATCGCTCTGTTTTAGCTCCTCCTTCAATGTCTCCAGCTTCTTCTGCAAAAGCCTGATGAGGGGAATGACCTGACTCAGGCTGGCAGTGTCTGAACTGACTTCACGTGTGGCAAGTTCAAAGGGTTGCAGAACCTTGCACAATGTTGAAATCATTCTCCACTGCGCTTGAGTCAGGTGCATTCCCCCTCCTTTGCCTATATCGTGGGCAGATGTATAGGCTTGAATGGCCTTTTGCTGCTCCTCCATCCTCTGAAGCATATAGAGGGTTGAATTCTACCTCGTTACCACCTCTTGCTTCAGATGATGGCAGGGCAGGTTCAGGACTGTTTTCTGGTGCTCCAGTCTTCGGTACGCGGTGGCTGAATGCCGAAAGTGGCCCGCAATTCTTCAGGCCACCGACAGCATCTCTTGCACGCCCCTGTCGTTTTTTAAATAATTCTGCACCACCAAATTCAATGTATGTGCAAAACATGGGACGTGCTGGAATTTGCCCAGATGTAATGCACGCACAATATTGGTGGTGTTGTCCGATGTCACAAATCCCCAGGAGAGTCCAATTGGGGTAAGCCATTCTGCGATGATGTTACTCAGTTTCCGTAAGAGATTGTCAGCTGTGTGCCTCTTATGGAAAGCGGTGATACAAAGCGTAGCCTGCCTAGGAACGAGTTGGCGTTTGCGAGATGCTGCTACTGGTGCCATCGCTGCTGTTCCTGCTGCGGGAGGCAATACATCTACCCAGTGGGCTGTCACAGTCATATAGTTCTGAGTCTGCCCTGCTCCACTTGTCCACATGTCCGTGGTTAAGTGGACATTGGGTACAACTGCATTTTTTAGGACACTGGTGACTCTTTTTCTGACGTCTGTGTACATTTTCGGTATCGCTTGCCTAGAGAAATGGAACCTAGATGGTATTTGGTACCAGGGACACAGTACCTCAAACAAGTCTCTAGTTGCCTGTGAATTAACGGTGGATACCGGAACCACGTTTCTCACCACCCAGGCTGACAAGACCTGAGTTATCCGCTTTGCAGCAGGATGACTGCTGTGATATTTCATCTTCCTCGCAAAGGACTGTTGGACTGTCAATTGCTTACTGGAAGTAGTACAAGTGGTCTTCCGACTTTCCCTCTGGGATGCCGATCGACTCCCAGCAGCAACAACAGCAGCGCCAGCAGTAGTAGGCTTTACACTCAAGGATGCATCGGAGGAATCCCAGGCAGGAGAGGACTCGTCAGACTTGCCAGTGACATGGCCTACAGGACTATTGGCTTTCCTGTGTAAGGTGGAAATTGACACTGAGGGAGTTGGTGGTGTGGTTTGCAGGAGCTTGGTTACAAGAGGAAGGAATTTAGTGGTCAGTGGACTGCTTCCGCTGTCATCCAAGGTTTTTGAACTTGTCACTGACTTCTGATGAATGCGGACCAGGTGACGTATAAGGGAGGATGTTCCTAGGTGGTTAACGTCCTTACCCCTACTTATTACAGCTTGACAAAGGCAACACACGGCTTGACACCTGATGTCCGCATTTGTGTTGAAATAATTCCACACCGAAGAGGTGATTTTTTTTTTTTTTTTTGACCAGGCATGTCAATGGCCATATTCGTCCCACGGACAACGGGTGTCTCCCCGGGTGCCTGACTTAAACAAACCACCTCACCATCAGAATCCTCCTTGTCAATTTCCTCCCCAGCGCCAGCAACACCCATATCCTCATCCTGGTGTACTTCAACAGTGACATCTTCAATTTGAATATCAGGAACTGGACTGCGGGTGCTCCTTCCAGCACTTGTAGGGGGCGTGCAAATGGTGGAAGGCGCAAGCTCTTACCGTCCAGTGTTGGGAAGGTCAGGCATTGCAACCGACACAATTGGACTCTCCTTGGGGATTTGTGATTTAGAAGAACACACAGTTCTTTGCTGTGCTTTTGCCAGCTTAAGTATTTTCATTTTTCTAGCGAGAGGATGAGTGCTTCCATCCTCATGTGAATCTGAACCACTAGCCATGAACATAGGCCAGAGCCTCAGCCGTTCCTTGCCACTCCGTGTCGTAAATGGCATATTGGCAAGTTTACGCTTCTCATCAGATGCTTTCAATTTGATTTTTGGGTAATTTTACTGAACTTTTGTTTTTAGGATTTTACATGCTCTCTACTATGACATTGGGCATCAGCCTTGGCAGACGACGTTGATGGCATTTTTCATCGGCGTCTCGGCCATGACTAGTGGCAGCAGCTTCAGCACGAGGTGGAAGTGGATCTTGATCTTTCCCTATTTTAACCTCCACATTTTTGTTCTCCATTTTTTAATGTGTGGAATTATATGCCAGTATCAATAGCAATGGCCTACTACTATATATACTGCGCACAACTGAAATGCACCACAGGTATGGATGGATAGTATACTTGACGACACAGAGGTAGGTAGAGCAGTGGCCTTCCGTACCGTACTGCTATATATACTGGTGGTCACTGTCAGCAATACTCTGCACTGTACTCCTCCTATATAATACTGCTGGTCCCCAGTCCCCACAATAAAGTAGTGTGAGCACAGATATATGCAGCACACTGGAGCACAGATATGGAGTGTTTTTCAGGCAGACAACGTATACTGGTGGTCACTGGTCAGCAAAACTCTGCACTGTACTCCTCCTATATAATATACTGGTGGTCCCCAGTCCCCACAATAAAGCAGTGTGAGCACAGACATATGCAGCACACTGAGCACAGATATGGAGTGTTTTTCAGGCAGAGAACATATACTGGTGGTCACTGTCAGCAAAACTCTGCACTGTACTCCTCCTATATAATACTGCTGGTCCCCAGTCCCAACAATAAAGCAGTGTGAGCACAGATATATGCAGCACACTGAGCACAGATATGGAGTGTTTTTCAGGCAGACAACGTATACTGGTGGTCACTGTCAGCAAAACTCTGTACTGTACTCCTCCTATATAATACAGCTGCTCCCCAGTCCCCACAATTAAGCAGTGTGAGCACAGATATATGCAGCACACTGAGCACAGATATGGAGTGTTTGTCAGGCAGACAACGTATACTGGTTGTCACTGTCAGCAAAACTCTGTACTCCTCCTATATAATACAGCTGCTCCCCAGTCCCCACAATTAAGCAATAAGCACAAATATTTTTGCATCAAGAATTCAAGATTAATAAACGGAGAGGACGCCAGCCACGTCCTCACCCTAACATTTCCAATGCACGAGTGAAAATGGCGGCGACGCGCGGCTGCTGATTATAGAATCCGAATCTCGTGAGAATCCGACAGCGGGATGATGACGTTCGGGCGCGCTCGGGTTAACCGAGCCATACGGGAGAATCCGAGTATGCCTCGGACCCGTGTAAAATGGGTGAAGTTTGGGGGGGGGGGGTTCGGTTTCCGAGGAACCGAACCTGCTCATCACTATTATATATATGTATCATTCACTAGCCTTCTATGTGACACCTTACCTCTTATTTGTATATCAAAGCTATTTGCTTTTCACTGCTAAAAAAAAAGCCAGTTACACAGGTTAATTTGCATTTCAATGGCTATCCTCCCTAGTAAGCAGATTCTACAAGTCTTGGAAGGAAAAAGAGAAAAAAAATAAAAAAAACCCTTTCTTTCCTTTTTCTATCTGTGTGCAATTTTTTACACCAAGCCAAGCATTTATCTCACCATTTACTCTCACTAGGCCCAATTGAAACTATTTGTAATTGACTTATGGCATGGGTTAAATAAATGCATTGGTAACTCATAAAAGGTGCTTGATGTGACAAAGGAAACTAATTATTCTGAGCAGACTGAAAATCAGCTATTTAGAAAATGACCTTCCTAAAATGGCCACTGCTCCTCCCCTTCCACATCCATGAAGTTTACACAAGATGGTGGACAGGCCATGTGGTTAGTCCAAAATGGAGGACAGACCATGCGGCTTCCTTTGTCACACAGAAATCCCAAATCATACAAGCACCAGAAGTTATTTTAGGCCTGAGTTTTAAAAAAAAAACTATATCAAGGCTATGCAGCAACTTTTAAATGTACTTTTAAATCTACTTAACAGATAAACAATCCAATCTGAATCAAACACAATATGACTTATTTGAACTTTGTTTTGCAACAATGTGAGAGGGTATGCAAAGTATCGGTGCCCTTTTGTGTACGTTTTTGGTGCCAAAAAAATTCACAGATTTTTAAATAGCTTTTTTCCTGTGTTTTACTGGTTCTACCAGCACCTCTGCAGACCATACAGAACAGACGCCATCTAATCAGCACACAGCGTATCCATCGACCAAGAAAAGGTTACGTAGGATAACTTGTCTGCCCTTTGCTGATAGATTAAGTCTGCTGTGACCTGTTAGGCTGTGAGTATGTGGAAATCGGATGATGCTCCCAATTGTAAACGCTGGTTTACTTACAGGACTAAAAAGCATATACCTTAAACACACTTGATACACTTTAATATTGAGCCGCTGCGGCCGCAGTAATTAACCTTTCACCATTATGTTATTCACAAACCTTACGTACACAAAGTCGCACAGTGTACGCACTCTGCGTACGTACGCCTAAAGGGCATAGTGACTACACAGTTTGCGTAAACAGGCCTATACGCTGTTAGCACAATGCAGCAGCCTGAGTGGCTGTAAATACACTTTAATACCTTAGCAGGGAAAGGAAACACGACACCGGTTTGTATTTAAAATGCCGGGTTCCGACACCACAACATATTATTACTGAAAGGGGGTTACAATAACAAAGCAATACAATACAATAGAATAATGGCTACAGTCAATGGTACATACTTGTTTGGCTTTGTCTCCTGCGCTTCCCAGTCTGGTCCTCAGTCATCTGGGTAGATGACCTTTTGAGTCTGTGTGTGACCAGGCCTGCAGCTGGCTCTTTTATAAAATCTTCCAAAACTTAACACAATAGATACTGTAATCTCTCTGTCCATTGAACACAGGGATGGTCATTTACAGTAGAGGAGAGGTCATAGGTTGGTTTGAATAGGTGGGCGATGTCTGTTCCAGATGCACTTGTGGGTGGTCTCCTCTGGGTTCCCGCCGCATACCTAATGTACAGTAAATACAGTTTATATCTATATTCTGCTCCTGCACATAACTATTCGAGGAACGTGTGATCTGCTGCAAACCAACACCGGAATATTACCCTTAAAATACTCTACAGCTGGATACCAAACACCACCTTATAACCTTGTTCTGTCCCCTCCTATCCTGTAAAGGTGAATCCCTTTGTTCTGATACCATTTAAACTGTTGTAACTTGCTGGTGTGGTGAAGGGAGACTATGGGGTAAATTTACTAACATTCGTAATTTTCGGAAAAAGGTCAAAGTTCAATCATGAATGACATCGAAAGTGTAAAACTGCAACTTTTTGAATTTATTACGCCTAATTTACTAAGCTGTCGTATTCGGATTTTTCATTTGTTCCGATGTCGATGTCATTCGGGTTTTTTTCCCGTTTTTTACGGCAGTGATTAGCAAAACACTGCCGACTTTATCACAATGAATCTCGGCCGGAACTGTGTGATCCTTGCTGGGGTTCATTTTTTTTTTTTTTTTTAAATAAACACTGTAAAACTTTAAAAAAAATTGCGTGGGGTCCCCCCTCCTAAGCATAACCAGCCTCGGGCTCTTTGAGCCGATCCTGGTTGCAGAAATATGGGAAAAAAAATGACATGGGTTCCCCCATATTTAAGCAACCAGCATCGGGCTCTGCGCCTGGTCCTGGTTCCAAAAATACGGGGGACAAAAAGAGTAGGGGTCCCCCGTATTTTTAAAACCAGCACCGGGCTCCACTAGCTGGACAGATAATGCCACAGCCGGGGGTCACTTTTATATAGTGCCCTGCGGCCGTGGCATCAAAAATCCAACTAGTCACCCCTGGCCGGGGTACCCTGGGGGAGTGGGGACCCCTTCAAT
The DNA here is from genome assembly GCF_028390025.1 of Pseudophryne corroboree. Lineage (NCBI taxonomy): Eukaryota > Metazoa > Chordata > Amphibia > Anura > Myobatrachidae > Pseudophryne > Pseudophryne corroboree. The sequence goes on from NC_086444.1 coordinate 659,245,243, forward strand.
CAAGGGGTCCCCCCCCCAGCCACCCAAGGGCCAGGGGTGAAGCCCGAGGCTGTCCCCCCCATCCAATTGGCTGCGGATGGGGGGCTGATAGCCTTTTGTGAAAATGAAAAGATATTGTTTTTAGTAGCAGTACTACAAGGCCCAGCAAGCCTCCCCCGCATGCTGGTACCTGGAGAACCACAAGTACCAGCATGCGGCGGAAAAACGGGCCCGCTGGTACCTGTAGTACTACTACTAAAAAAATACCCAAAAAAAGACAATACACACACACCTTGAAAGTAAAGTTTTATTACATACATCCACACAAACATACATACATACTTACCTTATGTTCACACGAGGATCGGTCCTCTTCTCCAGTAGAATCCAAGGGGTACCTGTTGAATAAATTCTACTCACCAGATCCAGGGTCCCAGGCTCCTCGTAGCATCCATTTGTAATCCACATACTTGAATAAAATAAAAAAACGGAAAGCCGAGCCACGCACTGAAAGGGGACCCATGTTTGCACATGGGCCCCCTTTCCCCGAATGCCAGAAACCCACTCTGACTGATGTCTAAGTGGGTTTCTTCAGCCAATCAGGGAGCGCCACGTTGTAGCACCCTCCTGATCGGCTGTGTGCTCCTGTACTGTCTGACAGGCGGCACACGGCAGTGTTACAATGTAGAGCCTATGCGCTCTATTGTAACCAATGGTGGGAACTTTGTGGTCAGCGGTGAGGTCACTTTCGGTCAACCTTTGACTACAAAATAGCATTGTGCTTAATGGTGCCTTCCTGACATCCGTCCCATTTGCAGCTTGCTTTCATTGAAAACCCTAATAGTTTGCATTTCAGAATGTAATGCATCTCTAAAACTATGGTGTGTTGCATGGCAATGTGCTGTATTTGGTGCTTTTGTACCATTTTAAGTCCCTACCCTGCTTGCTTTTTCTTAATATCCTAATAGTTTGAATTTCTGGGTTAAACCAGTATTCAGCATCCCTACAACCGTTAGACATAATTGCTGCTTGCGCCTCTAGGGTAAGCTTGCCGTCACCGTTAGTATAGCATCATGCTGTGCCGTATAGTCCCATGCGGCATAGCATTGTGCTATATGGTGCCTTCCTGACATCCATCCCATTTGCAGCTTGCTTTCATTGAAAACCCTAATAGTTTGCATTTCAGAATGTAATGCATCTCTAAAACTAAGCTGTGTTGCATGGCAATGTGCTGTATTTGGTGCTTTCGTACCATTTTAAGTTTCTATCCAGCTTGCTTCTTATTATCCTAATAGTTTGAATATCTGGGTTTATCCAGTATTCAGCATCCCTACAACCGTTAGACTTAATTGCTGCTTGCACCTCTAGGGTAAGCTTGCCATCACCATTAGTATAGCATCATGCTGTGCCGTATAGTGCAATGCTGCACAGCATTGTGCTATATGGTGCCTTCCTGACATCCATCCCATTTGCAGCTTGCTTTCATTGAAAACCCTAATAGTTTGCATTTCAGAATGTAATGCATCTCTAAAACTATGGTGTGTTGCATGGCAATGTGCTGTATTTGGTGCTTTTGTACCATTTTAAGTCCCTACCCAGCTTGCTTTTTCTTAATATCCTAATAGTTTGAATATCTGGGTTAAACGAGTATTCAGCATCCCTACAACCGTTAGACATAATTGCTGCTTGCGCCTCTAGGGTAAGCTTGCCATCACCGTTAGTATAGCATCATGCTGTGCCGTATAGTCCCATGCGGTAGAGCATTGTGCTATATGGTGCCTTCCTGACATCCGTCCCATTTGCAGCTTCCTTTCATTTAAAAATCTTAATAGTTTGCATTTCAGAATGTAATGCATCTCTAAAACTAAGCTGTGTTGCATGGCAATGTGCTGTATTTGGTGCTTTCGTACCATTTTAAGTTTCTATCCAGCTTGCTTCTTATTATCCTAATAGTTTGAATATCTGGGTTTATCCAGTATTCAGCATCCCTACAACCGTTAGACTTAATTGCTGCTTGCACCTCTAGGGTAAGCTTGCCATCACCATTAGTATAGCATCATGCTGTGCCGTATAGTCCCATGCGGCATAGCATTGTGCTATATGGTGCCTTCCTGACATCCGTCCCATTTGCAGCTTGCTTTCATTTAAATTTTAATAGTTTGCATTTCAGAATGTAATGCATCTCTAAAACTAAGCTGTGTTGCATGGCAATGTGCTGTATTTGGTGCTTTCGTACCATTTTAAGTCCCTATCCAGCTTGCTTCTTATTATCCTAATAGTTTGAATATCTGGGTTAATCCGGTATTCAGCATCCCTACAACCGTTAGACTTAATTGCTGCTTGCACCTGTAGGGTAAGCTTGCCATCACCATTAGTATAGCATCATGCTGTGCCGTATAGTCCCATGCGGCATAGCATTGTGCTATATGGTGCCTTCCTGACATCCGTCCCATTTGCAGCTTGCTTTCATTGAAAACCCTAATAGTTTGCATTTCAGAATGTAATGCATCTCTAAAACTATGGTGTGGCATGGCAATGTGCTGTATTTGGTGCTTTTGTACCATTTTAAGTCCCTACCCAGCTTGCTTTTTCTTAATATCCTAATAGTTTGAATATCTGGGTTAAACCAGTATTCAGCATCCCTACAACCGTTAGACTTAATTGCTGCTTCGTACCATTTTAAGTCCCTATCCAGCTTGCTTCTTATTATCCTAATAGTTTGAATATCTGGGTTAATCCAGTATTCAGCTTCCCTACAACCGTTAGACATAATTGCTGCTTGCGCCTCTAGGGTAAGCTTGCCGTCACCGTTAGTATAGCATCATGCTGTGCCGTATTGTACCATGCGGCATAGCATTGTGCTATATGGTGCCTTCCTAACATCCGTCCCATTTGCAGCTTGCTTTCATTTAAAATCTTAATAGTTTGCATTTCAGAATGTAATGCATCTCTAAAACTAAGCTGTGTTGCATGGCAATGTGCTGTATTTGGTGCTTTCGTACCATTTTAAGTTTCTATCCAGCTTGCTTCTTATTATCCTAATAGTTTGAATATCTGGGTTTATCCAGTATTCAGCATCCCTACAACCGTTAGACTTAATTGCTGCTTGCACCTCTAGGGTAAGCTTGCCATCACCATTAGTATAGCATCATGCTGTGCCGTATAGTCCCATGCGGCATAGCATTGTGCTATATGGTGCCTTCCTGACATCCGTCCCATTTGCAGCTTGCGTTCATTGAAAACCCTAATAGTTTGCATTTCAGAATGTAATGCATCTCTAAAACTATGGTGTGGCATGGCAATGTGCTGTATTTGGTGCTTTTGTACCATTTTAAGTCCCTACCCAGCTTGCTTTTTCTTAATATCCTAATAGTTTGAATATCTGGGTTAAACCAGTATTCAGCATCCCTACAACCGTTAGACTTAATTGCTGCTTCGTACCATTTTAAGTCCCTATCCAGCTTGCTTCTTATTATCCTAATAGTTTGAATATCTGGGTTAATCCAGTATTCAGCTTCCCTACAACCGTTAGACATAATTGCTGCTTGCGCCTCTAGGGTAAGCTTGCCGTCACCGTTAGTATAGCATCATGCTGTGCCGTATTGTACCATGGGGCATAGCATTGTGCTATATGGTGCCTTCCTAACATCCGTCCCATTTGCAGCTTGCTTTCATTTAAAATCTTAATAGTTTGCATTTCAGAATGTAATGCATCTCTAAAACTAAGCTGTGTTGCATGGCAATGTGCTGTATTTGGTGCTTTCGTACCATTTTAAGTCCCTATCCAGCTTGCTTCTTATTATCCTAATAGTTTGAATATCTGGGTTTATCCAGTATTCAGCATCCCTACAACCGTTAGACTTAATTGCTGCTTGCACCTCTAGGGTAAGCTTGCCATCACCATTAGTATAGCATCATGCTGTGCCGTATAGTCCCATGCGGCATAGCATTGTGCTATATGGTGCCTTCCTGACATCCGTCCCATTTGCAGCTTGCTTTCATTGAAAACCCTAATAGTTTGCATTTCAGAATGTAATGCATCTCTAAAACTATGGTGTGGCATGGCAATGTGCTGTATTTGGTGCTTTTGTACCATTTTAAGTCCCTACCCAGCTTGCTTTTTCTTAATATCCTAATAGTTTGAATATCTGGGTTAAACCAGTATTCAGCATCCCTACAACCGTTAGACTTAATTGCTGCTTCGTACCATTTTAAGTCCCTATCCAGCTTGCTTCTTATTATCCTAATAGTTTGAATATCTGGGTTAATCCAGTATTCAGCTTCCCTACAACCGTTAGACATAATTGCTGCTTGCGCCTCTAGGGTAAGCTTGCCGTCACCGTTAGTATAGCATCATGCTGTGCCGTATTGTACCATGCGGCATAGCATTGTGCTATATGGTGCCTTCCTAACATCCGTCCCATTTGCAGCTTGCTTTCATTTAAAATCTTAATAGTTTGCATTTCAGAATGTAATGCATCTCTAAAACTAAGCTGTGTTGCATGGCAATGTGCTGTATTTGGTGCTTTCGTACCATTTTAAGTTTCTATCCAGCTTGCTTCTTATTATCCTAATAGTTTGAATATCTGGGTTTATCCAGTATTCAGCATCCCTACAACCGTTAGACTTAATTGCTGCTTGCACCTCTAGGGTAAGCTTGCCATCACCATTAGTATAGCATCATGCTGTGCCGTATAGTCCCATGCGGCATAGCATTGTGCTATATGGTGCCTTCCTGACATCCGTCCCATTTGCAGCTTGCGTTCATTGAAAACCCTAATAGTTTGCATTTCAGAATGTAATGCATCTCTAAAACTATGGTGTGGCATGGCAATGTGCTGTATTTGGTGCTTTTGTACCATTTTAAGTCCCTACCCAGCTTGCTTTTTCTTAATATCCTAATAGTTTGAATATCTGGGTTAAACCAGTATTCAGCATCCCTACAACCGTTAGACTTAATTGCTGCTTCGTACCATTTTAAGTCCCTATCCAGCTTGCTTCTTATTATCCTAATAGTTTGAATATCTGGGTTAATCCAGTATTCAGCTTCCCTACAACCGTTAGACATAATTGCTGCTTGCGCCTCTAGGGTAAGCTTGCCGTCACCGTTAGTATAGCATCATGCTGTGCCGTATTGTACCATGGGGCATAGCATTGTGCTATATGGTGCCTTCCTAACATCCGTCCCATTTGCAGCTTGCTTTCATTTAAAATCTTAATAGTTTGCATTTCAGAATGTAATGCATCTCTAAAACTAAGCTGTGTTGCATGGCAATGTGCTGTATTTGGTGCTTTCGTACCATTTTAAGTCCCTATCCAGCTTGCTTCTTATTATCCTAATAGTTTGAATATCTGGGTTTATCCAGTATTCAGCATCCCTACAACCGTTAGACTTAATTGCTGCTTGCACCTCTAGGGTAAGCTTGCCATCACCATTAGTATAGCATCATGCTGTGCCGTATAGTCCCATGCGGCATAGCATTGTGCTATATGGTGCCTTCCTGACATCCGTCCCATTTGCAGCTTGCTTTCATTGAAAACCCTAATAGTTTGCATTTCAGAATGTAATGCATCTCTAAAACTATGGTGTGGCATGGCAATGTGCTGTATTTGGTGCTTTTGTACCATTTTAAGTCCCTACCCAGCTTGCTTTTTCTTAATATCCTAATAGTTTGAATATCTGGGTTAAACCAGTATTCAGCATCCCTACAACCGTTAGACTTAATTGCTGCTTCGTACCATTTTAAGTCCCTATCCAGCTTGCTTCTTATTATCCTAATAGTTTGAATATCTGGGTTAATCCAGTATTCAGCTTCCCTACAACCGTTAGACATAATTGCTGCTTGCGCCTCTAGGGTAAGCTTGCCGTCACCGTTAGTATAGCATCATGCTGTGCCGTATTGTACCATGCGGCATAGCATTGTGCTATATGGTGCCTTCCTAACATCCGTCCCATTTGCAGCTTGCTTTCATTTAAAATCTTAATAGTTTGCATTTCAGAATGTAATGCATCTCTAAAACTAAGCTGTGTTGCATGGCAATGTGCTGTATTTGGTGCTTTCGTACCATTTTAAGTTTCTATCAAGCTTGCAACTTATTATCCTAATAGTTTGAATATCTGGGTTTATCCATTATTCAGCATCCCTACAACCGTTAGACTTAATTGCTGCTTGCACCTCTAGGGTAAGCTTGCCATTACCATTAGTATAGCATCATGCTGTGCCGTATAGTCCCATGCGGCATAGCATTGTGCTATATGGTGCCTTCCTGACATCCGTCCCATTTGCAGCTTGCTTTCATTTAAAATCTTAATAGTTTGCATTTCAGAATGTAATGCATCTCTAAAACTAAGCTGTGTTGCATGGCAATGTGCTGTATTTGGTGCTTTCGTACCATTTTAAGTCCCTATCCAGCTTGCTTCTTATTATCCTAATAGTTTGAATATCTGGGTTAATCCAGTATTCAGCATCCCTACAACCGTTACACTTAATTGCTGCTTGCACCTCTAGGGTAAGCTTGCCATCACCATTAGTATAGCATCATGCTGTGCCGTATAGTCCCATGCGGCATAGCATTGTGCTATATGGTGCCTTCCTGACATCCGTCCCATTTGCAGCTTGCTTTCATTGAAAACCCTAATAGTTTGCATTTCAGAATGTAATGCATCTCTAAAACTATGGTGTGGCATGGCAATGTGCTGTATTTGGTGCTTTTGTACCATTTTAAGTCCCTACCCAGCTTGCTTTTTCTTAATATCCTAATAGTTTGAATATCTGGGTTAAACCAGTATTCAGCATCCCTACAACCGTTAGACTTAATTGCTGCTTCGTACCATTTTAAGTCCCTATCCAGCTTGCTTCTTATTATCCTAATAGTTTGAATATCTGGGTTAATCCAGTATTCAGCTTCCCTACAACCGTTAGACATAATTGCTGCTTGCGCCTCTAGGGTAAGCTTGCCGTCACCGTTAGTATAGCATCATGCTGTGCCGTATTGTACCATGCGGCATAGCATTGTGCTATATGGTGCCTTCCTAACATCCGTCCCATTTGCAGCTTGCTTTCATTTAAAATCTTAATAGTTTGCATTTCAGAATGTAATGCATCTCTAAAACTAAGCTGTGTTGCATGGCAATGTGCTGTATTTGGTGCTTTCGTACCATTTTAAGTTTCTATCCAGCTTGCTTCTTATTATCCTAATAGTTTGAATATCTGGGTTAAACCAGTATTTAGCATCCCTACAACCGTTAGACTTAATTGCTGCTTGCACCTCTAGGGTAAGCTTGCCATTACCATTAGTGTAGCATCATGCTGTGCCGTATAGTGCCATGCTGCACAGCATTGTGCTATATGGTGCCTTCCTGACATCCGTCCCATTTGCAGCTTGCTTTCATTGAAAACCCTAATAGTTTGCATTTCAGAATGTAATGCATCTCTAAAACTATGGTGTGTTGCATGGCAATGTGCTGTATTTGGTGCTTTTGTACCATTTTAACTCCCTACCCAGCTTGCTTTTTCTTAATATCCTAATAGTTTGAATATCTGGGTTAAACCAGTATTTAGCATCCCTACAACCGTTAGACATAATTGCTGCTTGCGCCTCTAGGGTAAGCTTGCCGTCACCGTTAGTATAGCATCATGCTGTGCCGTATAGTCCCATGTGGCACAGCATTGTGCTATATGGTGCCTTCCTGACATCCGTCCCATTTGCAGCTTGCTTTCATTGAAAACCCTAATAGTTTGCATTTCAGAATGTAATGCATCTCTAAAACTAAGCTGTGTTGCATGGCAATGTGCTGTATTTGTTTCTTTCGTACCATTTTAAGTTTCTATCCAGCTTGCTTCTTATTATCCTAATAGTTTGAATATCTGGGTTTATCCAGTATTCAGCATCCCTACAACCGTTAGACTTAATTGCTGCTTGCACCTCTAGGGTAAGCCTGCCATCACCATTAGTATAGCATCATGGTGTGCCGTATAGTGCCATGCGGTACAGCATAGTGCTATATGGTGCCTTCCTGACATCCGTCCCATTTGCAGCTTGCTTTCATTGAAAACCCTAATAGTTTGCATTTCAGAATGTAATGCATCTCTAAAACTATGGTGTGTTGCATGGCAATGTGCTGTATTTGGTGCTTTTGTACCATTTTAAGTCCCTACCCAGCTTGCTTTTTCTTAATATCCTAATAGTTTGAATTTCTGGGTTAAACCAGTATTCAGCATCCCTACAACCGTTAGACATAATTGCTGCTTGCGCCTCTAGGGTAAGCTTGCCGTCACCGTTAGTATAGCATCATGCTGTGCCGTATAGTCCCATGCGGCATAGCATTGTGCTATATGGTGCCTTCCTGACATCCGTCCCATTTGCAGCTTGCTTTCATTTAAAATTTTAATAGTTTGCATTTCAGAATGTAATGCATCTCTAAAACTATGGTGTGTTGCATGGCAATGTGCTGTATTTGGTGGTTTCGTACCATTTTAAGTTTCTATCCAGCTTGCTTCTTATTATCCTAATAGTTTGAATATCTGGGTAAAACCAGTATTCAGCATCCCTACAACCGTTAGATTTAATTGCTGCTTGCACTTCTAGGGTAAGCTTGCCGTCACCGTTAGTATAGCATCATGCTGTACCTTATAGTCCCATGCGGCATAGCATTGTGCTTAATGGTGCCTTCCTGACATCCGTCCCATTTGCAGCTTGCTTTCATTGAAAACCCTAATAGTTTGCATTTCAGAATGTAATGCATCTCTAAAACTATGGTGTGGCATGGCAATGTGCTGTATTTGGTGCTTTTGTACCATTTTAAGTCCCTACCCAGCTTGCTTTTTCTTAATATCCTAATAGTTTGAATATCTGGGTTAAACCAGTATTCAGCATCCCTACAACCGTTAGACATAATTGCTGCTTGCGCCTCTAGGGTAAGCTTGCCGTCACCGTTAGTATAGCATCATGCTGTGCCGTATAGTCCCATGCGGCATAGCATTGTGCTATATGGTGCCTTCCTGACATCCGTCCCATTTGCAGCTTGCTTTCATTTAAAATCTTAATAGTTTGCATTTCAGAATGTAATGCATCTCTAAAACTAAGCTGTGTTGCATGGCAATGTGCTGTATTTGGTGCTTTCGTACCATTTTAACACCATTTTAAGTTTCTATCCAGCTTGCTTCTTATTATCCTAATAGTTTGAATATCTGGGTTTATCCAGTATTCAGCATCCCTACAACCGTTAGACTTAATTGCTGCTTGCACCTCTAGGGTAAGCTTGCCATCACCATTAGTATAGCATCATGCTGTGCCGTATAGTCCCATGCGGCATAGCATTGTGCTATATGGTGCCTTCCTGACATCCGTCCCATTTGCAGCTTGCTTTCATTGAAAACCCTAAGAGTTTGCATTTCAGAATGTAATGCATCTCTAAAACTATGGTGTGTTGCATGGCAATGTGCTGTATTTGGTGCTTTTGTACCATTTTAAGTCCCTACCCAGCTTGCTTTTTCTTATTATCCTAATAGTTTGAATAGCTGGGTTAATCCAGTATTCAGCATCCCTACAACCGTTAGACTTAATTGCTGCTTGCACCTCTAGGGTAAGCTTGCCATAACCATTAGTATAGCATCATGCTGTGCCGTATAGTCCCATGCGGCATAGCATTGTGCTATATGGTGCCTTCCTGACATCCGTCCCATTTGCAGCTTGCTTTCATTGAAAACCCTAATAGTTTGCATTTCAGAATGTAATGCATCTCTAAAACTATGGTGTGTTGCATGGCAATGTGCTGTATTTGGTGCTTCTGTACCATTTTAAGTCCCTACCCAGCTTGCTTTTTCTTAATATCCTAATAGTTTGAATATCTGGGTTAAACCAGTATTCAGCATCCCTACAACCATTAGACTTAATTGCTGCTTGCGCCTCTAGGGTAAGCTTGCCGTCACCGTTAGTATAGCATCATGCTGTGCCGTATAGTCCCATGCGGCATAGCATTGTGCTATATGGTGCCTTCCTGACATCCGTCCCATTTGCAGCTTGCTTTCATTGAAAACCCTAATAGTTTGCATTTCAGAATGTAATGCATCTCTAAAACTAAGCTGTGTTGCATGGCAATGTGCTGTATTTGGTGCTTTCGTACCATTTTAAGTCCCTATCCAGCTTGCTTCTTATTATCCTAATAGTTTGAATATCTGGGTTAATCCAGTATTCAGCTTCCCTACAACCGTTAGACATAATTGCTGCTTGCGCCTTTAGGGTAAGCTTGACGTCACCGTTAGTATAGCATCATGCTGTGCCGTATTGTACCATGCGGCATAGCATTGTGCTATATGGTGCCTTCCTAACATCCGTCCCATTTGCAGCTTGCTTTCATTTAAAATCTTAATAGTTTGCATTTCAGAATGTAATGCATCTCTAAAACTAAGCTGTGTTGCATGGCAATGTGCTGTATTTGGTGCTTTCGTACCATTTTAAGTGTCTATCCAGCTTGCTTCTTATTATCCTAATAGTTTGAATATCTGGGTTAAACCAGTATTTAGCATCCCTACAACCGTTAGACTTAATTGCTGCTTGCACCTCTAGGGTAAGCTTGCCATCACCATTAGTATAGCATCATGCTGTGCCGTATAGTGCCATGCTGCACAGCATTGTGCTATATGGTGCCTTCCTGACATCCATCCCATTTGCAGCTTGCTTTCATTGAAAACCCTAATAGTTTGCATTTCAGAATGTAATGCATCTCTAAAACTATGGTGTGTTGCATGGCAATGTGCTGTATTTGGTGCTTTTGTACCATTTTAACTCCCTACCCAGCTTGCTTTTTCTTAATATCCTAATAGTTTGAATATCTGGGTTAAACCAGTATTTAGCATCCCTACCACCGTTAGACATAATTGCTGCTTGCGCCTCTAGGGTAAGCTTGCCGTCACCGTTAGTATAGCATCATGCTGTGCCGTATAGTCCCATGCGGCACAGCATTGTGCTATATGGTGCCTTCCTGACATCCGTCCCATCTGCAGCTTGCTTTAATTGAAAATCCTAATAGTTTGCATTTCAGAATGTATTGCATCTCTAAAACTATGCTGTTTTGCATGGCAATGAGCTGTATTTGGTGCTTTCGTACCATTTTAACTCCCTATCCAGCTTGCTTCTTATTATCCTAAAAGTGTGAATATCTGGGTTAATCCAGTATTCAGCATCCCTACAACCGTTAGACTTAATTGCTGCTTGCACCTCTAGGGTAAGCTTGCCATAACCATTAGTATAGCATCATGCTGTGCCGTATAGTCCCATGCGGCATAGCATTGTGCTATATGGTGCCTTCCTGACATCCGTCCCATTTGCAGCTTGCTTTCATTGAAAACCCTAATAGTTTGCATTTCAGAATGTAATGCATCTCTAAACTATGGTGTGTTGCATGGCAATGTGCTCTATTTGGTGCTTTTGTACCATTTTAAGTCCCTACCCAGCTTGCTTTTTCTTAATATCCTAATAGTTTGAATATCTGGGTTAAACCAGTAATCAGCATCCCTACAACCGTTAGACTTAATTGCTGCTTGCGCCTCTAGGGTAAGCTTGCCGTCACCGTTAGTATAGCATCATGCTGTGCCGTATAGTCCCATGCGGCATAGCATTGTGCTATATGGTGCCTTCCTGACATCCGTCCCATTTGCAGCTTGCTTTCATTGAAAACCCTAATAATTTGCATTTCAGAATGTAATGCATCTCTAAAACTAAGCTGTGTTGCATGGCAATGTGCTGTATTTGGTGCTTTCGTACCATTTTAAGTTTCTATCCAGCTTGCTTCTTATTATCCTAATAGTTTGAATATCTGGGTTTATCCAGTATTCAGCATCCCTACAACCGTTAGACTTAATTGCTGCTTGCACCTCTAGGGTAAGCTTGCCATCACCATTAGTATAGCATCATGCTGTGCCGTATAGTCCCATGCGGCATAACATGGTGCTATATGGTGCCTTCCTGACATCCGTCCCATTTGCAGCTTGCTTTCATTGAAAACCCTAATAGTTTGCATTTCAGAATGTAATGCATCTCTAAAACTATGGTGTGTTGCATGGCAATGTGCTGTATTTGGTGCTTTTGTACAATTTTAATTCGCTACCCAGCTTGCTTTTTCTTAATATCCTAATAGTTTGAATATCTGGGTTAAACCAGTAATCAGCATCCCTACAACCGTTAGACATAATTGCTGCTTGCGCCTCTAGGGTAAGCTTGCCGCCACCGTTAGTATAGCATCATGCTGTGCCGTATAGACCCATGCGGCATAGCATTGTGCTATATGGTGCCTTCCTGACATCCGTCCCATTTGCAGCTTGCTTTCATTGAAAACCCTAATAGTTTGCATTTCAGAATGTAATGCATCTCTAAAACTAAGCTGTGTTGCATGGCAATGTGCTGTATTTGGTGCTTTCGTACCATTTTAATTTTCTATCCAGCTTGCTTCTTATTATCCTAATAGTTTGAATATCTGGGTTTATCCAGTATTCAGCATCCCTACAACCGTTACACTTAATTGCTGCTTGCACCTCTAGGGTAAGCTTGCCATCACCATTAGTATAGCATCATGCTGTGCTGTATAGTCCCATGTGGCATAGCATTGTGCTATATGGTGCCTTCCTGACATCCGTCCCATTTGCAGCTTGCTTTCATTGAAAACCCTAATAGTTTGCATTTCAGAATGTAATGCATCTCTAAAACTATGGTGTGTTGCATGGCAATGTGCTGTATTTGGTGCTTTTGTACCATTTTAAGTCCCTACCCAGCTTGCTTTTTCTTAATATCCTAATAGTTTGAATATCTGGGTTAAACCAGTATTCAGCATCCCTACAACCGTTAGACATAATTGCTGCTTGCGCCTCTAGGGTAAGCTTGCCGTCACCGTTAGTATAGCATCATGCTGTGCCGTGTAGTCCCATGCGGCATAGCATTGTGCTATATGGTGCCTTCCTGACATCCGTCCCATTTGCAGCTTGCTTTCATTTAAAATCTTAATAGTTTGCATTTCAGAATGTAATGCATCTCTAAAACTAAGCTGTGTTGCATGGCAATGTGCTGTATTTGGTGCTTTCGTACCATTTTAACACCATTTTAAGTTTCTATCCAGCTTGCTTCTTATTATCCTAATAGTTTGAATATCTGGGTTTATCCAGTATTCAGCATCCCTACAACCGTTAGACTTAATTGCTGCTTGCACCTCTAGGGTAAGCTTGCCATCACCATTAGTATAGCATCATGCTGTGCCGTATAGTGCCATGCGGTACAGCATTGTGCTATATGGTGCCTTCCTGACATCCGTCCCATTTGCAGCTTGCTTTCATTGAAAACCCTAATAGTTTGCATTTCAGAATGTAATGCATCTCTAAAACTATGGTGTGTTGCATGGCAATGTGCTGTATTTGGTGCTTTTGTACCATTTTAAGTCCCTACCCAGCTTGCTTTTTCTTAATATCCTAATAGTTTGAATTTCTGGGTTAAACCAGTATTCAGCATCCCTACAACCGTTAGACATAATTGCTGCTTGCACCTCTAGGGTAAGCTTGCCATCACCGTTAGTATAGCATCATGCTGTGCCGTATAGTCCCATGCGGCATAGCATTGTGCTATATGGTGCCTTCCTGACATCCGTCCCATTTGCAGCTTGCTTTCATTTAAAATCTTAATAGTTTGCATTTCAGAATGTAATGCATCTCTAAAACTATGGTGTGTTGCATGGCAATGTGCTGTATTTGGTGGTTTCGCACCATTTTAAGTTTCTATCCAGCTTGCTTCTTATTATCCTAATAGTTTGAATATCTGGGTAAAACCAGTATTCAGCATCCCTACAACCGTTAGATTTAATTGCTGCTTGCACCTCTAGGGTAAGCTTGCCGTCACCGTTAGTATAGCATCATGCTGTAACTTATAGTCCCATGCGGCATAGCATTGTGCTTAATGGTGCCTTCCTGACATCCGTCCCATTTGCAGCTTTCTTTCATTGAAAACCCTAATAGTTTGCATTTTAGAATGTAATGCATCTCTAAAACTATGGTGTGGCATGGCAATGTGCTGTATTTGGTGCTTTTGTACCATTTTAACTCCCTACCCAGCTTGCTTTTTCTTAATATCCTAATAGTTTGAATATCTGGGTTAAACCAGTATTTAGCATCCCTACAACCGTTAGACATAATTGCTGCTTGCGCCTCTAGGGTAAGCTTGCCGTCACCGTTAGTATAGCATCATGCTGTGCCGTATAGTCCCATGCGGCACAGCATTGTGCTATATGGTGCCTTCCTGACATCCGTCCCATTTGCAGCTTGCTTTCATTGAAAATCCTAATAGTTTGCATTTCAGAATGTATTGCATCTCTAAAACTATGCTGTTTTGCATGGCAATGAGCTGTATTTGGTGCTTTCGTACCATTTTAATTCCCTATCCAGCTTGCTTCTTATTATCCTAATAGTGTGAATATCTGGGTTAATCCAGTATTCAGCATCCCTACAACCGTTAGACTTAATTGCTGCTTGCACCTCTAGGGTAAGCTTGCCATCACCATTAGTGTAGCATCATGCTGTGCCGTATTGTCCCATGTGGCATAGCATTGTGCTATATGGTGCCTTCCTGACATCCGTCCCATTTGCAGCTTGCTTTCATTGAAAACCCTAATAGTTTGCATTTCAGAATGTAATGCATCTCTAAAACTATGGTGTGTTGCATGGCAATGTGCTGTATTTGGTGCTTTTGTACCATTTTAAGTCCCTACCCAGCTTGCTTTTTCTTAATATCCTAATAGTTTGAATATCTGGGTTAAACCAGTAATCAGCATCCCTACAACCGTTAGACATAATTGCTGCTTGCGCCTCTAGGGTAAGCTTGCCGTCACCGTTAGTATAGCATCATGCTGTGCCGTATAGTCCCATGCGGCATAGCATTGTGCTATATGGTGCCTTCCTGACATCCGTCCCATTTGCAGCTTGCTTTCATTGAAAACCCTAATAGTTTGCATTTCAGAATGTAATGCATCTCTAAAACTAAGCTGTGTTGCATGGCAATGTGCTGTATTTGGTGCTTTCGTACCATTTTAAGTTTCTATCCAGCTTGCTTCTTATTATCCTAATAGTTTGAATATCTGGGTTTATCCAGTATTCAGCATCCCTACAACCGTTAGACTTAATTGCTGCTTGCACCTCTAGGGTAAGCTTGCCATCACCATTAGTATAGCATCATGCTGTGCCGTATAGTCCCATGCGGCATAGCATTGTGCTTAATGGTGCCTTCCTGACATCCGTCCCATTTGCAGCTTGCTTTCATTGAAAACCCTAATAGTTTGCATTTCAGAATGTAATGCATCTCTAAAACATAGCTGTGTTGCATGGCAATGTGCTGTATTTGGTGCTTTCGTACCATTTTAAGTTTCTATCCAGCTTGCTTCTTATTATCCTAATAGTTTGAATATCTGGGTTTATCCAGTATTCAGCATCCCTACAACCGTTACACTTAATTGCTGCTTGCACCTCTAGGGTAAGCTTGCCATCACCATTAGTATAGCATCATGCTGTGCTGTATAGTCCCATGCGGCATAGCATTGTGCTATATGGTGCCTTCCTGACATCCGTCCCATTTGCAGCTTGCTTTCATTGAAAACCCTAATAGTTTGCATTTCAGAATGTAATGCATCTCTAAAACTATGGTGTGTTGCATGGCAATGTGCTGTATTTGGTGCTTTTGTACCATTTTAACACCATTTTAAGTTTCTATCCAGCTTGCTTCTTATTATCCTAATAGTTTGAATATCTGGGTTTATCCAGTATTCAGCATCCCTACAACCGTTAGACTTAATTGCTGCTTGCACCTCTAGGGTAAGCTTGCCATCACCATTAGTATAGCATCATGCTGTGCCGTATAGTCCCATGCGGCATAGCATTGTGCTATATGGTGCCTTCCTGACATCCGTCCCATTTGCAGCTTGCTTTCATTTAAAATCTTAATAGTTTGCATTTCAGAATGTAATGCATCTCTAAAACTAAGCTGTGTTGCATGGCAATGTGCTGTATTTGGTGCTTTCGTACCATTTTAACACAATTTTAAGTTTCTATCCAGCTTGCTTCTTATTATCCTAATAGTTTGAATATCTGGGTTTATCCAGTATTCAGCATCCCTACAACCGTTACACTTAATTGCTGCTTGCACCTCTAGGGTAAGCTTGCCGTCACCGTTAGTATAGCATCATGCTGTACCTTATAGTCCCATGCGGCATAGCATTGTGCTTAATGGTGCCTTCCTGACATCCGTCCCATTTGCAGCTTGCTTTCATTGAAAACCCTAATAGTTTGCATTTCAGAATGTAATGCATCTCTAAAACTATTGTGTGGCATGGCAATGTGCTGTATTTGGTGCTTTTGTACCATTTTAAGTCCCTACCCAGCTTGCTTTTTCTTAATATCCTAATAGTTTGAATATCTGGGTTAAACCAGTAGTCAGCATCCCTACAACCGTTAGACATAATTGCTGCTTGCGCCTCTAGGGTAAGCTTGCCGTAACCGTTAGTATAGCATCATGCTGTGCCGTATAGTCCCATGCGGCATAGCATTGTGCTATATGGTGCCTTCCTGACATCCGTCCCATTTGCAGCTTGCTTTCATTGAAAACCCTAATAGTTTGCATTTCAGAATGTAATGCATCTCTAAAACTAAGCTGTGTTGCATGGCAATGTGCTGTATTTGGTGCTTTCGTACCATTTTAAGTTTCTATCCAGCTTGCTTCTTATTATCCTAATAGTTTGAATATCTGGGTTTATCCAGTATTCAGCATCCCTACAACCGTTAGACTTAATTGCTGCTTGCACCTCTAGGGTAAGCTTGCCATCACCATTAGTATAGCATCATGCTGTGCCGTATAGTCCCATGCGGCATAGCATTGTGCTTAATGGTGCCTTCCTGACATCCGTCCCATTTGCAGCTTGCTTTCATTGAAAACCCTAATAGTTTGCATTTCAGAATGTAATGCATCTCTAAAACATAGCTGTGTTGCATGGCAATGTGCTGTATTTGGTGCTTTCGTACCATTTTAAGTTTCTATCCAGCTTGCTTCTTATTATCCTAATAGTTTGAATATCTGGGTTTATCCAGTATTCAGCATCCCTACAACCGTTACACTTAATTGCTGCTTGCACCTCTAGGGTAAGCTTGCCATCACCATTAGTATAGCATCATGCTGTGCTGTATAGTCCCATGCGGCATAGCATTGTGCTATATGGTGCCTTCCTGACATCCGTCCCATTTGCAGCTTGCTTTCATTGAAAACCCTAATAGTTTGCATTTCAGAATGTAATGCATCTCTAAAACTATGGTGTGTTGCATGGCAATGTGCTGTATTTGGTGCTTTTGTACCATTTTAACACCATTTTAAGTTTCTATCCAGCTTGCTTCTTATTATCCTAATAGTTTGAATATCTGGGTTTATCCAGTATTCAGCATCCCTACAACCGTTAGACTTAATTGCTGCTTGCACCTCTAGGGTAAGCTTGCCATCACCATTAGTATAGCATCATGCTGTGCCGTATAGTCCCATGCGGCATAGCATTGTGCTATATGGTGCCTTCCTGACATCCGTCCCATTTGCAGCTTGCTTTCATTTAAAATCTTAATAGTTTGCATTTCAGAATGTAATGCATCTCTAAAACTAAGCTGTGTTGCATGGCAATGTGCTGTATTTGGTGCTTTCGTACCATTTTAACACCATTTTAAGTTTCTATCCAGCTTGCTTCTTATTATCCTAATAGTTTGAATATCTGGGTTTATCCAGTATTCAGCATCCCTACAACCGTTAGACTTAATTGCTGCTTGCACCTCTAGGGTAAGCTTGCCGTCACCGTTAGTATAGCATCATGCTGTACCTTATAGTCCCATGCGGCATAGCATTGTGCTTAATGGTGCCTTCCTGACATCCGTCCCATTTGCAGCTTGCTTTCATTGAAAACCCTAATAGTTTGCATTTCAGAATGTAATGCATCTCTAAAACTATGGTGTGGCATGGCAATGTGCTGTATTTGGTGCTTTTGTACCATTTTAAGTCCCTACCCAGCTTGCTTTTTCTTAATATCCTAATAGTTTGAATATCTGGGTTAAACCAGTATTCAGCTTCCCTACAACCTTTAGACTTAATTGCTGCTTGCGCCTCTAGGGTAAGCTTGCCGTCACCGTTAGTATAGCATCATGCTGTGCCGTATAGTGCCATGCGGTACAGCATTGTGCTATATGTTGCCTTCCTGACATCCATCCCATTTGCAGCTTGCTTTCATTGAAAACCCTAATAGTTGGCATTTCAGAATGTAATGCATCTCTAAAACTATGGTGTGTTGCATGGCAATGTGCTGTATTTGGTGCTTTTGTACCATTTTAAGTCCCTACCCAGCTTGCTTTTTCTTAATATCCTAATAGTTTGAATATCTGGGTTAAACCAGTATTCAGCATCCCTACAACCGTTAGACATAATTGCTGCTTGCGCCTCTAGGGTAAGCTTGCCGTCACCGTTAGTATAGCATCATGCTGTGCCGTATAGTCCCATGCGGCATAGCATTGTGCTATATGGTGCCTTCCTGACATCCGTCCCATTTGCAGCTTGCTTTCATTTAAAATCTTAATAGTTTGCATTTCAGAATGTAATGCATCTCTAAACCTAAGCTGTGTTGCATGGCAATGTGCTGTATTTGGTGCTTTCGTACCATTTTAAGCTTCTATCCAGCTTGCTTCTTATTATCCTAATAGTTTGAATATCTGGGTTAATCCAGTATTCAGCATCCCTACAACCGTTAGACTTAATTGCTGCTTGCACCTCTAGGGTAAGCTTGCCATCACCATTAGTATAGCATCATGCTGTGCCGTATAGTGCCATGCGGTACAGCATTGTGCTATATGGTGCCTTCCTGACCTCCATCCCATTTGCAGCTTGCTTTCATTGAAAACCCTAATAGTTTGCATTTCAGAATGTAATGCATCTCTAAAACTATGGTGTGTTGCATGGCAATGTGCTGTATTTGGTGCTTTTGTACCATTTTAAGTCCCTACCCAGCTTGCTTTTTCTTAATATCCTAATAGTTTGAATATCTGGGTTAAACCAGTATTCAGCATCCCTACAACCGTTAGACATAATTGCTGCTTGCGCCTCTAGGGTAAGCTTGCCGTCACCGTTAGTATAGCATCATGCTGTGCCGTGTAGTCCCATGCGGCATAGCATTGTGCTATATGGTGCCTTCCTGACATCCGTCCCATTTGCAGCTTGCTTTCATTTAAAATCTTAATAGTTTGCATTTCAGAATGTAATGCATCTCTAAAACTAAGCTGTGTTGCATGGCAATGTGCTGTATTTGGTGCTTTCGTACCATTTTAACACCATTTTAAGTTTCTATCCAGCTTGCTTCTTATTATCCTAATAGTTTGAATATCTGGGTTTATCCAGTATTCAGCATCCCTACAACCGTTAGACTTAATTGCTGCTTGCACCTCTAGGGTAAGCTTGCCATCACCATTAGTATAGCATCATGCTGTGCCGTATAGTGCCATGCGGTACAGCATTGTGCTATATGGTGCCTTCCTGACATCCGTCCCATTTGCAGCTTGCTTTCATTGAAAACCCTAACAGTTTGCATTTCAGAATGTAATGCATCTCTAAAACTATGGTGTGTTGCATGGCAATGTGCTGTATTTGGTGCTTTTGTACCATTTTAAGTCCCTACCCAGCTTGCTTTTTCTTAATATCCTAATAGTTTGAATATCTGGGTTAAACCAGTATTCAGCATCCCTACAACCGTTAGACATAATTGCTGCTTGCGCCTCTAGGGTAAGCTTGCCGTCACCGTTAGTATAGCATCATGCTGTGCCGTGTAGTCCCATGGCAATGAGCTGTATTTGGTGCTTTCGTATCATTTTAATTCCCTATCCAGTGCAATAAGGAGTATACAGGTGCGCGGCCAACAGCAGCAGGTAGGAGGAAGGTCAGTTCCTCAAGAGTAAACAGTAAAAGAGAAAGAATATGTACCTGCGCTGGCTGTATGTATTAAATTAATACATTAAATAGAACCAATAATAATGATAAATAATAAGAATAACAATAATAATGAAAATGGATGGTTTGTTCTATATAAAAAAGTAACAATTTAATCATAACATATCACATGAAACAATTATTAAAAAATTAGGAAATTCCTCTTGCCACTAGGTGGTAATAAAAACTTGAATTTAGCTTAGCTGGACAACAATGAGTAAATGTTATGGTCTCCAATATTAGAATTGTCCATTCCTATAGGCTAGGACAGCCTCCCTCTGCGCATTCACTGTACTTAATATGTATTTACCAGATCCCCTCGTTGGTAAGCATCAGCCTTGGAACAAGTCCTTTGTATAGCTGTAGGGGTGAATCCAGGTGGAAATGAGATCCAGTGGTGGGAGATGCGTCCAAATTGTGCCAAGGAGGACACGGCTTTTGCAGGCCGCTGTGGAGCACGGAGTCCAGAAAAAGCAAATAGACACAGGTCCAATGAAAGATAGCTCAACGCGTTTCACTGGTAAGATCCAGCTTCCTCAGGAGGATTATTCTTTCTAATTCCCTATCCAGCTTGCTTCTTATTATCCTAATAGTGTGAATATCTGGGTTAATCCAGTATTCAGCATCCCTACAACCGTTAGACTTAATTGCTGCTTGCACCTCTAGGGTAAGCTTGCCATCACCATTAGTGTAGCATCATGCTGTGCCGTATTGTCCCATGTGGCATAGCATTGTGCTATATGGTGCCTTCCTGACATCCGTCCCATTTGCAGCTTGCTTTCATTGAAAACCCTAATAGTTTGCATTTCAGAATGTAATGCATCTCTAAAACTATGGTGTGTTGCATGGCAATGTGCTGTATTTGGTGCTTTTGTACCATTTTAAGTCCCTACCCAGCTTGCTTTTTCGTAATATCCTAATAGTTTGAATATCTGGGTTAAACCAGTAATCAGCATCCCTACAACCGTTAGACATAATTGCTGCTTGCGCCTCTAGGGTAAGCTTGCCGTCACCGTTAGTATAGCATCATGCTGTGCCGTATAGTCCCATGCGGCATAGCATTGTGCTATATGGTGCCTTCCTGACATCCGTCCCATTTGCAGCTTGCTTTCATTGAAAACCCTAATAGTTTGCATTTCAGAATGTAATGCATCTCTAAAACTAAGCTGTGTTGCATGGCAATGTGCTGTATTTGGTGCTTTCGTACCATTTTAAGTTTCTATCCAGCTTGCTTCTTATTATCCTAATAGTTTGAATATCTGGGTTTATCCAGTATTCAGCATCCCTACAACCGTTAGACTTAATTGCTGCTTGCACCTCTAGGGTAAGCTTGCCATCACCATTAGTATAGCATCATGCTGTGCCGTATAGTCCCATGCGGCATAGCATTGTGCTTAATGGTGCCTTCCTGACATCCGTCCCATTTGCAGCTTGCTTTCATTGAAAACCCTAATAGTTTGCATTTCAGAATGTAATGCATCTCTAAAACATAGCTGTGTTGCATGGCAATGTGCTGTATTTGGTGCTTTCGTACCATTTTAAGTTTCTATCCAGCTTGCTTCTTATTATCCTAATAGTTTGAATATCTGGGTTTATCCAGTATTCAGCATCCCTACAACCGTTACACTTAATTGCTGCTTGCACCTCTAGGGTAAGCTTGCCATCACCATTAGTATAGCATCATGCTGTGCTGTATAGTCCCATGCGGCATAGCATTGTGCTATATGGTGCCTTCCTGACATCCGTCCCATTTGCAGCTTGCTTTCATTGAAAACCCTAATAGTTTGCATTTCAGAATGTAATGCATCTCTAAAACTATGGTGTGTTGCATGGCAATGTGCTGTATTTGGTGCTTTTGTACCATTTTAACACCATTTTAAGTTTCTATCCAGCTTGCTTCTTATTATCCTAATAGTTTGAATATCTGGGTTTATCCAGTATTCAGCATCCCTACAACCGTTAGACTTAATTGCTGCTTGCACCTCTAGGGTAAGCTTGCCATCACCATTAGTATAGCATCATGCTGTGCCGTATAGTCCCATGCGGCATAGCATTGTGCTATATGGTGCCTTCCTGACATCCGTCCCATTTGCAGCTTGCTTTCATTTAAAATCTTAATAGTTTGCATTTCAGAATGTAATGCATCTCTAAAACTAAGCTGTGTTGCATGGCAATGTGCTGTATTTGGTGCTTTCGTACCATTTTAACACCATTTTAAGTTTCTATCCAGCTTGCTTCTTATTATCCTAATAGTTTGAATATCTGGGTTTATCCAGTATTCAGCATCCCTACAACCGTTAGACTTAATTGCTGCTTGCACCTCTAGGGTAAGCTTGCCATCACCATTAGTATAGCATCATGCTGTGCCGTATAGTGCCATGCGGTACAGCATTGTGCTATATGGTGCCTTCCTGACATCCGTCCCATTTGCAGCTTGCTTTCATTGAAAACCCTAATAGTTTGCATTTCAGAATGTAATGCATCTCTAAAACTATGGTGTGTTGCATGGCAATGTGCTGTATTTGGTGCTTTTGTACCATTTTAAGTCCCTACCCAGCTTGCTTTTTCTTAATATCCTAATAGTTTGAATTTCTGGGTTAAACCAGTATTCAGCATCCCTACAACCGTTAGACATAATTGCTGCTTGCGCCTCTAGGGTAAGCTTGCCGTCACCGTTAGTATAGCATCATGCTGTGCCGTATAGTCCCATGCGGCATAGCATTGTGCTATATGGTGCCTTCCTGACATCCGTCCCATTTGCAGCTTGCTTTCATTTAAAATCTTAATAGTTTGCATTTCAGAATGTAATGCATCTCTAAAACTATGGTGTGTTGCATGGCAATGTGCTGTATTTGGTGGTTTCGTACCATTTTAAGTTTCTATCCAGCTTGCTTCTTATTATCCTAATAGTTTGAATATCTGGGTTTATCCAGTATTCAGCATCTCTACAACCGTTAGACTTAATTGCTGCTTGCACCTCTAGGGTAAGCTTGCCATCACCATTAGTATAGCATCATGCTGTGCCGTATAGTCCCATGCGGCATAGCATTGTGCTTAATGGTGCCTTCCTGACATCCGTCCCATTTGCAGCTTGCTTTCATTGAAAACCCTAATAGTTTGCATTTCAGAATGTAATGCATCTCTAAAACATAGCTGTGTTGCATGGCAATGTGCTGTATTTGGTGCTTTCGTACCATTTTAAGTTTCTATCCAGCTTGCTTCTTATTATCCTAATAGTTTGAATATCTGGGTTTATCCAGTATTCAGCATCCCTACAACCGTTACACTTAATTGCTGCTTGCACCTCTAGGGTAAGCTTGCCATCACCATTAGTATAGCATCATGCTGTGCTGTATAGTCCCATGCGGCATAGCATTGTGCTATATGGTGCCTTCCTGACATCCGTCCCATTTGCAGCTTGCTTTCATTGAAAACCCTAATAGTTTGCATTTCAGAATGTAATGCATCTCTAAAACTATGGTGTGTTGCATGGCAATGTGCTGTATTTGGTGCTTTTGTACCATTTTAACACCATTTTAAGTTTCTATCCAGCTTGCTTCTTATTATCCTAATAGTTTGAATATCTGGGTTTATCCAGTATTCAGCATCCCTACAACCGTTAGACTTAATTGCTGCTTGCACCTCTAGGGTAAGCTTGCCATCACCATTAGTATAGCATCATGCTGTGCCGTATAGTCCCATGCGGCATAGCATTGTGCTATATGGTGCCTTCCTGACATCCGTCCCATTTGCAGCTTGCTTTCATTTAAAATCTTAATAGTTTGCATTTCAGAATGTAATGCATCTCTAAAACTAAGCTGTGTTGCATGGCAATGTGCTGTATTTGGTGCTTTCGTACCATTTTAACACCATTTTAAGTTTCTATCCAGCTTGCTTCTTATTATCCTAATAGTTTGAATATCTGGGTTTATCCAGTATTCAGCATCCCTACAACCGTTAGACTTAATTGCTGCTTGCACCTCTAGGGTAAGCTTGCCGTCACCGTTAGTATAGCATCATGCTGTACCTTATAGTCCCATGCGGCATAGCATTGTGCTTAATGGTGCCTTCCTGACATCCGTCCCATTTGCAGCTTGCTTTCATTGAAAACCCTAATAGTTTGCATTTCAGAATGTAATGCATCTCTAAAACTATGGTGTGGCATGGCAATGTGCTGTATTTGGTGCTTTTGTACCATTTTAAGTCCCTACCCAGCTTGCTTTTTCTTAATATCCTAATAGTTTGAATATCTGGGTTAAACCAGTATTCAGCTTCCCTACAACCTTTAGACTTAATTGCTGCTTGCGCCTCTAGGGTAAGCTTGCCGTCACCGTTAGTATAGCATCATGCTGTGCCGTATAGTGCCATGCGGTACAGCATTGTGCTATATGGTGCCTTCCTGACATCCATCCCATTTGCAGCTTGCTTTCATTGAAAACCCTAATAGTTGGCATTTCAGAATGTAATGCATCTCTAAAACTATGGTGTGTTGCATGGCAATGTGCTGTATTTGGTGCTTTTGTACCATTTTAAGTCCCTACCCAGCTTGCTTTTTCTTAATATCCTAATAGTTTGAATATCTGGGTTAAACCAGTATTCAGCATCCCTACAACCGTTAGACATAATTGCTGCTTGCGCCTCTAGGGTAAGCTTGCCGTCACCGTTAGTATAGCATCATGCTGTGCCGTATAGTCCCATGCGGCATAGCATTGTGCTATATGGTGCCTTCCTGACATCCGTCCCATTTGCAGCTTGCTTTCATTTAAAATCTTAATAGTTTGCATTTCAGAATGTAATGCATCTCTAAACCTAAGCTGTGTTGCATGGCAATGTGCTGTATTTGGTGCTTTCGTACCATTTTAAGTTTCTATCCAGCTTGCTTCTTATTATCCTAATAGTTTGAATATCTGGGTTAATCCAGTATTCAGCATCCCTACAACCGTTAGACTTAATTGCTGCTTGCACCTCTAGGGTAAGCTTGCCATCACCATTAGTATAGCATCATGCTGTGCCGTATAGTGCCATGCGGTACAGCATTGTGCTATATGGTGCCTTCCTGACCTCCATCCCATTTGCAGCTTGCTTTCATTGAAAACCCTAATAGTTTGCATTTCAGAATGTAATGCATCTCTAAAACTATGGTGTGTTGCATGGCAATGTGCTGTATTTGGTGCTTTTGTACCATTTTAAGTCCCTACCCAGCTTGCTTTTTCTTAATATCCTAATAGTTTGAATATCTGGGTTAAACCAGTATTCAGCATCCCTACAACCGTTAGACATAATTGCTGCTTGCGCCTCTAGGGTAAGCTTGCCGTCACCGTTAGTATAGCATCATGCTGTGCCGTGTAGTCCCATGCGGCATAGCATTGTGCTATATGGTGCCTTCCTGACATCCGTCCCATTTGCAGCTTGCTTTCATTTAAAATCTTAATAGTTTGCATTTCAGAATGTAATGCATCTCTAAAACTAAGCTGTGTTGCATGGCAATGTGCTGTATTTGGTGCTTTCGTACCATTTTAACACCATTTTAAGTTTCTATCCAGCTTGCTTCTTATTATCCTAATAGTTTGAATATCTGGGTTTATCCAGTATTCAGCATCCCTACAACCGTTAGACTTAATTGCTGCTTGCACCTCTAGGGTAAGCTTGCCATCACCATTAGTATAGCATCATGCTGTGCCGTATAGTGCCATGCGGTACAGCATTGTGCTATATGGTGCCTTCCTGACATCCGTCCCATTTGCAGCTTGCTTTCATTGAAAACCCTAACAGTTTGCATTTCAGAATGTAATGCATCTCTAAAACTATGGTGTGTTGCATGGCAATGTGCTGTATTTGGTGCTTTTGTACCATTTTAAGTCCCTACCCAGCTTGCTTTTTCTTAATATCCTAATAGTTTGAATATCTGGGTTAAACCAGTATTCAGCATCCCTACAACCGTTAGACATAATTGCTGCTTGCGCCTCTAGGGTAAGCTTGCCGTCACCGTTAGTATAGCATCATGCTGTGCCGTGTAGTCCCATGCGGCATAGCATTGTGCTATATGGTGCCTTCCTGACATCCGTCCCATTTGCAGCTTGCTTTCATTTAAAATCTTAATAGTTTGCATTTCAGAATGTAATGCATCTCTAAAACTAAGCTGTGTTGCATGGCAATGTGCTGTATTTGGTGCTTTCGTACCATTTTAACACCATTTTAAGTTTCTATCCAGCTTGCTTCTTATTATCCTAATAGTTTGAATATCTGGGTTTATCCAGTATTCAGCATCCCTACAACCGTTAGACTTAATTGCTGCTTGCACCTCTAGGGTAAGCTTGCCATCACCATTAGTATAGCATCATGCTGTGCCGTATAGTGCCATGCGGTACAGCATTGTGCTATATGGTGCCTTCCTGACATCCGTCCCATTTGCAGCTTGCTTTCATTGAAAACCCTAATAGTTTGCATTTCAGAATGTAATGCATCTCTAAAACTATGGTGTGTTGCATGGCAATGTGCTGTATTTGGTGCTTTTGTACCATTTTAAGTCCCTACCCAGCTTGCTTTTTCTTAATATCCTAATAGTTTGAATTTCTGGGTTAAACCAGTATTCAGCATCCCTACAACCGTTAGACATAATTGCTGCTTGCGCCTCTAGGGTAAGCTTGCCGTCACCGTTAGTATAGCATCATGCTGTGCCGTATAGTCCCATGCGGCATAGCATTGTGCTATATGGTGCCTTCCTGACATCCGTCCCATTTGCAGCTTGCTTTCATTTAAAATCTTAATAGTTTGCATTTCAGAATGTAATGCATCTCTAAAACTATGGTGTGTTGCATGGCAATGTGCTGTATTTGGTGGTTTCGTACCATTTTAAGTTTCTATCCAGCTTGCTTCTTATTATCCTAATAGTTTGAATATCTGGGTAAAACCAGTATTCAGCATCCCTACAACCGTTAGATTTAATTGCTGCTTGCACCTCTAGGGTAAGCTTGCCGTCACTGTTAGTATAGCATCATGCTGTACCTTATAGTCCCATGCGGCATAGCATTGTGCTTAATGGTGCCTTCCTGACATCCGTCCCATTTGCAGCTTGCTTTCATTGAAAACCCTAATAGTTTGCATTTCAGAATGTAATGCATCTCTAAAACTATGGTGTGGCAGGGCAATGTGCTGTATTTGGTGCTTTTGTACCATTTTAACTCCCTACCCAGCTTGCTTTTTCTTAATATCCTAATAGTTTGAATATCTGTGTTAAACCAGTATTCAGCATCCCTACAACCGTTAGACATAATTGCTGCTTGCGCCTCTAGGGTAAGCTTGCCGTCACCGTTAGTATAGCATCATGCTGTGCCGTATAGTCCCATGCGGCACAGCATTGTGCTATATGGTGCCTTCCTGACATCCGTCCCATTTGCAGCTTGCTTTCATTGAAAATCCTAATAGTTTGCATTTCAGAATGTATTGCATCTCTAAAACTATGCTGTTTTGCATGGCAATGACCTGTATTTGGTGCTTTCGTACCATTTTAACACCATTTTAAGTTTCTATCCAGCTTGCATCTTATTATCCTAATAGTTTGAATATCTGGGTTTATCCAGTATTCAGCATCCCTACAACCGTTACACTTAATTGCTGCTTGCACCTCTAGGGTAAGCTTGCCGTCACCGTTAGTATAGCATCATGCTGTGCCGTATAGTCCCATGCGGCATAGCATTGTGCTATATGGTGCCTTCCTGACATCCGTCCCATTTGCAGCTTGCTTTCATTTAAAATCTTAATAGTTTGCATTTCAGAATGTAATGCATCTCTAAAACTAAGCTGTGTTGCATGGCAATGTGCTGTATTTGGTGCTTTCGTACCATTTTAACACCATTTTAAGTTTCTATCCAGCTTGCTTCTTATTATCCTAATAGTTTAAATATCTGGGTTTATCCAGTATTCAGCATCCCTACAACCGTTAGACTTAATTGCTGCTTGCACCTCTAGGGTAAGCATGCCATCACCATTAGTATAGCATCATGCTGTGCCGTATATTCCCATGCGGCATAGCATTGTGCTATATGGTGCCTTCCTGACATCCGTCCCATTTGCAGCTTGCTTTCATTGAAAACCCTAATAGTTTGCATTTCAGAATGTAATGCATCTCTAAAACTAAGCTGTGTTGCATGACAATGTGCTGTATTTGGTGCTTTCGTACCATTTTAAGTTTCTATCCAGCTTGCTTCTTATTATCCTAATAGTTTGAATATCTGGGTTTATCCAGTATTCAGCATCCCTACAACCGTTACACTTAATTGCTGCTTGCACCTCTAGGGTAAGCTTGCCATCACCATTAGTATAGCATCATGCTGTGCCGTATAGTCCCATGCGGCATAGCATTGTGCTATATGGTGCCTTCCTGACATCCGTCCCATTTGCAGCTTGCTTTCATTGAAAACCCTAATAGTTTGCATTTCAGAATGTAATGCATCTCTAAAACTATGGTGTGTTGCATGGCAATGTGCTGTATTTGGTGCTTTTGTACCATTTTAAGTCCCTACCCAGCTTGCTTTTTCTTAATATCCTAATAGTTTGAATATCTGGTTTTAACCAGTATTCAGCATCCCTACAACCGTTAGACTTAATTGCTGCTTGCGCCTCTAGGGTAAGCTTGCCGTCACCGTTAGTATAGCATCATGCTGTGCCGTGTAGTCCCATGCGGCATAGCATTGTACTATATGGTGCCTTCCTGACATCCGTCCCATTTGCAGCTTGCTTTCATTTAAAATCTTAATAGTTTGCATTTCAGAATGTAATGCATCTCTAAAACTAAGCTGTGTTGCATGGCAATGTGCTGTATTTGGTGCTTTCGTACCATTTTAAGTTTCTATCCAGCTTGCTTCTTATTATCCTAATAGTTTGAATATCTGGGTTTATCCAGTATTCAGCATCCCTACAACCGTTAGACTTAATTGCTGCTTGCACCTCTAGGGTAAGCTTGCCATCACCATTAGTATAGCATCATGCTGTGCCGTATAGTCCCATGCGGCATAGCATTGTGCTATATGGTGCCTTCCTGACATCCGTCCCATTTGCAGCTTGCTTTCATTGAAAACCCTAATAGTTTGCATTTCAGAATGTAATGCATCTCTAAAACTATGGTGTGTTGCATGGCAATGTGCTGTATTTGGTGCTTTCGTACCATTTTAACACCATTTTAAGTTTCTATCCAGCTTGCTTCTTATTATCCTAATAGTTTGAATATCTGGGTTTATCCAGTATTCAGCATCCCTACAACCGTTACACTTAATTGCTGCTTGCACCTCTAGGGTAAGCTTGCCATCACCATTAGTATAGCATCATGCTGTGCCGTATAGTCCCATGCGGCATAGCATTGTGCTATATGGTGCCTTCCTGACATCCGTCCCATTTGCAGCTTGCTTTCATTTAAAATCTTAATAGTTTGCATTTCAGAATGTAATGCATCTCTAAAACTAAGCTGTGTTGCATGGCAATGTGCTGTATTTGGTGCTTTCGTACCATTTTAACACCATTTTAAGTTTCTATCCAGCTTGCTTCTTATTATCCTAATAGTTTGAATATCTGGGTTTATCCAGTATTCAGCATCCCTACAACCGTTAGACTTAATTGCTGCTTGCACCTCTAGGGTAAGTTTGCCATCACCATTAGTATAGCATCATGCTGTGCTGTATAGTGCCATGCGGTACAGCATTGTGCTATATGGTGCCTTCCTGACATCCGTCCCATTTGCAGCTTGCTTTCATTGAAAACCCTAATAGTTTGCATTTCAGAATGTAATGCATCTCTAAAACTTTGGTGTGTTGCATGGCAATGTGCTGTATTTGGTGCTTTTGTACCATTTTAAGTCCCTACCCAGCTTGCTTTTTCTTAATATCCTAATAGTTTGAATTTCTGGGTTAAACCAGTATTCAGCATCCCTACAACCGTTAGACATAATTGCTGCTTGCGCCTCTAGGGTAAGCTTGCCGTCACCGTTAGTATAGCATCATGCTGTGCCATATAGTCCCATGCGGCATAGCATTGTGCTATATGGTGCCTTCCTGACATCCGTCCCATTTGCAGCTTGCTTTCATTTAAAATCTTAATAGTTTGCATTTCAGAATGTAATGCATCTCTAAAACTAAGCTGTGTTGCATGGCAATGTGCTGTATTTGGTGCTTTCGTACCATTTTAACACCATTTTAAGTTTCTATCCAGCTTGCTTCTTATTATCCTAATAGTTTGAATATCTGGGTTTATCCAGTATTCAGCATCCCTATAACCGTTAGACTTAATTGCTGCTTGCACCTCTAGGGTAAGCTTGCCATCACCATTAGTATAGCATCATGCTGTGCCGTATAGTGCCATGCGGTACAGCATTGTGCTATATGGTGCCTTCCTGACATCCGTCCCATTTGCAGCTTGCTTTCATTGAAAACCCTAATAGTTTGCATTTCAGAATGTAATGCATCTCTAAAACTATGGTGTGTTGCATGGCAATGTGCTGTATTTGGTGCTTTTGTGCCATTTTAAGTCCCTACCCAGCTTGCTTTTTCTTAATATCCTAATAGTTTGAATTTCTGGGTTAAACCAGTATTCAGCATCCCTACAACCGTTAGACATAATTGCTGCTTGCGCCTCTAGGGTAAGCTTGCCGTCACCGTTAGTATAGCATCATGCTGTGCCGTATAGTCCCATGCGGCATAGCATTGTGCTATATGGTGCCTTCCTGACATCCGTCCCATTTGCAGCTTGCTTTCATTTAAAATCTTAATAGTTTGCATTTCAGAATGTAATGCATCTCTAAAACTATGGTGTGTTGCATGGCAATGTGCTGTATTTGGTGGTTTCGTACCATTTTAAGTTTCTATCCAGCTTGCTTCTTTTTATCCTAATAGTTTGAATATCTGGGTAAAACCAGTATTCAGCATCCCTACAACCGTTAGATTTAATTGCTGCTTGCACCTCTAGGGTAAGCTTGCCGTCACCGTTAGTATAGCATCATGCTGTACCTTATAGTCCCATGCGGCATAGCATTGTGCTTAATGGTGCCTTCCTGACATCCGTCCCATTTGCAGCTTGCTTTCATTGAAAACCCTAATAGTTTGCATTTCAGAATGTAATGCATCTCTAAAACTATGGTGTGGCATGGCAATGTGCTGTATTTGGTGCTTTTGTACCATTTTAAGTCCCTACCCAGCTTGCTTTTTCTTAATATCCTAATAGTTTGAATATCTGGGTTAAACCAGTATTCAGCTTCCCTACAACCTTTAGACTTAATTGCTGCTTGCGCCTCTAGGGTAAGCTTGCCGTCACCGTTAGTATAGCATCATGCTGTGCCGTATAGTGCCATGCGGTACAGCATTGTGCTATATGGTGCCTTCCTGACATCCATCCCATTTGCAGCTTGCTTTCATTGAAAACCCTAATAGTTGGCATTTCAGAATGCAATGCATCTCTAAAACTATGGTGTGTTGCATGGCAATGTGCTGTATTTGGTGCTTTTGTACCATTTTAAGTCCCTACCCAGCTTGCTTTTTCTTAATATCCTAATAGTTTGAATATCTGGGTTAAACCAGTATTCAGCTTCCCTACAACCGTTAGACATAATTGCTGCTTGCGCCTCTAGGGTAAGCTTGCCGTCACCGTTAGTATA
Source organism: Pseudophryne corroboree (assembly GCF_028390025.1). Classification (NCBI taxonomy): domain Eukaryota; kingdom Metazoa; phylum Chordata; class Amphibia; order Anura; family Myobatrachidae; genus Pseudophryne; species Pseudophryne corroboree. The sequence continues at coordinate 659,276,885 of NC_086444.1, forward strand.
GCATCATGCTGTGCCGTATAGTGCCATGAGGTACAGCATTGTGCTATATGGTGCCTTCCTGACATCCATCCCATTTGCAGCTTGCTTTCATTGAAAACCCTAATAGTTGGCATTTCAGAATGTAATGCATCTCTAAAACTATGGTGTGTTGCATGGCAATGTGCTGTATTTGGTGCTTTTGTACCATTTTAAGTCCCTACCCAGCTTGCTTTTTCTTAATATCCTAATAGTTTGAATATCTGGGTTAAACCAGTATTCAGCATCCCTACAACCGTTAGACATAATTGCTGCTTGTGCCTCTAGGGTAAGCTTGCCGTCACCGTTAGTATAGCATCATGCTGTGCCGTATAGTCCCATGCGGCATAGCATTGTGCTATATGGTGCCTTCCTGACATCCGTCCCATTTGCAGCTTGCTTTCATTTAAAATCTTAATAGTTTGCATTTCAGAATGTAATGCATCTCTAAAACTAAGCTGTGTTGCATGGCAATGTGCTGTATTTGGTGCTTTCGTACCATTTTAAGTTTCTATCCAGCTTGCTTCTTATTATCCTAATAGTTTGAATATCTGGGTTAATCCAGTATTCAGCATCCCTACAACCGTTAGACTTAATTGCTGCTTGCACCTCTAGGGTAAGCTTGCCATCACCATTAGTATAGCATCATGCTGTGCCGTATAGTGCCATGCGGTACAGCATTGTGCTATATGGTGCCTTCCTGACATCCATCCCATTTGCAGCTTGCTTTCATTGAAAACCCTAATAGTTTGCATTTCAGAATGTAATGCATCTCTAAAACTATGGTGTGTTGCATGGCAATGTGCTGTATTTGGTGGTTTCGTACCATTTTAAGTTTCTATCCAGCTTGCTTCTTATTATCCTAATAGTTTGAATATCTGGGTAAAACCAGTATTCAGCATCCCTACAACCGTTAGACTTAATTGCTGCTTGCGCCTCTAGGGTAAGCTTGCCGTCACCGTTAGTATAGCATCATGCTGTGCCGTATAGTCCCATGCGGCATAGCATTGTGCTATATGGTGCCTTCCTGACATCCATCCCATTTGCAGCTTGCTTTCATTTAAAATCTTAATAGTTTGCATTTTAGAATGTAATGCATCTCTAAAACTAAGCTGTGTTGCATGGCAATGTGCTGTATTTGGTGCTTTCGTACCATTTTAAGTTTCTATCCAGCTTGCTTCTTATTATCCTAATAGTTTGAATATCTGGGTTAATCCAGTATTCAGCATCCCTACAACCGTTAGACTTAATTGCTGCTTGCACCTCTAGGGTAAGCTTGCCATCACCATTAGTATAGCATCATGCTGTGCCGTGTAGTGCCATGCGGTACAGAATTGTGCTATATGGTGCCTTCCTGACATCCATCCCATTTGCAGCTTGCTTTCATTGAAAACCCTAATAGTTTGCATTTCAGAATGTAATGCATCTCTAAAACTATGGTGTGTTGCATGGCAATGTGCTGTATTTGGTGGTTTCGTACCATTTTAAGTTTCTATCCAGCTTGCTTCTTATTATCCTAATAGTTTGAATATCTGGGTAAAACCAGTATTCAGCATCCCTACAACCGTTAGACTTAATTGCTGCTTGCGCTTCTAGGGTAAGCTTGCCGTCACCGTTAGAATAGCATCATGCTGTGCTGTATAGTGCCATGCGGTACAGCATTGTGCTATATGGTGCCTTCCTGACATCCATCCCATTTGCAGCTTGCTTTCATTGAAAACCCTAATAGTTTGCATTTCAGAATGTAATGCATCTCTAAAACTAAGCTGTGTTGCATGGCAATGTGCTGTATTTGGTGCTTTCGTACCATTTTAACACCATTTTAAGTTTCTATCCAGCTTGCTTCTTATTATCCTAATAGTTTGAATATCTGGGTTTATCCAGTATTCAGCATCCCTACAACCGTTACACTTAATTGCTGCTTGCACCTCTAGGGTAAGCTTGCCATCACCATTAGTATAGCATCATGCTGTGCCGTATAGTCCCATGCGGCATAGCATTGTGCTATATGGTGCCTTCCTGACATCCGTCCCATTTGCAGCTTGCTTTCATTGAAAACCCTAATAGTTTGCATTTCAGAATGTAATGCATCTCTAAAACTATGGTGTGTTGCATGGCAATGTGCTGTATTTGGTGCTTTTGTACCATTTTAAGTCCCTACCCAGCTTGCTTTTTCTTAATATCCTAATAGTTTGAATATCTGGGATAAACCAGTATTCAGCATCCCTACAACCGTTAGACATAATTGCTGCTTGCGCCTCTAGGGTAAGCTTGCCGTCACCGTTAGTATAGCATCATGCTGTGCCGTGTAGTCCCATATGGCATAGCATTGTGCTATATGGTGCCTTCCTGACATCCGTCCCATTTGCAGCTTGCTTTCATTTAAAATCTTAATAGTTTGCATTTCAGAATGTAATGCATCTCTAAAACTAAGCTGTGTTGCATGGCAATGTGCTGTATTTGGTGCTTTCGTACCATTTTAACACCATTTTAAGTTTCTATCCAGCTTGCTTCTTATTATCCTAATAGTTTGAATATCTGGGTTTATCCAGTATTCAGCATCCCTACAACCGTTAGACTTAATTGCTGCTTGCACCTCTAGGGTAAGCTTGCCATCACCATTAGTATAGCATCATGCTGTGCCGTATAGTGCCATGCGGTACAGCATTGTGCTATATGGTGCCTTCCTGACATCCGTCCCATTTGCAGCTTGCTTTCATTGAAAACCCTAATAGTTTGCATTTCAGAATGTAATGCATCTCTAATACTATGGTGTGTTGCATGGCAATGTGCTGTATTTGGTGCTTTTGTACCATTTTAAGTCCCTACACAGCTTGCTTTTTCTTAATATCCTAATAGTTTGAATTTCTGGGTTAAACCAGTATTCAGCATCCCTACAACCGTTAGACATAATTGCTGCTTGCGCCTCTAGGGTAAGCTTGCCGTCACCGTTAGTATAGCATCATGCTGTGCCGTATAGTCCCATGCGGCATAGCATTGTGCTATATGGTGCCTTCCTGACATCCGTCCCATTTGCAGCTTGCTTTCATTTAAAATCTTAATAGTTTGCATTTCAGAATGTAATGCATCTCTAAAACAATGGTGTGTTGCATGGCAATGTGCTGTATTTGGTGGTTTCGTACCATTTTAAGTTTCTATCCAGCTTGCTTCTTATTATCCTAATAGTTTGAATATCTGGGTAAAACCAGTATTCAGCATCCCTACAACCGTTAGATTTAATTGCTGCTTGCACCTCTAGGGTAAGCTTGCCATCACCGTTAGTATAGCATCATGCTGTACCTTATAGTCCCATGCGGCATAGCATTGTGCTTAATGGTGCCTTCCTGACATCCGTCCCATTTGCAGCTTGCTTTCATTGAAAACCCTAATAGTTTTCATTTCAGAATGTAATGCATCTCTAAAACTGTGGTGTGGCATGGCAATGTGCTGTATTTGGTGCTTTTGTACCATTTTAAGTCCCTACCCAGCTTGCTTTTTCTTAATATCCTAAAAGTTTGAATATCTGGGTTAAACCAGTATTCAGCATCCCTACAACCGTTAGATTTAATTGCTGCTTGCACCTCTAGGGTAAGCTTGCCATCACCATTAGTATAGCATCATGCTGTGCCGTATAGTCCCATGCGGCATAGCATTGTGCTATATGGTGCCTTCCTGACATCCGTCCCATTTGCAGCTTGCTTTCATTGAAAACCCTAATAGTTTGCATTTCAGAATGTAATGCATCTCTAAAACTAAGCTGTGTTGCATGGCAATGTGCTGTATTTGGTGCTTTCGTACCATTTTAAGTTTCTATCCAGCTTGCTTCTTATTATCCTAATAGTTTGAATATCTGGGTTAAACCAGTATTTAGCATCCCTACAACCGTTAGACTTAATTGCTGCTTGCACCTCTAGGGTAAGCTTGCCATCACCATTAGTATAGCATCATACTGTGCCGTATAGTGCCATGCTGCACAGCATTGTGCTATATGGTGCCTTCCTGACATCCGTCCCATTTGCAGCTTGCTTTCATTGAAAACCCTAATAGTTTGCATTTCAGAATGTAATGCATCTCTAAAACTATGGTGTGTTGCTTGGCAATGTGCTGTATTTGGTGCTTTCGTACCATTTTAACTCCCTACCCAGCTTGCTTTTTCTTAATATCCTAATAGTTTGAATATCTGGGTTAAACCAGTATTTAGCATCCCTACAACCGTTAGACATAATTGCTGCTTGCGCCTCTAGGGTAAGCTTGCCGTCACCGTTAGTATAGCATCATGCTGTGCCGTATAGTCCCATGCGGCACAGCATTGTGCTATATGGTGCCTTCCTGACATCCGTCCCATTTGCAGCTTGCTTTCATTAAAAATCCTAATAGTTTGCATTTCAGAATGTATTGCATCTCTAAAACTACGCTGTTTTGCATGGCAATGAGCTGTATTTGGTGCTTTCGTACCATTTTAACTCCCTACCCAGCTTGCTTTTTCTTAATATCCTAATAGTTTGAATATCTGGGTTAAACCAGTATTCAGCATCCCTACAACCGTTAGACATAATTGCTGCTTGCGCCTCTAGGGTAAGCTTGCCATCACCGTTAGTATAGCATCATGCTGTGCCGTATAGTCCCATGCGGCACAGCATTGTGCTATATGGTGCCTTCCTGACATCCGTCCCATTTGCAGCTTGCTTTCATTGAAAACCCTAATAGTTTGCATTTCAGAATGTAATGCATCTCTAAAACTAAGCTGTGTTGCATGGCAATGTGCAGTATTTGGTGCTTTCGTACCATTTTAAGTTTCTATCCAGCTTGCTTCTTATTATCCTAATAGTTTGAATATCTGGGTTTATCCAGTATTCAGCATCCCTACAACCGTTACACTTAATTGCTGCTTGCACCTCTAGGGTAAGCTTGCCATCACCATTAGTATAGCATCATGCTGTGCTGTATAGTCCCATGCGGCATAGCATTGTGCTATATGGTGCCTTCCTGACATCCGTCCCATTTGCAGCTTGCTTTCATTGAAAACCCTAATAGTTTGCATTTCAGAATGTAATGCATCTCTAAAACTATGGTGTGTTGCATGGCAATGTGCTGTATTTGGTGCTTTTGTAACATTTTAAGTCCCTACCCAGCTTGCTTTTTCTTAATATCCTAATAGTTTGAATATCTGGGTTAAACCAGTATTCAGCATCCCTACAACCGTTAGACATAATTGCTGCTTGCGCCTCTAGGGTAAGCTTGCCGTCACCGTTAGTATAGCATCATGCTGTGCCGTGTAGTCCCATGCGGCATAGCATTGTGCTATATGGTGCCTTCCTGACATCCGTCCCATTTGCAGCTTGCTTTCATTGAAAACCCTAATAGTTTGCATTTCAGAATGTAATGCATCTCTAAAACTATGGTGTGTTGCATGGCAATGTGCTGTATTTGGTGCTTTTGTAACATTTTAAGTCCCTACCCAGCTTGCTTTTTCTTAATATCCTAATAGTTTGAATATCTGGGTTAAACCAGTATTCAGCATCCCTACAACCGTTAGACATAATTGCTGCTTGCGCCTCTAGGGTAAGCTTGCCGTCACTGTTAGTATAGCATCATGCTGTGCCGTGTAGTCCCATGCGGCATAGCATTGTGCTATATGGTGCCTTCCTGACATCCGTCCCATTTGCAGCTTGCTTTCATTGAAAACCCTAATAGTTTGCATTTCAGAATGTAATGCATCTCTAAAACTAAGCTGTGTTGCATGGCAATGTGCTGTATTTGGTGCTTTCGTACCATTTTAACACCATTTTAAGTTTCTATCCAGCTTGCTTCTTAATATCCTAATAGTTTGAATATCTGGGTTTATCCAGTATTCAGCATCCCTACAACCGTTAGACTTAATTGCTGCTTGCACCTCTAGGGTAAGCTTGCCAACACCATTAGTATAGCATCATGCTGTGCCGTATAGTGCCATGCTGCACAGCATTGTGCTATATGGTGCCTTCCTGACATCCGTCCCATTTGCAGCTTGCTTTCATTGAAAACCCTAATAGTTTGCATTTCAGAATGTAATGCATCTCTAAAGCTATGGTGTGTTGCATGGCAATGTGCTGTATTTGGTGCTTTTGTACCATTTTAACTCCCTACCCAGCTTGCTTTTTCTTAATATCCTAATAGTTTGAATATCTGGGTTAAACCAGTATTTAGCATCCCTACAACCGTTAGACATAATTGCTGCTTGCGCCTCTAGGGTAAGCTTGCCGTCACCGTTAGTATAGCATCATGCTGTGCCGTATAGTCCCATGCGGCACAGCATTGTGCTATATGGTGCCTTCCTGACATCCGTCCCATTTGCAGCTTGCTTTCATTGAAAATCCTAATAGTTTGCATTTCAGAATGTATTGCATCTCTAAAACTATGCTGTTTTGCATGGCAATGAGCTGTATTTGGTGCTTTCGTACCATTTTAACTCCCTACCCAGCTTGCTTTTTCTTAATATCCTAATAGTTTGAATATCTGGGTTAAACCAGTATTTAGCATCCCTACAACCGTTAGACATAATTGCTGCTTGCGCCTCTAGGGTAAGCTTGCCGTCACCGTTAGTATAGCATCATGCTGTGCCGTATAGTCCCATGCGGCACAGCATTGTGCTATATGGTGCCTTCCTGACATCCGTCCCATTTGCAGCTTGCTTTCATTGAAAACCCTAATAGTTTGCATTTCAGAATGTAATGCATCTCTAAAACTAAGCTGTGTTGCATGGCAATGTGCTGTATTTGGTGCTTTCGTACCATTTTAAGTTTCTATCCATCTTGCTTCTTATTATCCTAATAGTTTGAATATCTGGGTTTATCCAGTATTCAGCATCCCTACAACCGTTACACTTAATTGCTGCTTGCACTTCTAGGGTAAGCTTGCCATCACCATTAGTATAGCATCATGCTGTGCTGTATAGTCCCATGCGGCATAGCATTGTGCTATATGGTGCCTTTCTGACATCCGTCCCATTTGCAGCTAACTTTCATTGAAAACCCTAATAGTTTGCATTTCAGAATGTAATGCATCTCTAAAACTATGGTGTGTTGCATGGCAATGTGCTGTATTTGGTGCTTTTGTAACATTTTAAGTCCCTACCCAGCTTGCTTTTTCTTAATATCCTAATAGTTTGAATATCTGGGTTAAACCAGTATTCAGCATCCCTACAACTGTTAGACATAATTGCTGCTTGCGCCTCTAGGGTAAGCTTGCCGTCACCGTTAGTATAGCATCATGCTGTGCCGTGTAGTCCCATGCGGCATAGCATTGTGCTATATGGTGCCTTCCTGACATCCGTCCCATTTGCAGCTTGCTTTCATTTAAAATCTTAATAGTTTGCATTTCAGAATGTAATGCATCTCTAAAACTAAGCTGTGTTGCATGGCAATGTGCTGTATTTGGTGCTTTCGTACAATTTTAAGACCATTTTAAGTTTCTATCCAGCTTGCTTCTTATTATCCTAATAGTTTGAATATCTGGGTTTATCCAGTATTCAGCATCCCTACAACCGTTAGACTTAATTGCTGCTTGCACCTCTAGGGTAAGCTTGCCATCACCATTAGTATAGCATCATGCTGTGCCGTATAGTGCCATGCGGTACAGCATTGTGCTATATGGTGCCTTCCTGACATCCGTCCCATTTGCAGCTTGCTTTCATTGAAAACCCTAATAGTTTGCATTTTAGAATGTAATGCATCTCTAATACTATGGTGTGTTGCATGGCAATGTGCTGTATTTGGTGCTTTTGTACCATTTTAAGTCCCTACCCAGCTTGCTTTTTCTTAATATCCTAATAGTTTGAATTTCTGGGTTAAACCAGTATTCAGCATCCCTACAACCGTTAGACATAATTGCTGCTTGCGCCTCTAGGGTAAGCTTGCCGTCACCGTTAGTATAGCATCATGCTGTGCCGTATAGTCCCATGCGGCATAGCATTGTGCTATATGGTGCCTTCCTGACATCCGTCCCATTTGCAGCTTGCTTTCATTTAAAATCTTAATAGTTTGCATTTCAGAATGTAATGCATCTCTAAAACTATGGTGTGTTGCATGGCAATGTGCTGTATTTGGTGGTTTCGTACCATTTTAAGTCTCTATCCAGCTTGCTTCTTATTATCCTAATAGTTTGAATATCTGGGTAAAACCAGTATTCAGCATCCCTACAACCGTTAGATTTAATTGCTGCTTGCACCTCTAGGGTAAGCTTGCCGTCACCGTTAGTATAGCATTATGCTGTACCTTATAGTCCCATGCGGCATAGCATTGTGCTTAATGGTGCCTTCCTGACATCCGTCCCATTTGTAGCTTGCTTTCATTGAAAACCCTAATAGTTTGCATTTCAGAATGTAATGCATCTCTAAAACTATGGTTTGGCATGGCAATGTGCTGTATTTGGTGCTTTTGTACCATTTTAAGTCCCTACCCAGCTTGCTTTTTCTTAATATCCTAATAGTTTGAATATCTGGGTTAAACCAGTATTCAGCATCCCTACAACCGTTAGATTTAATTGCTGCTTGCACCTCTAGGGTAAGCTTGCCATCACCATTAGTATAGCATCATGCTGTGCCGTATAGTCCCAAGCGGCATAGCATTGTGCTATATGGTGCCTTCCTGACATCCGTCCCATTTGCAGCTTGCTTTCATTGAAAACCCTAATAGTTTACATTTCAGAATGTAATGCATCTCTAAAACTAAGCTGTGTTGCATGGCAATGTGCTGTATTTGGTGCTTTCGTACCATTTTAAGTTTCTATCCAGCTTGCTTCTTATTATCCTAATAGTTTGAATATCTGGGTTAATCCAGTATTTAGCATCCCTACAACCGTTAGACTTAATTGCTGCTTGCACCTCTAGGGTAAGCTTGCCATCACCATTAGTATAGCATCATGCTGTGCCGTATAGTGCCATGCTGCACAGCATTGTGCTATATGGTGCCTTCCTGACATCCGTCCCATTTGCAGCTTGCTTTCATTGAAAATCCTAATAGTTTGCATTTCAGAATGTATTGCATCTCTAAAACTATGCTGTTTTGCATGGCAATGAGCTGTATTTGGTGCTTTCGTACCATTTTAACTCCCTACCCAGCTTGCTTTTTCTTAATATCCTAATAGTTTGAATATCTGGGTTAAACCAGTATTCAGCATCCCTACAACCGTTAGACATAATTGCTGCTTGCGCCTCTAGGGTAAGCTTGCCGTCACCGTTAGTATAGCATCATGCTGTGCCGTATAGTCCCATGCGGCACAGCATTGTGCTATATGGTGCCTTCCTGACATCCGTCCCATTTGCAGCTTGCTTTCATTGAAAACCCTAATAGTTTGCATTTCAGAATGTAATGCATCTCTAAAACTAAGCTGTGTTGCATGGCAATGTGCTGTATTTGGTGATTTCGTACCATTTTAAGTTTCTATCCAGCTTGCTTCTTATTATCCTAATAGTTTGAATATCTGGGTTTATCCAGTATTCAGCATCCCTACAACCGTTACACTTAATTGCTGCTTGCACCTCTAGGGTAAGCTTGCCATCACCATTAGTATAGCATCATGCTGTGCTGTATAGTCCCATGCGGCATAGCATTGTGCTATATGGTGCCTTCCTGACATCCGTCCCATTTGCAGCTTGCTTTCATTGAAAACCCTAATAGTTTGCATTTCAGAATGTAATGCATCTCTAAAACTATGGTGTGTTGCATGGCAATGTGCTGTATTTGGTGCTTTTGTAACATTTTAAGTCCCTACCCAGCTTGCTTTTTCTTAATATCCTAATAGTTTGAATATCTGGGTTAAACCAGTATTCAGCATCCCTACAACCGTTAGACATAATTGCTGCTTGCGCCTCTAGGGTAAGCTTGCCGTCACCGTTAGTATAGCATCATGCTGTGCCGTGTAGTCCCATGCGGCATAGCATTGTGCTATATGGTGCCTTCCTGACATCCGTCCCATTTGCAGCTTGCTTTCATTGAAAACCCTAATAGTTTGCATTTCAGAATGTAATGCATCTCTAAAACTATGGTGTGTTGCATGGCAATGTGCTGTATTTGGTGCTTTTGTAACATTTTAAGTCCCTACCCAGCTTGCTTTTTCTTAATATCCTAATAGTTTGAATATCTGGGTTAAACCAGTATTCAGCATCCCTACAACCGTTAGACATAATTGCTGCTTGCGCCTCTAGGGTAAGCTTGCCGTCACCGTTAGTATAGCATCATGCTGTGCCGTGTAGTCCCATGCGGCATAGCATTGTGATATATGGTGCCGTCCTGACATCCGTCCCATTTGCAGCTTGCTTTCATTGAAAACCCTAATAGTTTGCATTTCAGAATGTAATGCATCTCTAAAACTAAGCTGTGTTGCATGGCAATGTGCTGTATTTGGTGCTTTCGTACCATTTTAACACCATTTTAAGTTTCTATCCAGCTTGCTTCTTATTATCCTAATAGTTTGAATATCTGGGTTTATCCAGTATTCAGCATCCCTACAACCGTTAGACTTAATTGCTGCTTGCACCTCTAGGGTAAGCTTGCCATCACCATCAGTATAGCATCATGCTGTGCCGTATAGTGCCATGCTGCACAGCATTGTGCTATATGGTGCCTTCCTGACATCCGTCCCATTTGCAGCTTGCTTTCATTGAAAACCCTAATAGTTTGCATTTCAGAATGTAATGCATCTCTAAAACTATGGTGTGTTGCATGGCAATGTGCTGTATTTGGTGCTTTTGTACCATTTTAACTCCCTACCCAGCTTGCTTTTTCTTAATATCCTAATAGTTTGAATATCTGGGTTAAACCAGTATTTAGCATCCCTACAACCGTTAGACATAATTGCTGCTTGCGCCTCTAGGGTAAGCTTGCCGTCACCGTTAGTATAGCATCATGCTGTGCCGTATAGTCCCATGCGGCACAGCATTGTGCTATATGGTGCCTTCCTGACATCCGTCCCATTTGCAGCTTGCTTTCATTGAAAATCCTAATAGTTTGCATTTCAGAATGTATTGCATCTCTAAAACTATGCTGTTTTGCATGGCAATGAGCTGTATTTGGTGCTTTCGTACCATTTTAACTCCCTACCCAGCTTGCTTTTTCTTAATATCCTAATAGTTTGAATATCTGGGTTAAACCAGTATTCAGCATCCCTACAACCGTTAGACATAATTGCTGCTTGCGCCTCTAGGGTAAGCTTGCCGTCACCGTTAGTATAGCATCATGCTGTGCCGTGTAGTCCCATGCGGCATAGCATTGTGCTATATGTTGCCTTCCTGACATCCGTCCCATTTGCAGCTTGCTTTCATTGAAAACCCTAATAGTTTGCATTTCAGAATGTAATGCATCTCTAAAACTATGGTGTGTTGCATGGCAATGTGCTGTATTTGGTGCTTTTGTAACATTTTAAGTCCCTACCCAGCTTGCTTTTTCTTAATATCCTAATAGTTTGAATATCTGGGTTAAACCAGTATTCAGCATCCCTACAACCGTTAGACATAATTGCTGCTTGCGCCTCTAGGGTAAGCTTGCCGTCACCGTTAGTATAGCATCATGCTGTGCCGTGTAGTCCCATGCGGCATAGCATTGTGATATATGGTGCCGTCCTGACATCCGTCCCATTTGCAGCTTGCTTTCATTGAAAACCCTAATAGTTTGCATTTCAGAATGTAATGCATCTCTAAAACTAAGCTGTGTTGCATGGCAATGTGCTGTATTTGGTGCTTTCGTACCATTTTAACACCATTTTAAGTTTCTATCCAGCTTGCTTCTTATTATCCTAATAGTTTGAATATCTGGGTTTATCCAGTATTCAGCATCCCTACAACCGTTAGACTTAATTGCTGCTTGCACCTCTAGGGTAAGCTTGCCATCACCATCAGTATAGCATCATGCTGTGCCGTATAGTGCCATGCTGCATAGCATTGTGCTATATGGTGCCTTCCTGACATCCGTCCCATTTGCAGCTTGCTTTCATTGAAAACCCTAATAGTTTGCATTTCAGAATGTAATGCATCTCTAAAACTATGGTGTGTTGCATGGCAATGTGCTGTATTTGGTGCTTTTGTACCATTTTAACTCCCTACCCAGCTTGCTTTTTCTTAATATCCTAATAGTTTGAATATCTGGGTTAAACCAGTATTTAGCATCCCTACAACCGTTAGACATAATTGCTGCTTGCGCCTCTAGGGTAAGCTTGCCGTCACCGTTAGTATAGCATCATGCTGTGCCGTATAGTCCCATGCGGCACAGCATTGTGCTATATGGTGCCTTCCTGACATCCGTCCCATTTGCAGCTTGCTTTCATTGAAAATCCTAATAGTTTGCATTTCAGAATGTATTGCATCTCTAAAACTATGCTGTTTTGCATGGCAATGAGCTGTATTTGGTGCTTTCGTACCATTTTAACTCCCTACCCAGCTTGCTTTTTCTTAATATCCTAATAGTTTGAATATCTGGGTTAAACCAGTATTCAGCATCCCTACAACCGTTAGACATAATTGCTGCTTGCGCCTCTAGGGTAAGCTTGCCGTCACCGTTAGTATAGCATCATGCTGTGCCGTGTAGTCCCATGCGGCATAGCATTGTGCTATATGGTGCCTTCCTGACATCCGTCCCATTTGCAGCTTGCTTTCATTGAAAACCCTAATAGTTTGCATTTCAGAATGTAATGCATCTCTAAAACTATGGTGTGTTGCATGGCAATGTGCTGTATTTGGTGCTTTTGTAACATTTTAAGTCCCTACCCAGCTTGCTTTTTCTTAATATCCTAATAGTTTGAATATCTGGGTTAAACCAGTATTCAGCATCCCTACAACCGTTAGACATAATTGCTGCTTGCGCCTCTAGGGTAAGCTTGCCGTCACCGTTAGTATAGCATCATGCTGTGCCGTGTAGTCCCATGCGGCATAGCATTGTGATATATGGTGCCGTCCTGACATCCGTCCCATTTGCAGCTTGCTTTCATTGAAAACCCTAATAGTTTGCATTTCAGAATGTAATGCATCTCTAAAACTAAGCTGTGTTGCATGGCAATGTGCTGTATTTGGTGCTTTCGTACCATTTTAACACCATTTTAAGTTTCTATCCAGCTTGCTTCTTATTATCCTAATAGTTTGAATATCTGGGTTTATCCAGTATTCAGCATCCCTACAACCGTTAGACTTAATTGCTGCTTGCACCTCTAGGGTAAGCTTGCCATCACCATCAGTATAGCATCATGCTGTGCCGTATAGTGCCATGCTGCATAGCATTGTGCTATATGGTGCCTTCCTGACATCCGTCCCATTTGCAGCTTGCTTTCATTGAAAACCCTAATAGTTTGCATTTCAGAATGTAATGCATCTCTAAAACTATGGTGTGTTGCATGGCAATGTGCTGTATTTGGTGCTTTTGTACCATTTTAACTCCCTACCCAGCTTGCTTTTTCTTAATATCCTAATAGTTTGAATATCTGGGTTAAACCAGTATTTAGCATCCCTACAACCGTTAGACATAATTGCTGCTTGCGCCTCTAGGGTAAGCTTGCCGTCACCGTTAGTATAGCATCATGCTGTGCCGTATAGTCCCATGCGGCACAGCATTGTGCTATATGGTGCCTTCCTGACATCCGTCCCATTTGCAGCTTGCTTTCATTGAAAATCCTAATAGTTTGCATTTCAGAATGTATTGCATCTCTAAAACTATGCTGTTTTGCATGGCAATGAGCTGTATTTGGTGCTTTCGTACCATTTTAACTCCCTACCCAGCTTGCTTTTTCTTAATATCCTAATAGTTTGAATATCTGGGTTAAACCAGTATTCAGCATCCCTACAACCGTTAGACATAATTGCTGCTTGCACCTCTAGGGTAAGCTTGCCATCACCATTAGTATAGCATCATGCTGTGCTGTATAGTCCCATGCGGCATAGCATTGTGCTATATGGTGCCTTTCTGACATCCGTCCCATTTGCAGCTAACTTTCATTGAAAACCCTAATAGTTTGCATTTCAGAATGTAATGCATCTCTAATACTATGGTGTGTTGCATGGCAATGTGCTGTATTTGGTGCTTTTGTACCATTTTAAGTCCCTACCCAGCTTGCTTTTTCTTAATATCCTAATAGTTTGAATTTCTCGGTTAAACCAGTATTCAGCATCCCTACAACCGTTAGACATAATTGCTGCTTGCGCCTCTAGGGTAAGCTTGCCGTCACCGTTAGTATAGCATCATGCTGTGCCGTATAGTCCCATGCGGCATAGCATTGTGCTATATGGTGCCTTCCTGACATCCGTCCCATTTGCAGCTTGCTTTCATTTAAAATCTTAATAGTTTGCATTTCAGAATGTAATGCATCTCTAAAACTATGGTGTGTTGCATGGCAATGTGCTGTATTTGGTGGTTTCGTACCATTTTAAGTTTCTATCCAGCTTGCTTCTTATTATCCTAATAGTTTGAATATCTGGGTAAAACCAGTATTCAGCATCCCTACAACCGTTAGATTTAATTGCTGCTTGCACCTCTAGGGTAAGCTTGCCGTCACCGTTAGTATAGCATCATGCTGTACCTTATAGTCCCATGCGGCATAGCATTGTGCTTAATGGTGCCTTCCTGACATCCGTCCCATTTGCAGCTTGCTTTCATTGAAAACCCTAATAGTTTGCATTTCAGAATGTAATGCATCTCTAAAACTATGGTGTGGCATGGCAATGTGCTGTATTTGGTGCTTTTGTACCATTTTAAGTCCCTACCCAGCTTGCTTTTTCTTAATATCCTAATAGTTTGAATATCTGGGTTAAACCAGTATTCAGCATCCCTACAACCGTTAGATTTAATTGCTGCTTGCACCTCTAGGGTAAGCTTGCCATCACCATTAGTATAGCATCATGCTGTGCCGTATAGTCCCATGCGGCATCGCATTGTGCTATATGGTGCCTTCCTGACATCCGTCCCATTTGCAGCTTGCTTTCATTGAAAACCCTAATAGTTTACATTTCAGAATGTAATGCATCTCTAAAACTAAGCTGTGTTGCATGGCAATGTGCTGTATTTGGTGCTTTCGTACCATTTTAAGTTTCTATCCAGCTTGCTTCTTATTATCCTAATAGTTTGAATATCTGGGTTAAACCAGTATTTAGCATCCCTACAACCGTTAGACTTAATTGCTGCTTGCACCTCTAGGGTAAGCTTGCCATCACCATTAGTATAGCATCATGCTGTGCCGTATAGTGCCATGCTGCACAGCATTGTGCTATATGGTGCCTTCCTGACATCCGTCCCATTTGCAGCTTGCTTTCATTGAAAACCCTAATAGTTTGCATTTCAGAATGTAATGCATCTCTAAATCTATGGTGTGTTGCATGGCAATGTGCTGTATTTGGTGCTTTTGTACCATTTTAAGTCCCTACCCAGCTTGCTTTTTCTTAATATCCTAATAGTTTGAATATCTGGGTTAAACCAGTATTTAGCATCCCTACAACCGTTAGACATAATTGCTGCTTGCGCCTCTAGGGTAAGCTTGCCGTCACCGTTAGTATAGCATCATGCTGTGCCGTATAGTCCCATGCGGCACAGCATTGTGCTATATGGTGCCTTCCTGACATCCGTCCCATTTGCAGCTTGCTTTCATTGAAAATCCTAATAGTTTGCATTTCAGAATGTATTGCATCTCTAAAACTATGCTGTTTTGCATGGCAATGAGCTGTATTTGGTGCTTTCGTACCATTTTAACTCCCTACCCAGCTTGCTTTTTCTTAATATCCTAATAGTTTGAATATCTGGGTTAAACCAGTATTCAGCATCCCTACAACCGTTAGACATAATTGCTGCTTGCGCCTCTAGGGTAAGCTTGCCGTCACCGTTAGTATAGCATCATGCTGTGCCGTATAGTCCCATGCGGCACAGCATTGTGCTATATGGTGTCTTCCTGACATCCGTCCCATTTGCAGCTTGCTTTCATTGAAAATCCTAATAGTTTGCATTTCAGAATGTATTGCATCTCTAAAACTATGCTGTTTTGCATGGCAATGAGCTGTATTTGGTGCTTTCGTACCATTTTAAGTCCCTATCCAGCTTGCTTCTTATTATCCTAATAGTGTGAATATCTGGGTTAATCCAGTATTCAGCATCCCTACAACCTTTAGACTTAATTGCTGCTTGCACCTCTAGGGTAAGCTTGCCATCACCATTAGTATAGCATCATGCTGTGCCGTATAGTCCCATGCGGCATAGCATTGTGCTATATGGTGCCTTCCTGACATCCGTCCCATTTGCAGCTTGCTTTCATGGAAAACCCTAATAGTTTGCATTTCAGAATGTAATGCATCTCTAAAAATAAGCTGTGTTGCATGGCAATGTGCTGTATTTGGTGCTTTCGTACCATTTTAAGTTTCTATCCAGCTTGCTTCTTATTATCCTAATAGTTTGAATATCTGGGTTTATCCAGTATTCAGCATCCCTACAACCGTTAGACTTAATTGCTGCTTGCACCTCTAGGGTAAGCTTGCCATCACCATTAGTATAGCATCATGCTGTGCCGTACAGTCCCATGCGGCATAGCATTGTGCTTAATGGTGCCTTCCTATCATCCGTCCCATTTGCAGCTTGCTTTCATTGAAAACCCTAATAGTTTGCATTTCAGAATGTAATGCATCTCTAAAACTAAGCTGTGTTGCATGGCAATGTGCTGTATTTGGTGCTTTCGTACCATTTTAAGTTTCTATCCAGCTTGCTTCTTATTATCCTAATAGTTTGAATATCTGGGTTTATCCAGTATTCAGCATCCCTACAACCGTTAGACTTAATTGCTGCTTGCACCTCTAGGGTAAGCTTGCCGTCACCGTTAGTATAGCATCATGCTGTGCCGTGTAGTCCCATGCGGCATAGCATTGTGCTATATGGTGCCTTCCTGACATCCGTCCCATTTGCAGCTTGCTTTCATTGAAAACCCTAATAGTTTGCATTTCAGAATGTAATGCATCTCTAAAACTATGGTGTGTTGCATGGCAATGTGCTGTATTTGGTGGTTTCGTACCATTTTAAGTTTCTATCCAGCTTGCTTCTTATTATCCTAATAGTTTGAATATCTGGGTAAAACCAGTATTCAGCATCCCTACAACCGTTAGATTTAATTGCTGCTTGCACCTCTAGGGTAAGCTTGCCGTCACCGTTAGTATAGCATCATGCTGTACCTTATAGTCCCATGCGGCATAGCATTGTGCTTAATGGTGCCTTCCTGACATCCGTCCCATTTGCAGCTTGCTTTCATTGAAAACCCTAATAGTTTGCATTTCAGAATGTAATGCATCTCTAAAACTATGGTGTGGCATGGCAATGTGCTGTATTTGGTGCTTTTGTACCATTTTAAGTCCCTACCCAGCTTGCTTTTTCTTAATATCCTAATAGTTTGAATATCTGGGTTAAACCAGTATTCAGCATCCCTACAACCGTTAGATTTAATTGCTGCTTGCACCTCTAGGGTAAGCTTGCCATCACCATTAGTATAGCATCATGCTGTGCCGTATAGTCCCATGCGGCATCGCATTGTGCTATATGGTGCCTTCCTGACATCCGTCCCATTTGCAGCTTGCTTTCATTGAAAACCCTAATAGTTTACATTTCAGAATGTAATGCATCTCTAAAACTAAGCTGTGTTGCATGGCAATGTGCTGTATTTGGTGCTTTCGTACCATTTTAAGTTTCTATCCAGCTTGCTTCTTATTATCCTAATAGTTTGAATATCTGGGTTAAACCAGTATTTAGCATCCCTACAACCGTTAGACTTAATTGCTGCTTGCACCTCTAGGGTAAGCTTGCCATCACCATTAGTATAGCATCATGCTGTGCCGTATAGTGCCATGCTGCACAGCATTGTGCTATATGGTGCCTTCCTGACATCCGTCCCATTTGCAGCTTGCTTTCATTGAAAACCCTAATAGTTTGCATTTCAGAATGTAATGCATCTCTAAATCTATGGTGTGTTGCATGGCAATGTGCTGTATTTGGTGCTTTTGTACCATTTTAAGTCCCTACCCAGCTTGCTTTTTCTTAATATCCTAATAGTTTGAATATCTGGGTTAAACCAGTATTTAGCATCCCTACAACCGTTAGACATAATTGCTGCTTGCGCCTCTAGGGTAAGCTTGCCGTCACCGTTAGTATAGCATCATGCTGTGCCGTATAGTCCCATGCGGCACAGCATTGTGCTATATGGTGTCTTCCTGACATCCGTCCCATTTGCAGCTTGCTTTCATTGAAAATCCTAATAGTTTGCATTTCAGAATGTATTGCATCTCTAAAACTATGCTGTTTTGCATGGCAATGAGCTGTATTTGGTGCTTTCGTACCATTTTAACTCCCTACCCAGCTTGCTTTTTCTTAATATCCTAATAGTTTGAATATCTGGGTTAAACCAGTATTCAGCATCCCTACAACCGTTAGACATAATTGCTGCTTGCGCCTCTAGGGTAAGCTTGCCGTCACCGTTAGTATAGCATCATGCTGTGCCGTATAGTCCCATGCGGCACAGCATTGTGCTATATGGTGTCTTCCTGACATCCGTCCCATTTGCAGCTTGCTTTCATTGAAAATCCTAATAGTTTGCATTTCAGAATGTATTGCATCTCTAAAACTATGCTGTTTTGCATGGCAATGAGCTGTATTTGGTGCTTTCGTACCATTTTAAGTCCCTATCCAGCTTGCTTCTTATTATCCTAATAGTGTGAATATCTGGGTTAATCCAGTATTCAGCATCCCTACAACCGTTAGACTTAATTGCTGCTTGCACCTCTAGGGTAAGCTTGCCATCACCATTAGTATAGCATCATGCTGTGCCGTATAGTCCCATGCGGCATAGCATTGTGCTATATGGTGCCTTCCTGACATCCGTCCCATTTGCAGCTTGCTTTCATTGAAAACCCTAATAGTTTGCATTTCAGAATGTAATGCATCTCTAAAACTATGGTGTGTTGCATGGCAATGTGCTGTATTTGGTGCTTTTGTACCATTTTAAGTCCCTACCCAGCTTGCTTTTTCTTAATATCCTAATAGTTTGAATATCTGGGTTAAACCAGTAATCAGCATCCCTACAACCGTTAGACATAATTGCTGCTTGCGCCTCTAGGGTAAGCTTGCCGTCACCGTTAGTATAGCATCATGCTGTGCCGTATAGTCCCATGCGGCATAGCATTGTGCTATATGGTGCCTTCCTGACATCCGTCCCATTTGCAGCTTGCTTTCATTGAAAACCCTAATAGTTTGCATTTCAGAATGTAATGCATCTCTAAAAATAAGCTGTGTTGCATGGCAATGTGCTGTATTTGGTGCTTTCGTACCATTTTAAGTTTCTATCCAGCTTGCTTCTTATTATCCTAATAGTTTGAATATCTGGGTTTATCCAGTATTCAGCATCCCTACAACCGTTAGACTTAATTGCTGCTTGCACCTCTAGGGTAAGCTGGCCATCACCATTAGTATAGCATCATGCTGTGCCGTACAGTCCCATGCGGCATAGCATTGTGCTTAATGGTGCCTTCCTATCATCCGTCCCATTTGCAGCTTGCTTTCATTGAAAACCCTAATAGTTTGCATTTCAGAATGTAATGCATCTCTAAAACTAAGCTGTGTTGCATGGCAATGTGCTGTATTTGGTGCTTTCGTACCATTTTAAGTTTCTATCCAGCTTGCTTCTTATTATCCTAATAGTTTGAATATCTGGGTTTATCCAGTATTCAGCATCCCTACAACCGTTAGACTTAATTGCTGCTTGCACCTCTAGGGTAAGCTTGCCGTCACTGTTAGTATAGCATCATGCTGTGCCGTGTAGTCCCATGCGGCATAGCATTGTGCTATATGGTGCCTTCCTGACATCCGTCCCATTTGCAGCTTGCTTTCATTGAAAACCCTAATAGTTTGCATTTCAGAATGTAATGCATCTCTAAAACTATGGTGTGTTGCATGGCAATGTGCTGTATTTGGTGGTTTCGTACCATTTTAAGTTTCTATCCAGCTTGCTTCTTATTATCCTAATAGTTTGAATATCTGGGTAAAACCAGTATTCAGCATCCCTACAACCGTTAGACTTAATTGCTACTTGCGCCTCTAGGGTAAGCTTGCCGTCACCGTTAGTATAGCATCATGCTGTGCCGTATAGTGCCATGCGGCACAGCATTGGGCTATATGGTGCCTTCCTGACATACGTCCCATTTGCAGCTTGCTTTCATTGAAAATCCTAATAGTTTGCATTTCAGAATGTATTGCATCTCTAAATCTATGCTGTTTTGCATGGCAATGAGCTGTATTTGGTGCTTTCGTACCATTTTAAGTCCCTACCCAGCTTGCTTTTTCTTAATATCCTAATAGTTTGAATATCTGGGTTAAACCAGTAATCAGCATCCCTACAACCGTTAGACATAATTGCTGCTTGCGCCTCTAGGGTAAGCTTGCCGTCACCGTTAGTATAGCATCATGCTGTGCCGTATAGTCCCATGCGGCATAGCATTGTGCTATATGGTGCCTTCCTGACATCCGTCCCATTTGCAGCTTGCTTTCATTGAAAACCCTAATAGTTTGCATTTCAGAATGTAATGCATCTCTAAAACTAAGCTGTGTTGCATGGCAATGTGCTGTATTTGGTGCTTTCGTACCATTTTAAGTCCCTATCCAGCTTGCTTCTTATTATCCTAATAGTGTGAATATCTGGGTTAATCCAGTATTCAGCATCCCTACAACCTTTAGACTTAATTGCTGCTTGCACCTCTAGGGTAAGCTTGCCATCACCATTAGTATAGCATCATGCTGTGCCGTATAGTCCCATGCGGCATAGCATTGTGCTATATGGTGCCTTCCTGACATCCGTCCCATTTGCAGCTTGCTTTCATGGAAAACCCTAATAGTTTGCATTTCAGAATGTAATGCATCTCTAAAAATAAGCTGTGTTGCATGGCAATGTGCTGTATTTGGTGCTTTCGTACCATTTTAAGTTTCTATCCAGCTTGCTTCTTATTATCCTAATAGTTTGAATATCTGGGTTTATCCAGTATTCAGCATCCCTACAACCGTTAGACTTAATTGCTGCTTGCACCTCTAGGGTAAGCTTGCCATCACCATTAGTATAGCATCATGCTGTGCCGTACAGTCCCATGCGGCATAGCATTGTGCTTAATGGTGCCTTCCTATCATCCGTCCCATTTGCAGCTTGCTTTCATTGAAAACCCTAATAGTTTGCATTTCAGAATGTAATGCATCTCTAAAACTAAGCTGTGTTGCATGGCAATGTGCTGTATTTGGTGCTTTCGTACCATTTTAAGTTTCTATCCAGCTTGCTTCTTATTATCCTAATAGTTTGAATATCTGGGTTTATCCAGTATTCAGCATCCCTACAACCGTTAGACTTAATTGCTGCTTGCACCTCTAGGGTAAGCTTGCCGTCACCGTTAGTATAGCATCATGCTGTGCCGTGTAGTCCCATGCGGCATAGCATTGTGCTATATGGTGCCTTCCTGACATCCGTCCCATTTGCAGCTTGCTTTCATTGAAAACCCTAATAGTTTGCATTTCAGAATGTAATGCATCTCTAAAACTATGGTGTGTTGCATGGCAATGTGCTGTATTTGGTGGTTTCGTACCATTTTAAGTTTCTATCCAGCTTGCTTCTTATTATCCTAATAGTTTGAATATCTGGGTAAAACCAGTATTCAGCATCCCTACAACCGTTAGATTTAATTGCTGCTTGCACCTCTAGGGTAAGCTTGCCGTCACCGTTAGTATAGCATCATGCTGTACCTTATAGTCCCATGCGGCATAGCATTGTGCTTAATGGTGCCTTCCTGACATCCGTCCCATTTGCAGCTTGCTTTCATTGAAAACCCTAATAGTTTGCATTTCAGAATGTAATGCATCTCTAAAACTATGGTGTGGCATGGCAATGTGCTGTATTTGGTGCTTTTGTACCATTTTAAGTCCCTACCCAGCTTGCTTTTTCTTAATATCCTAATAGTTTGAATATCTGGGTTAAACCAGTATTCAGCATCCCTACAACCGTTAGATTTAATTGCTGCTTGCACCTCTAGGGTAAGCTTGCCATCACCATTAGTATAGCATCATGCTGTGCCGTATAGTCCCATGCGGCATCGCATTGTGCTATATGGTGCCTTCCTGACATCCGTCCCATTTGCAGCTTGCTTTCATTGAAAACCCTAATAGTTTACATTTCAGAATGTAATGCATCTCTAAAACTAAGCTGTGTTGCATGGCAATGTGCTGTATTTGGTGCTTTCGTACCATTTTAAGTTTCTATCCAGCTTGCTTCTTATTATCCTAATAGTTTGAATATCTGGGTTAAACCAGTATTTAGCATCCCTACAACCGTTAGACTTAATTGCTGCTTGCACCTCTAGGGTAAGCTTGCCATCACCATTAGTATAGCATCATGCTGTGCCGTATAGTGCCATGCTGCACAGCATTGTGCTATATGGTGCCTTCCTGACATCCGTCCCATTTGCAGCTTGCTTTCATTGAAAACCCTAATAGTTTGCATTTCAGAATGTAATGCATCTCTAAATCTATGGTGTGTTGCATGGCAATGTGCTGTATTTGGTGCTTTTGTACCATTTTAAGTCCCTACCCAGCTTGCTTTTTCTTAATATCCTAATAGTTTGAATATCTGGGTTAAACCAGTATTTAGCATCCCTACAACCGTTAGACATAATTGCTGCTTGCGCCTCTAGGGTAAGCTTGCCGTCACCGTTAGTATAGCATCATGCTGTGCCGTATAGTCCCATGCGGCACAGCATTGTGCTATATGGTGTCTTCCTGACATCCGTCCCATTTGCAGCTTGCTTTCATTGAAAATCCTAATAGTTTGCATTTCAGAATGTATTGCATCTCTAAAACTATGCTGTTTTGCATGGCAATGAGCTGTATTTGGTGCTTTCGTACCATTTTAACTCCCTACCCAGCTTGCTTTTTCTTAATATCCTAATAGTTTGAATATCTGGGTTAAACCAGTATTCAGCATCCCTACAACCGTTAGACATAATTGCTGCTTGCGCCTCTAGGGTAAGCTTGCCGTCACCGTTAGTATAGCATCATGCTGTGCCGTATAGTCCCATGCGGCACAGCATTGTGCTATATGGTGTCTTCCTGACATCCGTCCCATTTGCAGCTTGCTTTCATTGAAAATCCTAATAGTTTGCATTTCAGAATGTATTGCATCTCTAAAACTATGCTGTTTTGCATGGCAATGAGCTGTATTTGGTGCTTTCGTACCATTTTAAGTCCCTATCCAGCTTGCTTCTTATTATCCTAATAGTGTGAATATCTGGGTTAATCCAGTATTCAGCATCCCTACAACCGTTAGACTTAATTGCTGCTTGCACCTCTAGGGTAAGCTTGCCATCACCATTAGTATAGCATCATGCTGTGCCGTATAGTCCCATGCGGCATAGCATTGTGCTATATGGTGCCTTCCTGACATCCGTCCCATTTGCAGCTTGCTTTCATTGAAAACCCTAATAGTTTGCATTTCAGAATGTAATGCATCTCTAAAACTATGGTGTGTTGCATGGCAATGTGCTGTATTTGGTGCTTTTGTACCATTTTAAGTCCCTACCCAGCTTGCTTTTTCTTAATATCCTAATAGTTTGAATATCTGGGTTAAACCAGTAATCAGCATCCCTACAACCGTTAGACATAATTGCTGCTTGCGCCTCTAGGGTAAGCTTGCCGTCACCGTTAGTATAGCATCATGCTGTGCCGTATAGTCCCATGCGGCATAGCATTGTGCTATATGGTGCCTTCCTGACATCCGTCCCATTTGCAGCTTGCTTTCATTGAAAACCCTAATAGTTTGCATTTCAGAATGTAATGCATCTCTAAAAATAAGCTGTGTTGCATGGCAATGTGCTGTATTTGGTGCTTTCGTACCATTTTAAGTTTCTATCCAGCTTGCTTCTTATTATCCTAATAGTTTGAATATCTGGGTTTATCCAGTATTCAGCATCCCTACAACCGTTAGACTTAATTGCTGCTTGCACCTCTAGGGTAAGCTGGCCATCACCATTAGTATAGCATCATGCTGTGCCGTACAGTCCCATGCGGCATAGCATTGTGCTTAATGGTGCCTTCCTATCATCCGTCCCATTTGCAGCTTGCTTTCATTGAAAACCCTAATAGTTTGCATTTCAGAATGTAATGCATCTCTAAAACTAAGCTGTGTTGCATGGCAATGTGCTGTATTTGGTGCTTTCGTACCATTTTAAGTTTCTATCCAGCTTGCTTCTTATTATCCTAATAGTTTGAATATCTGGGTTTATCCAGTATTCAGCATCCCTACAACCGTTAGACTTAATTGCTGCTTGCACCTCTAGGGTAAGCTTGCCGTCACTGTTAGTATAGCATCATGCTGTGCCGTGTAGTCCCATGCGGCATAGCATTGTGCTATATGGTGCCTTCCTGACATCCGTCCCATTTGCAGCTTGCTTTCATTGAAAACCCTAATAGTTTGCATTTCAGAATGTAATGCATCTCTAAAACTATGGTGTGTTGCATGGCAATGTGCTGTATTTGGTGGTTTCGTACCATTTTAAGTTTCTATCCAGCTTGCTTCTTATTATCCTAATAGTTTGAATATCTGGGTAAAACCAGTATTCAGCATCCCTACAACCGTTAGACTTAATTGCTACTTGCGCCTCTAGGGTAAGCTTGCCGTCACCGTTAGTATAGCATCATGCTGTGCCGTATAGTGCCATGCGGCACAGCATTGGGCTATATGGTGCCTTCCTGACATACGTCCCATTTGCAGCTTGCTTTCATTGAAAATCCTAATAGTTTGCATTTCAGAATGTATTGCATCTCTAAATCTATGCTGTTTTGCATGGCAATGAGCTGTATTTGGTGCTTTCGTACCATTTTAAGTCCCTACCCAGCTTGCTTTTTCTTAATATCCTAATAGTTTGAATATCTGGGTTAAACCAGTAATCAGCATCCCTACAACCGTTAGACATAATTGCTGCTTGCGCCTCTAGGGTAAGCTTGCCGTCACCGTTAGTATAGCATCATGCTGTGCCGTATAGTCCCATGCGGCATAGCATTGTGCTATATGGTGCCTTCCTGACATCCGTCCCATTTGCAGCTTGCTTTCATTGAAAACCCTAATAGTTTGCATTTCAGAATGTAATGCATCTCTAAAACTAAGC
This sequence comes from Pseudophryne corroboree, assembly GCF_028390025.1. Classification (NCBI taxonomy): domain Eukaryota; kingdom Metazoa; phylum Chordata; class Amphibia; order Anura; family Myobatrachidae; genus Pseudophryne; species Pseudophryne corroboree. The sequence continues at coordinate 659,302,062 of NC_086444.1, forward strand.
TGTGTTGCATGGCAATGTGCTGTATTTGGTGCTTTCGTACCATTTTAAGTCCCTATCCAGCTTGCTTCTTATTATCCTAATAGTGTGAATATCAGGGTTAATCCAGTATTCAGCATCCCTACAACCGTTACACTTAATTGCTGCTTGCACCTCTAGGGTAAGCTTGCCATCACCATTAGTATAGCATCATGCTGTGCCGTATAGTCCCATGCGGCATAGCATTGTGCTATATGGTGCCTTCCTGACATCCGTCCCATTTGCAGCTTGCTTTCATTGAAAACCCTAATAGTTTGCATTTCAGAATGTAATGCATCTCTTAAACTATGGTGTGTTGCATGGCAATGTGCTGTATTTGGTGCTTTCGTACCATTTTAACACCATTTTAAGTTTCTATCCAGCTTGCTTCTTATTATCCTAATAGTTTGAATATCTGGGTTTATCCAGTATTCAGCATCCCTACAACCGTTACACTTAATTGCTGCTTGCACCTCTAGGGTAAGCTTGCCATCACCATTAGTATAGCATCATGCTGTGCCGTATAGTCCCATGCGGCATAGCATTGTGCTATATGGTGCCTTCCTGACATCCGTCCCATTTGCAGCTTGCTTTCATTTAAAATCTTAATAGTTTGCATTTCAGAATGTAATGCATCTCTAAAACTAAGCTGTGCTGCATGGCAATGTGCTGTATTTGGTGCTTTCGTACCATTTTAACATCATTTTAAGTTTCTATCCAGCTTGCTTCTTATTATCCTAATAGTTTGAATATCTGGGTTTATCCAGTATTCAGCATCCCTACAACCGTTAGACTTAATTGCTGCTTGCACCTCTAGGGTAAGCTTGCCATCACCGTTAGTATAGCATCATGCTGTACCTTATAGTCCCATGCGGCATAGCATTGTGCTTAATGGTGCCTTCCTGACATCCGTCCCATTTGCAGCTTGCTTTCATTGAAAATCCTAATAGTTTGCATTTCAGAATGTTTTGCATCTCTAAATCTATGCTGTTTTGCATGGCAATGAGCTGTATTTGGTGCTTTCGTACCATTTTAAGTCCCTACCCAGCTTGCTTTTTCTTAATATCCTAATAGTTTGAATATCTGGGTTAAACCAGTAATCAGCATCCCTACAACCATTAGACATAATTGCTGCTTGCGCCTCTAGGGTAAGCTTGCCGTCACCGTTAGTATAGCATCATGCTGTGCCGTATAGTCCCATGCGGCATAGCATTGTGCTATATGGTGCCTTCCTGACATCCGTCCCATTTGCAGCTTGCTTTCATTGAAAACCCTAATAGTTTGCATTTCAGAATGTAATGCATCTCTAAAACTAAGCTGTGTTGCATGGCAATGTGCTGTATTTGGTGCTTTCGTACCATTTTAAGTTTATATCCAGCTTGCTTCTTATTATCCTAATAGTTTGAATATCTGGGTTTATCCAGTATTCAGCATCCCTACAACCGTTAGACTTAATTGCTGCTTGCACCTCTAGGGTAAGCTTGCCATCACCATTAGTATAGCATCATGCTGTGCCGTACAGTCCCATGCGGCATAGCATTGTGCTTAATGGTGCCTTCCTGACATCCGTCCCATTTGCAGCTTGCGTTCATTGAAAACCCTAATAGTTTGCATTTCAGAATGTAATGCATCTCTAAAACTAAGCTGTGTTGCATGGCAATGTGCTGTATTTGGTGCTTTCGTACCATTTTAAGTCCCTATCCAGCTTGCTTCTTATTATCCTAATAGTGTGAATATCTGGGTTAATCCAGTATTCAGCATCCCTACAACCGTTACACTTAATTGCTGCTTGCACCTCTAGGGTAAGCTTGCCATCACCATTAGTATAGCATCATGCTGTGCCGTATAGTCCCATGCGGCATAGCATTGTGCTATATGGTGCCTTCCTGACATCCGTCCCATTTGCAGCTTGCTTTCATTGAAAACCCTAATAGTTTGCATTTCAGAATGTAATGCATCTCTAAAACTATGGTGTGTTGCATGGCAATGTGCTGTATTTGGTGCTTTCGTACCATTTTAACACCATTTTAAGTTTCTATCCAGCTTGCTTCTTATTATCCTAATAGTTTGAATATCTGGGTTTATCCAGTATTCAGCATCCCTACAACCGTTACACTTAATTGCTGCTTGCACCTCTAGGGTAAGCTTGCCATCACCATTAGTATAGCATCATGCTGTGCCGTATAGTCCCAAGCGGCATAGCATTGTGCTATATGGTGCCTTCCTGACATCCGTCCCATTTGCAGCTTGCTTTCATTTAAAATCTTAATAGTTTGCATTTCAGAATGTAATGCATCTCTAAAACTAAGCTGTGTTGCATGGCAATGTGCTGTATTTGGTGCTTTTGTACCATTTTAACACCATTTTAAGTTTCTATCCAGCTTGCTTCTTATTATCCTAATAGTTTGAATATCTGGGTTTATCCAGTATTCAGCATCCCTACAACCGTTAGACTTAATTGCTGCTTGCACCTCTAGGGTAAGCTTGCCATCACCGTTAGTATAGCATCATACTGTACCTTATAGTCCCATGCGGCATAGCATTGTGCTTAATGGTGCCTTCCTGACATCCGTCCCATTTGCAGCTTGCTTTCATTGAAAACCCTAATAGTTTGCATTTCAGAATGTAATGCATCTCTAAAACTATGGTGTGTTGCATGGCAATGTGCTGTATTTGGTGGTTTCGTACCATTTTAAGTTTCTATCCAGCTTGCTTCTTATTATCCTAATAGTTTGAATATCTGGGTAAAACCTGTATTCAGCATCCCTACAACCGTTAGACTTAATTGCTGCTTGCGCCTCTAGGGTATGCTTGCCGTCACCGTTAGTATAGCATCATGCTGTGCCGTATAGTCCCATGCGGCATAGCATTGTGCTATATGGTGCCTTCCTGACATCCGTCCCATTTGCAGCTTGCTTTCATAGAAAACCCTAATAGTTTGCATTTCAGAATGTAATGCATCTCTAAAACTAAGCTGTGTTGCATGGCAATGTGCTGTATTTGGTGCTTTCGTACCATTTTAAGTTTCTATCCAGCTTGCTTCTTATTATCCTAATAGTTTGAATATCTGGGTTTATCCAGTATTCAGCATCCCTACAACCGTTAGACTTAATTGCTGCTTGCACCTCTAGGGTAAGCTTGCCATCACCATTAGTATAGCATCATGCTGTGCCGTATAGTCCCATGCGGCATAGCATTGTGCTATATGGTGCCTTCCTGACATCCGTCCCATTTGCAGCTTGCTTTCATTGAAAACCCTAATAGTTTGCATTTCAGAATGTAATGCATCTCTAAAACTAAGCTGTGTGTCATTGCAATGTGCTGTATTTGGTGCTTTCGTACCATTTTAAGTCCCTATCCAGCTTGCTTCTTATTATCCTAATAGTGTGAATATCTGGGTTAATCCAGTATTCAGCATCCCTACAACCGTTAGACTTAATTGCTGCTTGCACCTCTAGGGTAAGCTTGCCATCACCATTAGTATAGCATCATGCTGTGCCGTATAGTCCCATGCGGCATAGCATTGTGCTATATGGTGCCTTCCTGACATCCGTCCCATTTGCAGCTTGCTTTCATTGAAAATCCTAATAGTTTGCATTTCAGAATGTATTGCATCTCTAAAACTATGCTGTTTTGCATGGCAATGTGCTGTATTTGGTGCTTTTGTACCATTTTAAGTCCCTACCCAGCTTGCTTTTTCTTAATATCCTAATAGTTTGAATATCTGGGTTAAACCAGTAATCAGCATCCCTACAACCGTTAGACATAATTGCTGCTTGCGCCTCTAGGGTAAGCTTGCCGTCACCGTTAGTATAGCATCATGCTGTGCCGTATAGTCCCATGCGGCATAGCATTGTGCTATATGGTGCCTTCCTGACATCCGTCCCATTTGCAGCTTGCTTTCATTGAAAACCCTAATAGTTTGCATTTCAGAATGTAATGCATCTCTAAAACTAAGCTGTGTTGCATGGCAATGTGCTGTATTTGGTGCTTTTGTACCATTTTAAGTTTCTATCCAGCTTGCTTCTTATTATCCTAATAGTTTGAATATCTGGGTTAATCCAGTATTCAGCATCCCTACAACCGTTAGACTTAATTGCTGCTTGCACCTCTAGGGTAAGCTTGCCATCACCATTAGTATAGCATCATGCTGTGCCGTATAGTCCCATGCGGCATAGCATTGTGCTATATGGTGCCTTCCTGACATCCGTCCCATTTGCAGCTTGCTTTCATTGAAAACCCTAATAGTTTGCATTTCAGAATGTAATGCATCTCTAAAACTATGGTGTGTTGCATGGCAATGTGCTGTATTTGGTGCTTTTGTACCATTTTAAGTCCCTACCCAGCTTGCTTTTTCTTAATATCCTAATAGTTTGAATATCTGGGTTAAACCAGTAATCAGCATCCCTACAACCGTTAGACATAATTGCTGCTTGCGCCTCTAGGGTAAGCTTGCCGTCACCGTTAGTATAGCATCATGCTGTGCCGTATAGTCCCATGCGGCATAGCATTGTGCTATATGGTGCCTTCCTGACATCCGTCCCATTTGCAGCTTGCTTTCATTGAAAACCCTAATAGTTTGCATTTCAGAATGTAAAGCATCTCTAAAACTAAGCTGTGTTGCATGGCAATGTGCTGTATTTGGTGCTTTCGTACCATTTTAAGTTTCTATCCAGCTTGCTTCTTATTATCCTAATAGTGTGAATATCTGGGTTTATCCAGTATTCAGCATCCCTACAACCGTTACACTTAATTGCTGCTTGCACCTCTAGGGTAAGCTTGCCATCACCATTAGTATAGCATCATGCTGTGCCGTATAGTCCCATGCGGCATAGCATTGTGCTATATGGTGCCTTCCTGACATCCGTCCCATTTGCAGCTTGCTTTCATTGAAAACCCTAATAGTTTGCATTTCAGAATGTAATGCATCTCTAAAACTAAGCTGTGTTGCATGGCAATGTGCTGTATTTGGTGCTTTCGTACCATTTTAAGTCCCTATCCAGCTTGCTTCTTATTATCCTAATAGTGTGAATATCTGGGTTAATCCAGTATTCAGCATCCCTACAACCGTTAGACTTAATTGCTGCTTGCACCTCTAGGGTAAGCTTGCCATCACCATTAGTATAGCATCATGCTGTGCCGTATAGTCCCATGCGGCATAGCATTGTGCTATATGGTGCCTTCCTGACATCCGTCCCATTTGCAGCTTGCTTTCATTGAAAATCCTAATAGTTTGCATTTCAGAATGTATTGCATCTCTAAAACTATGCTGTTTTGCATGGCAATGTGCTGTATTTGGTGCTTTTGTACCATTTTAAGTCCCTACCCAGCTTGCTTTTTCTTAATATCCTAATAGTTTGAATATCTGGGCTAAACCAGTAATCAGCATCCCTACAACCGTTAGACATAATTGCTGCTTGCGCCTCTAGGGTAAGCTTGCCGTCACCGTTAGTATAGCATCATGCTGTGCCGTATAGTCCCATGCGGCATAGCATTGTGCTATATGGTGCCTTCCTGACATCCGTCCCATTTGCAGCTTGCTTTCATTGAAAACCCTAATAGTTTGCATTTCAGAATGTAATGCATCTCTAAAACTATGGTGTGTTGCATGGCAATGTGCTGTATTTGGTGCTTTTGTACCATTTTAAGTCCCTACCCAGCTTGCTTTTTCTTAATATCCTAATAGTTTGAATATCTGGGTTAAACCAGTAATCAGCATCCCTACAACCGTTAGACATAATTGCTGCTTGCGCCTCTAGGGTAAGCTTGCCGTCACCGTTAGTATAGCATCATGCTGTGCCGTATAGTCCCATGCGTCATAGCATTGTGCTATATGGTGCCTTCCTGACATCCGTCCCATTTGCAGCTTGCTTTCATTGAAAACCCTAATAGTTTGCATTTCAGAATGTAATGCATCTCTAAAACTAAGCTGTGTTGCATGGCAATGTGCTGTATTTGGTGCTTTCGTACCATTTTAAGTTTCTATCCAGCTTGCTTCTTATTATCCTAATAGTTTGAATATCTGGGTTTATCCAGTATTCAGCATCCCTACAACCGTTAGACTTAATTGCTGCTTGCACCTCTAGGGTAAGCTTGCCATCACCATTAGTATAGCATCATGCTGTGCCGTATAGTCCCATGCGGCATAGCATTGTGCTATATGGTGCCTTCCTGACATCCGTCCCATTTGCAGCTTGCTTTCATTGAAAACCCTAATAGTTTGCATTTCAGAATGTAATGCATCTCTAAAACTAAGCTGTGTTGCATGGCAATGTGCTGTATTTGGTGCTTTCGTACCATTTTAAGTCCCTATCCAGCTTGCTTCTTATTATCCTAATAGTGTGAATATCTGGGTTAATCCAGTATTCAGCATCCCTACAACCGTTAGACTTAATTGCTGCTTGCACCTCTAGGGTAAGCTTGCCATCACCATTAGTATAGCATCATGCTGTGCCGTATAGTCCCATGCGGCATAGCATTGTGCTATATGGTGCCTTCCTGACATCCGTCCCATTTGCAGCTTGCTTTCATTGAAAATCCTAATAGTTTGCATTTCAGAATGTATTGCATCTCTAAAACTATGCTGTTTTGCATGGCAATGTGCTGTATTTGGTGCTTTTGTACCATTTTAAGTCCCTACCCAGCTTGCTTTTTCTTAATATCCTAATAGTTTGAATATCTGGGTTAAACCAGTAATCAGCATCCCTACAACCGTTAGACATAATTGCTGCTTGCGCCTCTAGGGTAAGCTTGCCGTCACCGTTAGTATAGCATCATGCTGTGCCGTATAGTCCCATGCGGCATAGCATTGTGCTATATGGTGCCTTCCTGACATCCGTCCCATTTGCAGCTTGCTTTCATTGAAAACCCTAATAGTTTGCATTTCAGAAAGTAATGCATCTCTAAAACTATGGTGTGTTGCATGGCAATGTGCTGTATTTGGTGCTTTTGTACCATTTTAAGTCCCTACCCAGCTTGCTTTTAATTAATATCCTAATAGTTTGAATATCTGGGTTAAACCAGTAATCAGCATCCCTACAACCGTTAGACATAATTGCTGCTTGCGCCTCTAGGGTAAGCTTGCCGTCACCGTTAGTATAGCATCATGCTGTGCCGTATAGTCCCATGCGTCATAGCATTGTGCTATATGGTGCCTTCCTGACATCCGTCCCATTTGCAGCTTGCTTTCATTGAAAACCCTAATAGTTTGCATTTCAGAATGTAATGCATCTCTAAAACTAAGCTGTGTTGCATGGCAATGTGCTGTATTTGGTGCTTTCGTACCATTTTAAGTTTCTATCCAGCTTGCTTCTTATTATCCTAATAGTTTGAATATCTGGGTTTATCCAGTATTCAGCATCCCTACAACCGTTAGACTTAATTGCTGCTTGCACCTCTAGGGTAAGCTTGCCATCACCATTAGTATAGCATCATGCTGTGCCGTATAGTCCCATGCGGCATAGCATTGTGCTATATGGTGCCTTCCTGACATCCGTCCCATTTGCAGCTTGCTTTCATTGAAAACCCTAATAGTTTGCATTTCAGAATGTAATGCATCTCTAAAACTAAGCTGTGTTGCATGGCAATGTGCTGTATTTGGTGCTTTCGTACCATTTTAAGTCCCTATACAGCTTGCTTCTTATTATCCTAATAGTGTGAATATCTGGGTTAATCCAGTATTCAGCATCCCTACAACCGTTAGACTTAATTGCTGCTTGCACCTCTAGGGTAAGCTTGCCATCACCATTAGTATAGCATCATGCTGTGCCGTATAGTCCCATGCGGCATAGCATTGTGCTATATGGTGCCTTCCTGACATCCGTCCCATTTGCAGCTTGCTTTCATTGAAAATCCTAATAGTTTGCATTTCAGAATGTATTGCATCTCTAAAACTATGCTGTTTTGCATGGCAATGTGCTGTATTTGGTGCTTTTGTACCATTTTAAGTCCCTACCCAGCTTGCTTTTTCTTAATATCCTAATAGTTTGAATATCTGGGTTAAACCAGTAATCAGCATCCCTACAACCGTTAGACATAATTGCTGCTTGCGCCTCTAGGGTAAGCTTGCCGTCACCGTTAGTATAGCATCATGCTGTGCCGTATAGTCCCATGCGGCATAGCATTGTGCTATATGGTGCCTTCCTGACATCCGTCCCATTTGCAGCTTGCTTTCATTGAAAACCCTAATAGTTTGCATTTCAGAATGTAATGCATCTCTAAAACTAAGCTGTGTTGCATGGCAATGTGCTGTATTTGGTGCTTTCGTACCATTTTAAGTTTCTATCCAGCTTGCTTCTTATTATCCTAATAGTTTGAATATCTGGGTTTATCCAGTATTCAGCATCCCTACAACCGTTAGACTTAATTGCTGCTTGCACCTCTAGGGTAAGCTTGCCATCACCATTAGTATAGCATCATGCTGTGCCGTACAGTCCCATGCGGCATAGCATTGTGCTTAATGGTGCCTTCCTGACATCCGTCCCATTTGCAGCTTGCTTTCATTGAAAACCCTAATAGTTTGCATTTCAGAATGTAATGCATCTCTAAAACTAAGCTGTGTTGCATGGCAATGTGCTGTATTTGGTGCTTTCGTACCATTTTAAGTCCCTATCCAGCTTGCTTCTTATTATCCTAATAGTGTGAATATCTGGGTTAATCCAGTATTCAGCATCCCTACAACCGTTACACTTAATTGCTGCTTGCACCTCTAGGGTAAGCTTGCCATCACCATTAGTATAGCATCATGCTGTGCCGTATAGTCCCATGCGGCATAGCATTGTGCTATATGGTGCCTTCCTGACATCCGTCCCATTTGCAGCTTGCTTTCATTGAAAATCCTAATAGTTTGCATTTCAGAATGTATTGCATCTCTAAAACTATGCTGTTTTGCATGGCAATGTGCTGTATTTGGTGCTTTTGTACCATTTTAAGTCCCTACCCAGCTTGCTTTTTCTTAATATCCTAATAGTTTGAATATCTGGGTTAAACCAGTAATCAGCATCCCTACAACCGTTAGACATAATTGCTGCTTGCGCCTCTAGGGTAAGCTTGCCGTCACCGTTAGTATAGCATCATGCTGTGCCGTATAGTCCCATGCGGCATAGCATTGTGCTATATGGTGCCTTCCTGACATCCGTCCCATTTGCAGCTTGCTTTCATTGAAAACCCTAATAGTTTGCATTTCAGAATGTAATGCATCTCTAAAACTATGGTGTGTTGCATGGCAATGTGCTGTATTTGGTGCTTTTGTACCATTTTAAGTCCCTACCCAGCTTGCTTTTTCTTAATATCCTAATAGTTTGAATATCTGGGTTAAACCAGTAATCAGCATCCCTACAACCGTTAGACATAATTGCTGCTTGCGCCTCTAGGGTAAGCTTGCCGTCACCGTTAGTATAGCATCATGCTGTGCCGTATAGTCCCATGCGTCATAGCATTGTGCTATATGGTGCCTTCCTGACATCCGTCCCATTTGCAGCTTGCTTTCATTGAAAACCCTAATAGTTTGCATTTCAGAATGTAATGCATCTCTAAAACTAAGCTGTGTTGCATGGCAATGTGCTGTATTTGGTGCTTTCGTACCATTTTAAGTTTCTATCCAGCTTGCTTCTTATTATCCTAATAGTTTGAATATCTGGGTTTATCCAGTATTCAGCATCCCTACAACCGTTAGACTTAATTGCTGCTTGCACCTCTAGGGTAAGCTTGCCATCACCATTAGTATAGCATCATGCTGTGCCGTATAGTCCCATGCGGCCTAGCATTGTGCTATATGGTGCCTTCCTGACATCCGTCCCATTTGCAGCTTGCTTTCATTGAAAACCCTAATAGTTTGCATTTCAGAATGTAATGCATCTCTAAAACTAAGCTGTGTTGCATGGCAATGTGCTGTATTTGGTGCTTTCGTACCATTTTAAGTCCCTATCCAGCTTGCTTCTTATTATCCTAATAGTGTGAATATCTGGGTTAATCCAGTATTCAGCATCCCTACAACCGTTAGACTTAATTGCTGCTTGCACCTCTAGGGTAAGCTTGCCATCACCATTAGTATAGCATCATGCTGTGCCGTATAGTCCCATGCGGCATAGCATTGTGCTATATGGTGCCTTCCTGACATCCGTCCCATTTGCAGCTTGCTTTCATTGAAAATCCTAATAGTTTGCATTTCAGAATGTATTGCATCTCTAAAACTATGCTGTTTTGCATGGCAATGTGCTGTATTTGGTGCTTTTGTACCATTTTAAGTCCCTACCCAGCTTGCTTTTTCTTAATATCCTAATAGTTTGAATATCTGGGTTAAACCAGTAATCAGCATCCCTACAACCGTTAGACATAATTGCTGCTTGCGCCTCTAGGGTAAGCTTGCCGTCACCGTTAGTATAGCATCATGCTGTGCCGTATAGTCCCATGCGGCATAGCATTGTGCTATATGGTGCCTTCCTGACATCCGTCCCATTTGCAGCTTGCTTTCATTGAAAACCCTAATAGTTTGCATTTCAGAAAGTAATGCATCTCTAAAACTATGGTGTGTTGCATGGCAATGTGCTGTATTTGGTGCTTTTGTACCATTTTAAGTCCCTACCCAGCTTGCTTTTAATTAATATCCTAATAGTTTGAATATCTGGGTTAAACCAGTAATCAGCATCCCTACAACCGTTAGACATAATTGCTGCTTGCGCCTCTAGGGTAAGCTTGCCGTCACCGTTAGTATAGCATCATGCTGTGCCGTATAGTCCCATGCGTCATAGCATTGTGCTATATGGTGCCTTCCTGACATCCGTCCCATTTGCAGCTTGCTTTCATTGAAAACCCTAATAGTTTGCATTTCAGAATGTAATGCATCTCTAAAACTAAGCTGTGTTGCATGGCAATGTGCTGTATTTGGTGCTTTCGTACCATTTTAAGTTTCTATCCAGCTTGCTTCTTATTATCCTAATAGTTTGAATATCTGGGTTTATCCAGTATTCAGCATCCCTACAACCGTTAGACTTAATTGCTGCTTGCACCTCTAGGGTAAGCTTGCCATCACCATTAGTATAGCATCATGCTGTGCCGTATAGTCCCATGCGGCATAGCATTGTGCTATATGGTGCCTTCCTGACATCCGTCCCATTTGCAGCTTGCTTTCATTGAAAACCCTAATAGTTTGCATTTCAGAATGTAATGCATCTCTAAAACTAAGCTGTGTTGCATGGCAATGTGCTGTATTTGGTGCTTTCGTACCATTTTAAGTCCCTATACAGCTTGCTTCTTATTATCCTAATAGTGTGAATATCTGGGTTAATCCAGTATTCAGCATCCCTACAACCGTTAGACTTAATTGCTGCTTGCACCTCTAGGGTAAGCTTGCCATCACCATTAGTATAGCATCATGCTGTGCCGTATAGTCCCATGCGGCATAGCATTGTGCTATATGGTGCCTTCCTGACATCCGTCCCATTTGCAGCTTGCTTTCATTGAAAATCCTAAAAGTTTGCATTTCAGAATGTATTGCATCTCTAAAACTATGCTGTTTTGCATGGCAATGTGCTGTATTTGGTGCTTTTGTACCATTTTAAGTCCCTACCCAGCTTGCTTTTTCTTAATATCCTAATAGTTTGAATATCTGGGTTAAACCAGTAATCAGCATCCCTACAACCGTTAGACATAATTGCTGCTTGCGCCTCTAGGGTAAGCTTGCCGTCACCGTTAGTATAGCATCATGCTGTGCCGTATAGTCCCATGCGGCATAGCATTGTGCTATATGGTGCCTTCCTGACATCCGTCCCATTTGCAGCTTGCTTTCATTGAAAACCCTAATAGTTTGCATTTCAGAATGTAATGCATCTCTAAAACTAAGCTGTGTTGCATGGCAATGTGCTGTATTTGGTGCTTTCGTACCATTTTAAGTTTCTATCCAGCTTGCTTCTTATTATCCTAATAGTTTGAATATCTGGGTTTATCCAGTATTCAGCATCCCTACAACCGTTAGACTTAATTGCTGCTTGCACCTCTAGGGTAAGCTTGCCATCACCATTAGTATAGCATCATGCTGTGCCGTACAGTCCCATGCGGCATAGCATTGTGCTTAATGGTGCCTTCCTGACATCCGTCCCATTTGCAGCTTGCTTTCATTGAAAACCCTAATAGTTTGCATTTCAGAATGTAATGCATCTCTAAAACTAAGCTGTGTTGCATGGCAATGTGCTGTATTTGGTGCTTTCGTACCATTTTAAGTCCCTATCCAGCTTGCTTCTTATTATCCTAATAGTGTGAATATCTGGGTTAATCCAGTATTCAGCATCCCTACAACCGTTACACTTAATTGCTGCTTGCACCTCTAGGGTAAGCTTGCCATCACCATTAGTATAGCATCATGCTGTGCCGTACAGTCCCATGCGGCATAGCATTGTGCTTAATGGTGCCTTCCTATCATCCGTCCCATTTGCAGCTTGCTTTCATTGAAAACCCTAATAGTTTGCATTTCAGAATGTAATGCATCTCTAAAACTAAGCTGTGTTGCATGGCAATGTGCTGTATTTGGTGCTTTCGTACCATTTTAAGTTTCTATCCAGCTTGCTTCTTATTATCCTAATAGTTTGAATATCTGGGTTTATCCAGTATTCAGCATCCCTACAACCGTTAGACTTAATTGCTGCTTGCACCTCTAGGGTAAGCTTGCCGTCACCGTTAGTATAGCATCATGCTGTGCCGTGTAGTCCCATGCGGCATAGCATTGTGCTATATGGTGCCTTCCTGACATCCGTCCCATTTGCAGCTTGCTTTCATTGAAAACCCTAATAGTTTGCATTTCAGAATGTAATGCATCTCTAAAACTATGGTGTGTTGCATGGCAATGTGCTGTATTTGGTGGTTTCGTACCATTTTAAGTTTCTATCCAGCTTGCTTCTTATTATCCTAATAGTTTGAATATCTGGGTAAAACCAGTATTCAGCATCCCTACAACCGTTAGACTTAATTGCTACTTGCGCCTCTAGGGTAAGCTTGCCGTCACCGTTAGTATAGCATCATGCTGTGCCGTATAGTGCCATGCGGCACAGCATTGGGCTATATGGTGCCTTCCTGACATACGTCCCATTTGCAGCTTGCTTTCATTGAAAATCCTAATAGTTTGCATTTCAGAATGTATTGCATCTCTAAATCTATGCTGTTTTGCATGGCAATGAGCTGTATTTGGTGCTTTCGTACCATTTTAAGTCCCTACCCAGCTTGCTTTTTCTTAATATCCTAATAGTTTGAATATCTGGGTTAAACCAGTAATCAGCATCCCTACAACCGTTAGACATAATTGCTGCTTGCGCCTCTAGGGTAAGCTTGCCGTCACCGTTAGTATAGCATCATGCTGTGCCGTATAGTCCCATGCGGCATAGCATTGTGCTATATGGTGCCTTCCTGACATCCGTCCCATTTGCAGCTTGCTTTCATTGAAAACCCTAATAGTTTGCATTTCAGAAAGTAATGCATCTCTAAAACTATGGTGTGTTGCATGGCAATGTGCTGTATTTGGTGCTTTTGTACCATTTTAAGTCCCTACCCAGCTTGCTTTTAATTAATATCCTAATAGTTTGAATATCTGGGTTAAACCAGTAATCAGCATCCCTACAACCGTTAGACATAATTGCTGCTTGCGCCTCTAGGGTAAGCTTGCCGTCACCGTTAGTATAGCATCATGCTGTGCCGTATAGTCCCATGCGTCATAGCATTGTGCTATATGGTGCCTTCCTGACATCCGTCCCATTTGCAGCTTGCTTTCATTGAAAACCCTAATAGTTTGCATTTCAGAATGTAATGCATCTCTAAAACTAAGCTGTGTTGCATGGCAATGTGCTGTATTTGGTGCTTTCGTACCATTTTAAGTTTCTATCCAGCTTGCTTCTTATTATCCTAATAGTTTGAATATCTGGGTTTATCCAGTATTCAGCATCCCTACAACCGTTAGACTTAATTGCTGCTTGCACCTCTAGGGTAAGCTTGCCATCACCATTAGTATAGCATCATGCTGTGCCGTATAGTCCCATGCGGCATAGCATTGTGCTATATGGTGCCTTCCTGACATCCGTCCCATTTGCAGCTTGCTTTCATTGAAAACCCTAATAGTTTGCATTTCAGAATGTAATGCATCTCTAAAACTAAGCTGTGTTGCATGGCAATGTGCTGTATTTGGTGCTTTCGTACCATTTTAAGTCCCTATACAGCTTGCTTCTTATTATCCTAATAGTGTGAATATCTGGGTTAATCCAGTATTCAGCATCCCTACAACCGTTAGACTTAATTGCTGCTTGCACCTCTAGGGTAAGCTTGCCATCACCATTAGTATAGCATCATGCTGTGCCGTATAGTCCCATGCGGCATAGCATTGTGCTATATGGTGCCTTCCTGACATCCGTCCCATTTGCAGCTTGCGTTCATTGAAAATCCTAATAGTTTGCATTTCAGAATGTATTGCATCTCTAAAACTATGCTGTTTTGCATGGCAATGTGCTGTATTTGGTGCTTTTGTACCATTTTAAGTCCCTACCCAGCTTGCTTTTTCTTAATATCCTAATAGTTTGAATATCTGGGTTAAACCAGTAATCAGCATCCCTACAACCGTTAGACATAATTGCTGCTTGCGCCTCTAGGGTAAGCTTGCCGTCACCGTTAGTATAGCATCATGCTGTGCCGTATAGTCCCATGCGGCATAGCATTGTGCTATATGGTGCCTTCCTGACATCCGTCCCATTTGCAGCTTGCTTTCATTGAAAACCCTAATAGTTTGCATTTCAGAATGTAATGCATCTCTAAAACTAAGCTGTGTTGCATGGCAATGTGCTGTATTTGGTGCTTTCGTACCATTTTAAGTTTCTATCCAGCTTGCTTCTTATTATCCTAATAGTTTGAATATCTGGGTTTATCCAGTATTCAGCATCCCTACAACCGTTAGACTTAATTGCTGCTTGCACCTCTAGGGTAAGCTTGCCATCACCATTAGTATAGCATCATGCTGTGCCGTACAGTCCCATGCGGCATAGCATTGTGCTTAATGGTGCCTTCCTGACATCCGTCCCATTTGCAGCTTGCTTTCATTGAAAACCCTAATAGTTTGCATTTCAGAATGTAATGCATCTCTAAAACTAAGCTGTGTTGCATGGCAATGTGCTGTATTTGGTGCTTTCGTACCATTTTAAGTCCCTATCCAGCTTGCTTCTTATTATCCTAATAGTGTGAATATCTGGGTTAATCCAGTATTCAGCATCCCTACAACCGTTACACTTAATTGCTGCTTGCACCTCTAGGGTAAGCTTGCCATCACCATTAGTATAGCATCATGCTGTGCCGTACAGTCCCATGCGGCATAGCATTGTGCTTAATGGTGCCTTCCTATCATCCGTCCCATTTGCAGCTTGCTTTCATTGAAAACCCTAATAGTTTGCATTTCAGAATGTAATGCATCTCTAAAACTAAGCTGTGTTGCATGGCAATGTGCTGTATTTGGTGCTTTCGTACCATTTTAAGTTTCTATCCAGCTTGCTTCTTATTATCCTAATAGTTTGAATATCTGGGTTTATCCAGTATTCAGCATCCCTACAACCGTTAGACTTAATTGCTGCTTGCACCTCTAGGGTAAGCTTGCCGTCACCGTTAGTATAGCATCATGCTGTGCCGTGTAGTCCCATGCGGCATAGCATTGTGCTATATGGTGCCTTCCTGACATCCGTCCCATTTGCAGCTTGCTTTCATTGAAAACCCTAATAGTTTGCATTTCAGAATGTAATGCATCTCTAAAACTATGGTGTGTTGCATGGCAATGTGCTGTATTTGGTGGTTTCGTACCATTTTAAGTTTCTATCCAGCTTGCTTCTTATTATCCTAATAGTTTGAATATCTGGGTAAAACCAGTATTCAGCATCCCTACAACCGTTAGACTTAATTGCTACTTGCGCCTCTAGGGTAAGCTTGCCGTCACCGTTAGTATAGCATCATGCTGTGCCGTATAGTGCCATGCGGCACAGCATTGGGCTATATGGTGCCTTCCTGACATACGTCCCATTTGCAGCTTGCTTTCATTGAAAATCCTAATAGTTTGCATTTCAGAATGTATTGCATCTCTAAATCTATGCTGTTTTGCATGGCAATGAGCTGTATTTGGTGCTTTCGTACCATTTTAAGTCCCTACCCAGCTTGCTTTTTCTTAATATCCTAATAGTTTGAATATCTGGGTTAAACCAGTAATCAGCATCCCTACAACCGTTAGACATAATTGCTGCTTGCGCCTCTAGGGTAAGCTTGCCGTCACCGTTAGTATAGCATCATGCTGTGCCGTATAGTCCCATGCGGCATAGCATTGTGCTATATGGTGCCTTCCTGACATCCGTCCCATTTGCAGCTTGCTTTCATTGAAAACCCTAATAGTTTGCATTTCAGAATGTAATGCATCTCTAAAACTAAGCTGTGTTGCATGGCAATGTGCTGTATTTGGTGCTTTCGTACCATTTTAAGTTTCTATCCAGCTTGCTTCTTATTATCCTAATAGTTTGAATATCTGGGTTTATCCAGTATTCAGCATCCCTACAACCGTTAGACTTAATTGCTGCTTGCACCTCTAGGGTAAGCTTGCCATCACCATTAGTATAGCATCATGCTGTGCCGTACAGTCCCATGCGGCATAGCATTGTGCTTAATGGTGCCTTCCTGACATCCGTCCCATTTGCAGCTTGCTTTCATTGAAAACCCTAATAGTTTGCATTTCAGAATGTAATGCATCTCTAAAACTAAGCTGTGTTGCATGGCAATGTGCTGTATTTGGTGCTTTCGTACCATTTTAAGTCCCTATCCAGCTTGCTTCTTATTATCCTAATAGTGTGAATATCTGGGTTAATCCAGTATTCAGCATCCCTACAACCGTTACACTTAATTGCTGCTTGCACCTCTAGGGTAAGCTTGCCATCACCATTAGTATAGCATCATGCTGTGCCGTATAGTCCCATGCGGCATAGCATTGTGCTATATGGTGCCTTCCTGACATCCGTCCCATTTGCAGCTTGCTTTCATTGAAAACCCTAATAGTTTGCATTTCAGAATGTAATGCATCTCTAAAACTATGGTGTGTTGCATGGCAATGTGCTGTATTTGGTGCTTTCGTACCATTTTAACACCATTTTAAGTTTCTATCCAGCTTGCTTCTTATTATCCTAATAGTTTGAATATCTGGGTTTATCCAGTATTCAGCATCCCTACAACCGTTACACTTAATTGCTGCTTGCACCTCTAGGGTAAGCTTGCCATCACCATTAGTATAGCATCATGCTGTGCCGTATAGTCCCATGCGGCATAGCATTGTGCTATATGGTGCCTTCCTGACATCCGTCCCATTTGCAGCTTGCTTTCATTTAAAATCTTAATAGTTTGCATTTCAGAATGTAATGCATCTCTAAAACTAAGCTGTGTTGCATGGCAATGTGCTGTATTTGGTGCTTTCGTACCATTTTAACACCATTTTAAGTTTCTATCCAGCTTGCTTCTTATTATCCTAATAGTTTGAATATCTGGGTTTATCCAGTATTCAGCATCCCTACAACCGTTAGACTTAATTGCTGCTTGCACCTCTAGGGTAAGCTTGCCATCACCGTTAGTATAGCATCATGCTGTACCTTATAGTCCCATGCGGCATAGCATTGTGCTTAATGGTGCCTTCCTGACATCCGTCCCATTTGCAGCTTGCTTTCATTGAAAATCCTAATAGTTTGCATTTCAGAATGTTTTGCATCTCTAAATCTATGCTGTTTTGCATGGCAATGAGCTGTATTTGGTGCTTTCGTACCATTTTAAGTCCCTACCCAGCTTGCTTTTTCTTAATATCCTAATAGTTTGAATATCTGGGTTAAACCAGTAATCAGCATCCCTACAACCGTTAGACATAATTGCTGCTTGCGCCTCTAGGGTAAGCTTGCCGTCACCGTTAGTATAGCATCATGCTGTGCCGTATAGTCCCATGCGGCATAGCATTGTGCTATATGGTGCCTTCCTGACATCCGTCCCATTTGCAGCTTGCTTTCATTGAAAACCCTAATAGTTTGCATTTCAGAATGTAATGCATCTCTAAAACTAAGCTGTGTTGCATGGCAATGTGCTGTATTTGGTGCTTTCGTACCATTTTAAGTTTATATCCAGCTTGCTTCTTATTATCCTAATAGTTTGAATATCTGGGTTTATCCAGTATTCAGCATCCCTACAACCGTTAGACTTAATTGCTGCTTGCACCTCTAGGGTAAGCTTGCCATCACCATTAGTATAGCATCATGCTGTGCCGTACAGTCCCATGCGGCATAGCATTGTGCTTAATGGTGCCTTCCTGACATCCGTCCCATTTGCAGCTTGCTTTCATTGAAAACCCTAATAGTTTGCATTTCAGAATGTAATGCATCTCTAAAACTAAGCTGTGTTGCATGGCAATGTGCTGTATTTGGTGCTTTCGTACCATTTTAAGTCCCTATCCAGCTTGCTTCTTATTATCCTAATAGTGTGAATATCTGGGTTAATCCAGTATTCAGCATCCCTACAACCGTTACACTTAATTGCTGCTTGCACCTCTAGGGTAAGCTTGCCATCACCATTAGTATAGCATCATGCTGTGCCGTATAGTCCCATGCGGCATAGCATTGTGCTATATGGTGCCTTCCTGACATCCGTCCCATTTGCAGCTTGCTTTCATTGAAAACCCTAATAGTTTGCATTTCAGAATGTAATGCATCTCTAAAACTATGGTGTGTTGCATGGCAATGTGCTGTATTTGGTGCTTTCGTACCATTTTAACACCATTTTAAGTTTCTATCCAGCTTGCTTCTTATTATCCTAATAGTTTGAATATCTGGGTTTATCCAGTATTCAGCATCCCTACAACCGTTACACTTAATTGCTGCTTGCACCTCTAGGGTAAGCTTGCCATCACCATTTGTATAGCATCATGCTGTGCCGTATAGTCCCATGCGGCATAGCATTGTGCTATATGGTGCCTTCCTGACATCCGTCCCATTTGCAGCTTGCTTTCATTGAAAATCCTAATAGTTTGCATTTCAGAATGTATTGCATCTCTAAAACTATGCTGTTTTGCATGGCAATGTGCTGTATTTGGTGCTTTTGTACCATTTTAAGTCCCTACCCAGCTTGCTTTTTCTTAATATCCTAATAGTTTGAATATCTGGGTTAAACCAGTAATCAGCATCCCTACAACCGTTAGACATAATTGCTGCTTGCGCCTCTAGGGTAAGCTTGCCGTCACCGTTAGTATAGCATCATGCTGTGCCGTATAGTCCCATGCGGCATAGCATTGTGCTATATGGTGCCTTCCTGACATCCGTCCCATTTGCAGCTTGCTTTCATTGAAAACCCTAATAGTTTGCATTTCAGAATGTAATGCATCTCTAAAACTATGGTGTGTTGCATGGCAATGTGCTGTATTTGGTGCTTTTGTACCATTTTAAGTCCCTACCCAGCTTGCTTTTTCTTAATATCCTAATAGTTTGAATATCTGGGTTAAACCAGTAATCAGCATCCCTACAACCGTTAGACATAATTGCTGCTTGCGCCTCTAGGGTAAGCTTGCCGTCACCGTTAGTATAGCATCATGCTGTGCCGTATAGTCCCATGCGTCATAGCATTGTGCTATATGGTGCCTTCCTGACATCCGTCCCATTTGCAGCTTGCTTTCATTGAAAACCCTAATAGTTTGCATTTCAGAATGTAATGCATCTCTAAAACTAAGCTGTGTTGCATGGCAATGTGCTGTATTTGGTGCTTTCGTACCATTTTAAGTTTCTATCCAGCTTGCTTCTTATTATCCTAATAGTTTGAATATCTGGGTTTATCCAGTATTCAGCATCCCTACAACCGTTAGACTTAATTGCTGCTTGCACCTCTAGGGTAAGCTTGCCATCACCATTAGTATAGCATCATGCTGTGCCGTATAGTCCCATGCGGCATAGCATTGTGCTATATGGTGCCTTCCTGACATCCGTCCCATTTGCAGCTTGCTTTCATTGAAAACCCTAATAGTTCGCATTTAAGAATGTAATGCATCTCTAAAACTATGGTGTGTTGCATGGCAATATGTTGTATTTGGTGCTTTCGTACCTTTTTAACACCATTTTAAGTTTCTATCCAGCTTGCTTCATATTATCCTAATAGTTTGAATATCTGGGTTTATCCAGTATTCAGCATCCCTACAACCATTAGACTTAATTGCTGCTTGCACCTCTAGGGTAAGCTTGCCATCACCATTAGTATAGCATCATGCTGTGCCGTACAGTCCCATGCGGCATAGCATTGTGCTTAATGGTGCCTTCCTATCATCCGTCCCATTTGCAGCTTGCTTTCATTGAAAACCCTAATAGTTTGCATTTCAGAATGTAATGCATCTCTAAAACTAAGCTGTGTTGCATGGCAATGTGCTGTATTTGGTGCTTTCGTACCATTTTAAGTTTCTATCCAGCTTGCTTCTTATTATCCTAATAGTTTGAATATCTGGGTTTATCCAGTATTCAGCATCCCTACAACCGTTAGACTTAATTGCTGCTTGCACCTCTAGGGTAAGCTTGCCATCACCATTAGTATAGCATCATGCTGTGCCGTACAGTCCCATGCGGCATAGCATTGTGCTTAATGGTGCCTTCCTATCATCCGTCCCATTTGCAGCTTGCTTTCATTGAAAACCCTAATAGTTTGCATTTCAGAATGTAATGCATCTCTAAAACTAAGCTGTGTTGCATGGCAATGTGCTGTATTTGGTGCTTTCGTACCATTTTAAGTTTCTATCCAGCTTGCTTCTTATTATCCTAATAGTTTGAATATCTGGGTTTATCCAGTATTCAGCATCCCTACAACCGTTACACTTAATTGCTGCTTGCACCTCTAGGGTAAGCTTGCCATCACCATTAGTATAGCATCATGCTGTGCTGTATAGTCCCATGCGGCATAGCATTGTGCTATATGGTGCCTTCCTGACATCCGTCCCATTTGCAGCTTGCTTTCATTGAAAACCCTAATAGTTTGCATTTCAGAATGTAATGCATCTCTAAAACTATGGTGTGTTGCATGGCAATGTGCTGTATTTGGTGCTTTTGTACCATTTTAACACCATTTTAAGTTTCTATCCAGCTTGCTTCTTATTATCCTAATAGTTTGAATATCTGGGTTTATCCAGTATTCAGCATCCCTACAACCGTTAGACTTAATTGCTGCTTGCACCTCTAGGGTAAGCTTGCCATCACCATTAGTATAGCATCATGCTGTGCCGTATAGTCCCATGCGGCATAGCATTGTGCTATATGGTGCCTTCCTGACATCCGTCCCATTTGCAGCTTGCTTTCATTGAAAACCCTAATAGTTTGCATTTCAGAATGTAATGCATCTCTAAAACATAGCTGTGTTGCATGGCAATGTGCTGTATTTGGTGCTTTCGTACCATTTTAAGTTTCTATCCAGCTTGCTTCTTATTATCCTAATAGTTTGAATATCTGGGTTTATCCAGTATTCAGCATCCCTACAACCGTTACACTTAATTGCTGCTTGCACCTCTAGGGTAAGCTTGCCATCACCATTAGTATAGCATCATGCTGTGCCGTATAGTCCCATGCGGCATAGCATTGTGCTATATGGTGCCTTCCTGACATCCGTCCCATTTGCAGCTTGCTTTCATTGAAAACCCTAATAGTTTGCATTTCAGAATGTAATGCATCTCTAAAACTAAGCTGTGTTGCATGGCAATGTGCTGTATTTGGTGCTTTCGTACCATTTTAAGTCCCTATACAGCTTGCTTCTTATTATCCTAATAGTGTGAATATCTGGGTTAATCCAGTATTCAGCATCCCTACAACCGTTAGACTTAATTGCTGCTTGCACCTCTAGGGTAAGCTTGCCATCACCATTAGTATAGCATCATGCTATGCCGTATAGTCCCATGCGGCATAGCATTGTGCTATATGGTGCCTTCCTGACATCCGTCCCATTTGCAGCTTGCTTTCATTGAAAATCCTAATAGTTTGCATTTCAGAATGTATTGCATCTCTAAAACTATGCTGTTTTGCATGGCAATGTGCTGTATTTGGTGCTTTTGTACCATTTTAAGTCCCTACCCAGCTTGCTTTTTCTTAATATCCTAATAGTTTGAATATCTGGGTTAAACCAGTAATCAGCATCCCTACAACCGTTAGACATAATTGCTGCTTGCGCCTCTAGGGTAAGCTTGCCGTCACCGTTAGTATAGCATCATGCTGTGCCGTATAGTCCCATGCGGCATAGCATTGTGCTATATGGTGCCTTCCTGACATCCGTCCCATTTGCAGCTTGCTTTCATTGAAAACCCTAATAGTTTGCATTTCAGAATGTAATGCATCTCTAAAACTAAGCTGTGTTGCATGGCAATGTGCTGTATTTGGTGCTTTCGTACCATTTTAAGTTTCTATCCAGCTTGCTTCTTATTATCCTAATAGTTTGAATATCTGGGTTTATCCAGTATTCAGCATCCCTACAACCGTTAGACTTAATTGCTGCTTGCACCTCTAGGGTAAGCTTGCCATCACCATTAGTATAGCATCATGCTGTGCCGTACAGTCCCATGCGGCATAGCATTGTGCTTAATGGTGCCTTCCTGACATCCGTCCCATTTGCAGCTTGCTTTCATTGAAAACCCTAATAGTTTGCATTTCAGAATGTAATGCATCTCTAAAACTAAGCTGTGTTGCATGGCAATGTGCTGTATTTGGTGCTTTCGTACCATTTTAAGTCCCTATCCAGCTTGCTTCTTATTATCCTAATAGTGTGAATATCTGGGTTAATCCAGTATTCAGCATCCCTACAACCGTTACACTTAATTGCTGCTTGCACCTCTAGGGTAAGCTTGCCATCACCATTAGTATAGCATCATGCTGTGCCGTATAGTCCCATGCGGCATAGCATTGTGCTATATGGTGCCTTCCTGACATCCGTCCCATTTGCAGCTTGCTTTCATTGAAAACCCTAATAGTTCGCATTTAAGAATGTAATGCATCTCTAAAACTATGGTGTGTTGCATGGCAATATGTTGTATTTGGTGCTTTCGTACCTTTTTAACACCATTTTAAGTTTCTATCCAGCTTGCTTCATATTATCCTAATAGTTTGAATATCTGGGTTTATCCAGTATTCAGCATCCCTACAACCATTAGACTTAATTGCTGCTTGCACCTCTAGGGTAAGCTTGCCATCACCATTAGTATAGCATCATGCTGTGCCGTACAGTCCCATGCGGCATAGCATTGTGCTTAATGGTGCCTTCCTATCATCCGTCCCATTTGCAGCTTGCTTTCATTGAAAACCCTAATAGTTTGCATTTCAGAATGTAATGCATCTCTAAAACTAAGCTGTGTTGCATGGCAATGTGCTGTATTTGGTGCTTTCGTACCATTTTAAGTTTCTATCCAGCTTGCTTCTTATTATCCTAATAGTTTGAATATCTGGGTTTATCCAGTATTCAGCATCCCTACAACCGTTAGACTTAATTGCTGCTTGCACCTCTAGGGTAAGCTTGCCATCACCATTAGTATAGCATCATGCTGTGCCGTACAGTCCCATGCGGCATAGCATTGTGCTTAATGGTGCCTTCCTATCATCCGTCCCATTTGCAGCTTGCTTTCATTGAAAACCCTAATAGTTTGCATTTCAGAATGTAATGCATCTCTAAAACTAAGCTGTGTTGCATGGCAATGTGCTGTATTTGGTGCTTTCGTACCATTTTAAGTTTCTATCCAGCTTGCTTCTTATTATCCTAATAGTTTGAATATCTGGGTTTATCCAGTATTCAGCATCCCTACAACCGTTAGACTTAATTGCTGCTTGCACCTCTAGGGTAAGCTTGCCGTCACCGTTAGTATAGCATCATGCTGTGCCGTGTAGTCCCATGCGGCATAGCATTGTGCTATATGGTGCCTTCCTGACATCCGTCCCATTTGCAGCTTGCTTTCATTGAAAACCCTAATAGTTTGCATTTCAGAATGTAATGCATCTCTAAAACTATGGTGTGTTGCATGGCAATGTGCTGTATTTGGTGGTTTCGTACCATTTTAAGTTTCTATCCAGCTTGCTTCTTATTATCCTAATAGTTTGAATATCTGGGTTAATCCAGTATTCAGCATCCCTACAACCGTTAGACTTAATTGCTGCTTGCACCTCTAGGGTAAGCTTGCCATCACCATTAGTGTAGCATCATGCTGTGCCGTATTGTCCCATGTGGCATAGCATTGTGCTATATGGTGCCTTCCTGACATCCGTCCCATTTGCAGCTTGCTTTCATTGAAAACCCTAATAGTTTGCATTTCAGAATGTAATGCATCTCTAAAACTATGGTGTGTTGCATGGCAATGTGCTGTATTTGGTGCTTTTGTACCATTTTAAGTCCCTACCCAGCTTGCTTTTTCTTAATATCCTAATAGTTTGAATATCTGGGTTAAACCAGTAATCAGCATCCCTACAACCGTTAGACATAATTGCTGCTTGCGCCTCTAGGGTAAGCTTGCCGTCACCGTTAGTATAGCATCATGCTGTGCCGTATAGTCCCATGCGGCATAGCATTGTGCTATATGGTGCCTTCCTGACATCCGTCCCATTTGCAGCTTGCTTTCATTGAAAACCCTAATAGTTTGCATTTCAGAATGTAATGCATCTCTAAAACTAAGCTGTGTTGCATGGCAATGTGCTGTATTTGGTGCTTTCGTACCATTTTAAGTTTCTATCCAGCTTGCTTCTTATTATCCTAATAGTTTGAATATCTGGGTTTATCCAGTATTCAGCATCCCTACAACCGTTAGACTTAATTGCTGCTTGCACCTCTAGGGTAAGCTTGCCATCACCATTAGTATAGCATCATGCTGTGCCGTATAGTCCCATGCGGCATAGCATTGTGCTTAATGGTGCCTTCCTGACATCCGTCCCATTTGCAGCTTGCTTTCATTGAAAACCCTAATAGTTTGCATTTCAGAATGTAATGCATCTCTAAAACATAGCTGTGTTGCATGGCAATGTGCTGTATTTGGTGCTTTCGTACCATTTTAAGTTTCTATCCAGCTTGCTTCTTATTATCCTAATAGTTTGAATATCTGGGTTTATCCAGTATTCAGCATCCCTACAACCGTTACACTTAATTGCTGCTTGCACCTCTAGGGTAAGCTTGCCATCACCATTAGTATAGCATCATGCTGTGCTGTATAGTCCCATGCGGCATAGCATTGTGCTATATGGTGCCTTCCTGACATCCGTCCCATTTGCAGCTTGCTTTCATTGAAAACCCTAATAGTTTGCATTTCAGAATGTAATGCATCTCTAAAACTATGGTGTGTTGCATGGCAATGTGCTGTATTTGGTGCTTTTGTACCATTTTAACACCATTTTAAGTTTCTATCCAGCTTGCTTCTTATTATCCTAATAGTTTGAATATCTGGGTTTATCCAGTATTCAGCATCCCTACAACCGTTAGACTTAATTGCTGCTTGCACCTCTAGGGTAAGCTTGCCATCACCATTAGTATAGCATCATGCTGTGCCGTATAGTCCCATGCGGCATAGCATTGTGCTATATGGTGCCTTCCTGACATCCGTCCCATTTGCAGCTTGCTTTCATTTAAAATCTTAATAGTTTGCATTTCAGAATGTAATGCATCTCTAAAACTAAGCTGTGTTGCATGGCAATGTGCTGTATTTGGTGCTTTCGTACCATTTTAACACAATTTTAAGTTTCTATCCAGCTTGCTTCTTATTATCCTAATAGTTTGAATATCTGGGTTTATCCAGTATTCAGCATCCCTACAACCGTTACACTTAATTGCTGCTTGCACCTCTAGGGTAAGCTTGCCATCGCCATTAGTATAGCATCATGCTGTGCCGTATAGTCCCATGCGGCATAGCATTGTGCTATATGGTGCCTTCCTGACATCCGTCCCATTTGCAGCTTGCTTTCATTGAAAACCCTAATAGTTTGCATTTCAGAATGTAATGCATCTCTAAAACTATGGTGTGTTGCATGGCAATGTGCTGTATTTGGTGCTTTCGTACCATTTTAACACCATTTTAAGTTTCTATCCAGCTTGCTTCTTATTATCCTAATAGTTTGAATATCTGGGTTTATCCAGTATTCAGCATCCCTACAACCGTTACACTTAATTGCTGCTTGCACCTCTAGGGTAAGCTTGCCATCACCATTAGTATAGCATCATGCTGTGCCGTATAGTCCCATGCGGCATAGCATTGTGCTATATGGTGCCTTCCTGACATCCGTCCCATTTGCAGCTTGCTTTCATTGAAAATCCTAATAGTTTGCATTTCAGAATGTATTGCATCTCTAAAACTATGCTGTTTTGCATGGCAATGTGCTGTATTTGGTGCTTTTGTACCATTTTAAGTCCCTACCCAGCTTGCTTTTTCTTAATATCCTAATAGTTTGAATATCTGGGTTAAACCAGTAATCAGCATCCCTACAACCGTTAGACATAATTGCTGCTTGCGCCTCTAGGGTAAGCTTGCCGTCACCGTTAGTATAGCATCATGCTGTGCCGTATAGTCCCATGCGGCATAGCATTGTGCTATATGGTGCCTTCCTGACATCCGTCCCATTTGCAGCTTGCTTTCATTGAAAACCCTAATAGTTTGCATTTCAGAATGTAATGCATCTCTAAAACTATGGTGTGTTGCATGGCAATGTGCTGTATTTGGTGCTTTTGTACCATTTTAAGTCCCTACCCAGCTTGCTTTTTCTTAATATCCTAATAGTTTGAATATCTGGGTTAAACCAGTAATCAGCATCCCTACAACCGTTAGACATAATTGCTGCTTGCGCCTCTAGGGTAAGCTTGCCGTCACCGTTAGTATAGCATCATGCTGTGCCGTATAGTCCCATGCGTCATAGCATTGTGCTATATGGTGCCTTCCTGACATCCGTCCCATTTGCAGCTTGCTTTCATTGAAAACCCTAATAGTTTGCATTTTAGAATGTAATGCATCTCTAAAACTAAGCTGTGTTGCATGGCAATGTGCTGTATTTGGTGCTTTCGTACCATTTTAAGTTTCTATCCAGCTTGCTTCTTATTATCCTAATAGTTTGAATATCTGGGTTTATCCAGTATTCAGCATCCCTACAACCGTTAGACTTAATTGCTGCTTGCACCTCTAGGGTAAGCTTGCCATCACCATTAGTATAGCATCATGCTGTGCCGTATAGTCCCATGCGGCATAGCATTGTGCTATATGGTGCCTTCCTGACATCCGTCCCATTTGCAGCTTGCTTTCATTGAAAACCCTAATAGTTTGCATTTCAGAATGTAATGCATCTCTAAAACTAAGCTGTGTTGCATGGCAATGTGCTGTATTTGGTGCTTTCGTACCATTTTAAGTCCCTATACAGCTTGCTTCTTATTATCCTAATAGTGTGAATATCTGGGTTAATCCAGTATTCAGCATCCCTACAACCGTTAGACTTAATTGCTGCTTGCACCTCTAGGGTAAGCTTGCCATCACCATTAGTATAGCATCATGCTATGCCGTATAGTCCCATGCGGCATAGCATTGTGCTATATGGTGCCTTCCTGACATCCGTCCCATTTGCAGCTTGCTTTCATTGAAAATCCTAATAGTTTGCATTTCAGAATGTATTGCATCTCTAAAACTATGCTGTTTTGCATGGCAATGTGCTGTATTTGGTGCTTTTGTACCATTTTAAGTCCCTACCCAGCTTGCTTTTTCTTAATATCCTAATAGTGTGAATATCTGGGTTAAACCAGTAATCAGCATCCCTACAACCGTTAGACATAATTGCTGCTTGCGCCTCTAGGGTAAGCTTGCCGTCACCGTTAGTATAGCATCATGCTGTGCCGTATAGTCCCATGCGGCATAGCATTGTGCTATATGGTGCCTTCCTGACATCCGTCCCATTTGCAGCTTGCTTTCATTGAAAACCCTAATAGTTTGCATTTCAGAATGTAATGCATCTCTAAAACTAAGCTGTGTTGCATGGCAATGTGCTGTATTTGGTGCTTTCGTACCATTTTAAGTTTCTATCCAGCTTGCTTCTTATTATCCTAATAGTTTGAATATCTGGGTTTATCCAGTATTCAGCATCCCTACAACCGTTAGACTTAATTGCTGCTTGCACCTCTAGGGTAAGCTTGCCATCACCATTAGTATAGCATCATGCTGTGCCGTACAGTCCCATGCGGCATAGCATTGTGCTTAATGGTGCCTTCCTGACATCCGTCCCATTTGCAGCTTGCTTTCATTGAAAACCCTAATAGTTTGCATTTCAGAATGTAATGCATCTCTAAAACTAAGCTGTGTTGCATGGCAATGTGCTGTATTTGGTGCTTTCGTACCATTTTAAGTCCCTATCCAGCTTGCTTCTTATTATCCTAATAGTGTGAATATCTGGGTTAATCCAGTATTCAGCATCCCTACAACCGTTACACTTAATTGCTGCTTGCACCTCTAGGGTAAGCTTGCCATCACCATTAGTATAGCATCATGCTGTGCCGTATAGTCCCATGCGGCATAGCATTGTGCTATATGGTGCCTTCCTGACATCCGTCCCATTTGCAGCTTGCTTTCATTGAAAACCCTAATAGTTTGCATTTAAGAATGTAATGCATCTCTAAAACTATGGTGTGTTGCATGGCAATATGTTGTATTTGGTGCTTTCGTACCTTTTTAACACCATTTTAAGTTTCTATCCAGCTTGCTTCATATTATCCTAATAGTTTGAATATCTGGGTTTATCCAGTATTCAGCATCCCTACAACCGTTAGACTTAATTGCTGCTTGCACCTCTAGGGTAAGCTTGCCATCACCATTAGTATAGCATCATGCTGTGCCGTACAGTCCCATGCGGCATAGCATTGTGCTTAATGGTGCCTTCCTATCATCCGTCCCATTTGCAGCTTGCTTTCATTGAAAACCCTAATAGTTTGCATTTCAGAATGTAATGCATCTCTAAAACTAAGCTGTGTTGCATGGCAATGTGCTGTATTTGGTGCTTTCGTACCATTTTAAGTTTCTATCCAGCTTGCTTCTTATTATCCTAATAGTTTGAATATCTGGGTTTATCCAGTATTCAGCATCCCTACAACCGTTAGACTTAATTGCTGCTTGCACCTCTAGGGTAAGCTTGCCATCACCATTAGTATAGCATCATGCTGTGCCGTACAGTCCCATGCGGCATAGCATTGTGCTTAATGGTGCCTTCCTATCATCCGTCCCATTTGCAGCTTGCTTTCATTGAAAACCCTAATAGTTTGCATTTCAGAATGTAATGCATCTCTAAAACTAAGCTGTGTTGCATGGCAATGTGCTGTATTTGGTGCTTTCGTACCATTTTAAGTTTCTATCCAGCTTGCTTCTTATTATCCTAATAGTTTGAATATCTGGGTTTATCCAGTATTCAGCATCCCTACAACCGTTAGACTTAATTGCTGCTTGCACCTCTAGGGTAAGCTTGCCGTCACCGTTAGTATAGCATCATGCTGTGCCGTGTAGTCCCATGCGGCATAGCATTGTGCTATATGGTGCCTTCCTGACATCCGTCCCATTTGCAGCTTGCTTTCATTGAAAACCCTAATAGTTTGCATTTCAGAATGTAATGCATCTCTAAAACTATGGTGTGTTGCATGGCAATGTGCTGTATTTGGTGGTTTCGTACCATTTTAAGTTTCTATCCAGCTTGCTTCTTATTATCCTAATAGTTTGAATATCTGGGTAAAACCAGTATTCAGCATCCCTACAACCGTTAGACTTAATTGCTACTTGCGCCTCTAGGGTAAGCTTGCCGTCACCGTTAGTATAGCATCATGCTGTGCCGTATAGTGCCATGCGGCACAGCATTGGGCTATATGGTGCCTTCCTGACATACGTCCCATTTGCAGCTTGCTTTCATTGAAAATCCTAATAGTTTGCATTTCAGAATGTATTGCATCTCTAAATCTATGCTGTTTTGCATGGCAATGAGCTGTATTTGGTGCTTTCGTACCATTTTAAGTCCCTACCCAGCTTGCTTTTTCTTAATATCCTAATAGTTTGAATATCTGGGTTAAACCAGTAATCAGCATCCCTACAACCGTTAGACATAATTGCTGCTTGCGCCTCTAGGGTAAGCTTGCCGTCACCGTTAGTATAGCATCATGCTGTGCCGTATAGTCCCATGCGGCATAGCATTGTGCTATATGGTGCCTTCCTGACATCCGTCCCATTTGCAGCTTGCTTTCATTGAAAACCCTAATAGTTTGCATTTCAGAATGTAATGCATCTCTAAAACTAAGCTGTGTTGCATGGCAATGTGCTGTATTTGGTGCTTTCGTACCATTTTAAGTTTCTATCCAGCTTGCTTCTTATTATCCTAATAGTTTGAATATCTGGGTTTATCCAGTATTCAGCATCCCTACAACCGTTAGACTTAATTGCTGCTTGCACCTCTAGGGTAAGCTTGCCATCACCATTAGTATAGCATCATGCTGTGCCGTACAGTCCCATGCGGCATAGCATTGTGCTTAATGGTGCCTTCCTGACATCCGTCCCATTTGCAGCTTGCTTTCATTGAAAACCCTAATAGTTTGCATTTCAGAATGTAATGCATCTCTAAAACTAAGCTGTGTTGCATGGCAATGTGCTGTATTTGGTGCTTTCGTACCATTTTAAGTCCCTATCCAGCTTGCTTCTTATTATCCTAATAGTGTGAATATCTGGGTTAATCCAGTATTCAGCATCCCTACAACCGTTACACTTAATTGCTGCTTGCACCTCTAGGGTAAGCTTGCCATCACCATTAGTATAGCATCATGCTGTGCCGTATAGTCCCATGCGGCATAGCATTGTGCTATATGGTGCCTTCCTGACATCCGTCCCATTTGCAGCTTGCTTTCATTGAAAACCCTAATAGTTTGCATTTCAGAATGTAATGCATCTCTAAAACTATGGTGTGTTGCATGGCAATGTGCTGTATTTGGTGCTTTCGTACCATTTTAACACCATTTTAAGTTTCTATCCAGCTTGCTTCTTATTATCCTAATAGTTTGAATATCTGGGTTTATCCAGTATTCAGCATCCCTACAACCGTTACACTTAATTGCTGCTTGCACCTCTAGGGTAAGCTTGCCATCACCATTAGTATAGCATCATGCTGTGCCGTATAGTCCCATGCGGCATAGCATTGGGCTATATGGTGCCTTCCTGACATCCGTCCCATTTGCAGCTTGCTTTCATTTAAAATCTTAATAGTTTGCATTTCAGAATGTAATGCATCTCTAAAACTAAGCTGTGTTGCATGGCAATGTGCTGTATTTGGTGCTTTCGTACCATTTTAACACCATTTTAAGTTTCTATCCAGCTTGCTTCTTATTATCCTAATAGTTTGAATATCTGGGTTTATCCAGTATTCAGCATCCCTACAACCGTTAGACTTAATTGCTGCTTGCACCTCTAGGGTAAGCTTGCCATCACCGTTAGTATAGCATCATGCTGTACCTTATAGTCCCATGCGGCATAGCATTGTGCTTAATGGTGCCTTCCTGACATCCGTCCCATTTGCAGCTTGCTTTCATTGAAAATCCTAATAGTTTGCATTTCAGAATGTTTTGCATCTCTAAATCTATGCTGTTTTGCATGGCAATGAGCTGTATTTGGTGCTTTCGTACCATTTTAAGTCCCTACCCAGCTTGCTTTTTCTTAATATCCTAATAGTTTGAATATCTGGGTTAAACCAGTAATCAGCATCCCTACAACCGTTAGACATAATTGCTGCTTGCGCCTCTAGGGTAAGCTTGCCGTCACCGTTAGTATAGCATCATGCTGTGCCGTATAGTCCCATGCGGCATAGCATTGTGCTATATGGTGCCTTCCTGACATCCGTCCCATTTGCAGCTTGCTTTCATTGAAAACCCTAATAGTTTGCATTTCAGAATGTAATGCATCTCTAAAACTAAGCTGTGTTGCATGGCAATGTGCTGTATTTGGTGCTTTCGTACCATTTTAAGTTTATATCCAGCTTGCTTCTTATTATCCTAATAGTTTGAATATCTGGGTTTATCCAGTATTCAGCATCCCTACAACCGTTAGACTTAATTGCTGCTTGCACCTCTAGGGTAAGCTTGCCATCACCATTAGTATAGCATCATGCTGTGCCGTACAGTCCCATGCGGCATAGCATTGTGCTTAATGGTGCCTTCCTGACATCCGTCCCATTTGCAGCTTGCTTTCATTGAAAACCCTAATAGTTTGCATTTCAGAATGTAATGCATCTCTAAAACTAAGCTGTGTTGCATGGCAATGTGCTGTATTTGGTGCTTTCGTACCATTTTAAGTCCCTATCCAGCTTGCTTCTTATTATCCTAATAGTGTGAATATCTGGGTTAATCCAGTATTCAGCATCCCTACAACCGTTACACTTAATTGCTGCTTGCACCTCTAGGGTAAGCTTGCCATCACCATTAGTATAGCATCATGCTGTGCCGTATAGTCCCATGCGGCATAGCATTGTGCTTAATGGTGCCTTCCTGACATCCGTCCCATTTGCAGCTTGCTTTCATTGAAAACCCTAATAGTTTGCATTTCAGAATGTAATGCATCTCTAAAACTATGGTGTGTTGCATGGCAATGTGCTGTATTTGGTGCTTTCGTACCATTTTAAGTTTCTATCCAGCTTGCTTCTTATTATCCTAATAGTTTGAATATCTGGGTAAAACCTGTATTCAGCATCCCTACAACCGTTAGACTTAATTGCTGCTTGCGCCTCTAGGGTAAGCTTGCCGTCACCGTTAGTATAGCATCATGCTGTGCCGTATAGTCCCATGCGGCATAGCATTGTGCTATATGGTGCCTTCCTGACATCCGTCCCATTTGCAGCTTGCTTTCATAGAAAACCCTAATAGTTTGCATTTCAGAATGTAATGCATCTCTAAAACTAAGCTGTGTTGCATGGCAATGTGCTGTATTTGGTGCTTTCGTACCATTTTAAGTTTCTATCCAGCTTGCTTCTTATTATCCTAATAGTTTGAATATCTGGGTTTATCCAGTATTCAGCATCCCTACAACCGTTAGACTTAATTGCTGCTTGCACCTCTAGGGTAAGCTTGCCATCACCATTAGTATAGCATCATGCTGTGCCGTATAGTCCCATGCGGCATAGCATTGTGCTATATGGTGCCTTCCTGACATCCGTCCCATTTGCAGCTTGCTTTCATTGAAAACCCTAATAGTTTGCATTTCAGAATGTAATGCATCTCTAAAACTAAGCTGTGTGTCATTGCAATGTGCTGTATTTGGTGCTTTCGTACCATTTTAAGTCCCTATCCAGCTTGCTTCTTATTATCCTAATAGTGTGAATATCTGGGTTAATCCAGTATTCAGCATCCCTACAACCGTTAGACTTAATTGCTGCTTGCACCTCTAGGGTAAGCTTGCCATCACCATTAGTATAGCATCATGCTGTGCCGTATAGTCCCATGCGGCATAGCATTGTGCTATATGGTGCCTTCCTGACATCCGTCCCATTTGCAGCTTGCTTTCATTGAAAATCCTAATAGTTTGCATTTAAGAATGTATTGCATCTCTAAAACTATGCTGTTTTGCATGGCAATGTGCTGTATTTGGTGCTTTTGTACCATTTTAAGTCCCTACCCAGCTTGCTTTTTCTTAATATCCTAATAGTTTGAATATCTGGGTTAAACCAGTAATCAGCATCCCTACAACCGTTAGACATAATTGCTGCTTGCGCCTCTAGGGTAAGCTTGCCGTCACCGTTAGTATAGCATCATGCTGTGCCGTATAGTCCCATGCGGCATAGCATTGTGCTATATGGTGCCTTCCTGACATCCGTCCCATTTGCAGCTTGCTTTCATTGAAAACCCTAATAGTTTGCATTTCAGAATGTAATGCATCTCTAAAACTAAGCTGTGTTGCATGGCAATGTGCTGTATTTGGTGCTTTCGTACCATTTTAAGTTTCTATCCAGCTTGCTTCTTATTATCCTAATAGTTTGAATATCTGGGTTAATCCAGTATTCAGCATCCCTACAACCGTTAGACTTAATTGCTGCTTGCACCTCTAGGGTAAGCTTGCCATCACCATTAGTATAGCATCATGCTGTGCCGTATAGTCCCATGCGGCATAGCATTGTGCTATATGGTGCCTTCCTGACATCCGTCCCATTTGCAGCTTGCTTTCATTGAAAACCCTAATAGTTTGCATTTCAGAATGTAATGCATCTCTAAAACTATGGTGTGTTGCATGGCAATGTGCTGTATTTGGTGCTTTTGTACCATTTTAAGTCCCTACCCAGCTTGCTTTTTCTTAATATCCTAATAGTTTGAATATCTGGGTTAAACCAGTAATCAGCATCCCTACAACCGTTAGACATAATTGCTGCTTGCGCCTCTAGGGTAAGCTTGCCGTCACCGTTAGTATAGCATCATGCTGTGCCGTATAGTCCCATGCGGCATAGCATTGTGCTATATGGTGCCTTCCTGACATCCGTCCCATTTGCAGCTTGCTTTCATTGAAAACCCTAATAGTTTGCATTTCAGAATGTAATGCATCTCTAAAACTAAGCTGTGTTGCATGGCAATGTGCTGTATTTGGTGCTTTCGTACCATTTTAAGTTTCTATCCAGCTTGCTTCTTATTATCCTAATAGTTTGAATATCTGGGTTTATCCAGTATTCAGCATCCCTACAACCGTTACACTTAATTGCTGCTTGCACCTCTAGGGTAAGCTTGCCATCACCATTAGTATAGCATCATGCTGTGCCGTATAGTCCCATGCGGCATAGCATTGTGCTATATGGTGCCTTCCTGACATCCGTCCCATTTGCAGCTTGCTTTCATTGAAAACCCTAATAGTTTGCATTTCAGAATGTAATGCATCTCTAAAACTAAGCTGTGTTGCATGGCAATGTGCTGTATTTGGTGCTTTCGTACCATTTTAAGTCCCTATCCAGCTTGCTTCTTATTATCCTAATAGTGTGAATATCTGGGTTAATCCAGTATTCAGCATCCCTACAACCGTTAGACTTAATTGCTGCTTGCACCTCTAGGGTAAGCTTGCCATCACCATTAGTATAGCATCATGCTGTGCCGTATAGTCCCATGCGGCATAGTATTGTGCTATATGGTGCCTTCCTGACATCCGTCCCATTTGCAGCTTGCTTTCATTGAAAATCCTAATAGTTTGCATTTCAGAATGTATTGCATCTCTAAAACTATGCTGTTTTGCATGGCAATGTGCTGTATTTTGTGCTTTTGTACCATTTTAAGTCCCTACCCAGCTTGCTTTTTCTTAATATCCTAATAGTTTGAATATCTGGGTTAAACCAGTAATCAGCATCCCTACAACCGTTAGACATAATTGCTGCTTGCGCCTCTAGGGTAAGCTTGCCGTCACCGTTAGTATAGCATCATGCTGTGCCGTATAGTCCCATGCGGCATAGCATTGTGCTATATGGTGCCTTCCTGACATCCGTCCCATTTGCAGCTTGCTTTCATTGAAAACCCTAATAGTTTGCATTTCAGAATGTAATGCATCTCTAAAACTATGGTGTGTTGCATGGCAATGTGCTGTATTTGGTGCTTTTGTACCATTTTAAGTCCCTACCCAGCTTGCTTTTTCTTAATATCCTAATAGTTTGAATATCTGGGTTAAACCAGTAATCAGCATCCCTACAACCGTTAGACATAATTGCTGCTTGCGCCTCTAGGGTAAGCTTGCCGTCACCGTTAGTATAGCATCATGCTGTGCCGTATAGTCCCATGCGTCATAGCATTGTGCTATATGGTGCCTTCCTGACATCCGTCCCATTTGCAGCTTGCTTTCATTGAAAACCCTAATAGTTTGCATTTCAGAATGTAATGCATCTCTAAAACTAAGCTGTGTTGCATGGCAATGTGCTGTATTTGGTGCTTTCGTACCATTTTAAGTTTCTATCCAGCTTGCTTCTTATTATCCTAATAGTTTGAATATCTGGGTTTATCCAGTATTCAGCATCCCTACAACCGTTAGACTTAATTGCTGCTTGCACCTCTAGGGTAAGCTTGCCATCACCATTAGTATAGCATCATGCTGTGCCGTATAGTCCCATGCGGCATAGCATTGTGCTATATGGTGCCTTCCTGACATCCGTCCCATTTGCAGCTTGCTTTCATTGAAAACCCTAATAGTTTGCATTTCAGAATGTAATGCATCTCTAAAACTAAGCTGTGTTGCATGGCAATGTGCTGTATTTGGTGCTTTCGTACCATTTTAAGTCCCTATACAGCTTGCTTCTTATTATCCTAATAGTGTGAATATCTGGGTTAATCCAGTATTCAGCATCCCTACAACCGTTAGACTTAATTGCTGCTTGCACCTCTAGGGTAAGCTTGCCATCACCATTAGTATAGCATCATGCTGTGCCGTATAGTCCCATGCGGCATAGCATTGTGCTATATGGTGCCTTCCTGACATCCGTCCCATTTGCAGCTTGCTTTCATTGAAAATCCTAATAGTTTGCATTTCAGAATGTATTGCATCTCTAAAACTATGCTGTTTTGCATGGCAATGTGCTGTATTTGGTGCTTTTGTACCATTTTAAGTCCCTACCCAGCTTGCTTTTTCTTAATATCCTAATAGTTTGAATATCTGGGTTAAACCAGTAATCAGCATCCCTACAACCGTTAGACATAATTGCTGCTTGCGCCTCTAGGGTAAGCTTGCCGTCACCGTTAGTATAGCATCATGCTGTGCCGTATAGTCCCATGCGGCATAGCATTGTGCTATATGGTGCCTTCCTGACATCCGTCCCATTTGCAGCTTGCTTTCATTGAAAACCCTAATAGTTTGCATTTCAGAATGTAATGCATCTCTAAAACTAAGCTGTGTTGCATGGCAATGTGCTGTATTTGGTGCTTTCGTACCATTTTAAGTTTCTATCCAGCTTGCTTCTTATTATCCTAATAGTTTGAATATCTGGGTTTATCCAGTATTCAGCATCCCTACAACCGTTAGACTTAATTGCTGCTTGCACCTCTAGGGTAAGCTTGCCATCACCATTAGTATAGCATCATGCTGTGCCGTACAGTCCCATGCGGCATAGCATTGTGCTTAATGGTGCCTTCCTGACATCCGTCCCATTTGCAGCTTGCTTTCATTGAAAACCCTAATAGTTTGCATTTCAGAATGTAATGCATCTCTAAAACTAAGCTGTGTTGCATGGCAATGTGCTGTATTTGGTGCTTTCGTACCATTTTAAGTCCCTATCCAGCTTGCTTCTTATTATCCTAATAGTGTGAATATCTGGGTTAATCCAGTATTCAGCATCCCTACAACCGTTACACTTAATTGCTGCTTGCACCTCTAGGGTAAGCTTGCCATCACCATTAGTATAGCATCATGCTGTGCCGTATAGTCCCATGCGGCATAGCATTGTGCTATATGGTGCCTTCCTGACATCCGTCCCATTTGCAGCTTGCTTTCATTGAAAACCCTAATAGTTTGCATTTAAGAATGTAATGCATCTCTAAAACTATGGTGTGTTGCATGGCAATATGCTGTATTTGGTGCTTTCGTACCTTTTTAACACCATTTTAAGTTTCTATCCAGCTTGCTTCATATTATCCTAATAGTTTGAATATCTGGGTTTATCCAGTATTCAGCATCCCTACAACCGTTACACTTAATTGCTGCTTGCACCTCTAGGGTAAGCTTGCCATCACCATTAGTATAGCATCATGCTGTGCCGTATAGTCCCTTGCGGCATAGCATTGTGCTATATGGTGCCTTCCTGACATCCGTCCCATTTGCAGCTTGCTTTCATTTAAAATCTTAATAGTTTGCATTTCAGAATGTAATGCATCTCTAAAACTAAGCTGTGTTGCATGGCAATGTGCTGTATTTGGTGCTTTCGTACCATTTTAACACCATTTTAAGTTTCTATCCAGCTTGCTTCTTATTATCCTAATAGTTTGAATATCTGGGTTTATCCAGTATTCAGCATCCCTACAACCGTTAGACTTAATTGCTGCTTGCACCTCTAGGGTAAGCTTGCCATCACCCTTAGTATAGCATCATGCTGTACCTTATAGTCCCATGCGGCATAGCATTGTGCTTAATGGTGCCTTCCTGACATCCGTCCCATTTGCAGCTTGCTTTCATTGAAAACCCTAATAGTTTGCATTTCAAAATGTAATGCATCTCTAAAACTATGGTGTGTTGCATGGCAATGTGCTGTATTTGGTGGTTTCGTACCATTTTAAGTTTCTATCCAGCTTGCTTCTTATTATCCTAATAGTTTGAATATCTGGGTAAAACCAGTATTCAGCATCCCTACAACCGTTAGACTTAATTGCTGCTTGCGCCTCTAGGGTAAGCTTGCCGTCACCGTTAGTATAGCATCATGCTGTGCCGTATAGTCCCATGCGGCATAGCATTGTGCTATATGGTGCCTTCCTGACATCCATCCCATTTGCAGCTTGCTTTCATTGAAAACCCTAATAGTTTGCATTTCAGAATGTAATGCATCTCTAAAACTATGGTGTGTTGCATGGCAATGTGCTGTATTTGGTGCTTTTGTACCATTTTAAGTCCCTACCCAGCTTGCTTTTTCTTAATATCC
The DNA here is from genome assembly GCF_028390025.1 of Pseudophryne corroboree. Taxonomy (NCBI): domain Eukaryota; kingdom Metazoa; phylum Chordata; class Amphibia; order Anura; family Myobatrachidae; genus Pseudophryne; species Pseudophryne corroboree. Next base: position 659,340,695 of record NC_086444.1, read on the forward strand.
TAATAGTTTGAATATCTGGGTTAAACCAGTAATCAGCATCCCTACAACCGTTAGACATAATTGCTGCTTGCGCCTCTAGGGTAAGCTTGCCGTCACCGTTAGTATAGCATCATGCTGTGCCGTATAGTCCCATGCGGCATAGCATTGTGCTATATGGTGCCTTCCTGACATCCGTCCCATTTGCAGCTTGCTTTCATTGAAAACCCTAATAGTTTGCATTTCAGAATGTAATGCATCTCTAAAACTAAGCTGTGTTGCATGGCAATGTGCTGTATTTGGTGCTTTCGTACCATTTTAAGTTTCTATCCAGCTTGCTTCTTATTATCCTAATAGTTTGAATATCTGGGTTTATCCAGTATTCAGCATCCCTACAACCGTTAGACTTAATTGCTGCTTGCACCTCTAGGGTAAGCTTGCCATCACCATTAGTATAGCATCATGCTGTGCCGTATAGTCCCATGCGGCATAGCATTGTGCTATATGGTGCCTTCCTGACATCCGTCCCATTTGCAGCTTGCTTTCATTGAAAACCCTAATAGTTTGCATTTCAGAATGTAATGCATCTCTAAAACTAAGCTGTGTTGCATGGCAATGTGCTGTATTTGGTGCTTTCGTACCATTTTAAGTCCCTATCCAGCTTACTTCTTATTATCCTAATATTGTGAATATCTGGGTTAATCCAGTATTCAGCATCCCTACAACCGTTAGACTTAATTGCTGCTTGCACCTCTAGGGTAAGCTTGCCATCACCATTAGTATAGCATCATGCTGTGCCGTATAGTCCCATGCGGCATAGCATTGTGCTATATGGTGCCTTCCTGACATCCGTCCCATTTGCAGCTTGCTTTCATTGAAAATCCTAATAGTTTGCATTTCAGAATGTATTGCATCTCTAAAACTATGCTGTTTTGCATGGCAATGTGCTGTATTTGGTGCTTTTGTACCATTTTAAGTCCCTACCCAGCTTGCTTTTTCTTAATATCCTAATAGTTTGAATATCTGGGTTAAACCAGTAATCAGCATCCCTACAACCGTTAGACATAATTGCTGCTTGCGCCTCTAGGGTAAGCTTGCCGTCACCGTTAGTATAGCATCATGCTGTGCAGTATAGTCCCATGCGGCATAGCATTGTGCTATATGGTGCCTTCCTGACATCCGTCCCATTTGCAGCTTGCTTTCATTGAAAACCCTAATAGTTTGCATTTCAGAATGTAATGCATCTCTAAAACTATGGTGTGTTGCATGGCAATGTGCTGTATTTGGTGCTTTTGTACCATTTTAAGTCCCTACCCAGCTTGCTTTTTCTTAATATCCTAATAGTTTGAACATCTGGGTTAAACCAGTATTCAGCATCCCTACAACCGTTAGACATAATTGCTGCTTGCGCCTCTAGGGTAAGCTTGCCGTCACCGTTAGTATAGCATCATGCTGTGCCGTATAGTCCCATGCGGCACAGCATTGTGCTATATGGTGCCTTCCTGACATCCGTCCCATTTGCAGCTTGCTTTCATTGAAAATCCTAATAGTTTGCATTTCAGAATGTATTGCATCTCTAAAACTATGCTGTTTTGCATGGCAATGAGCTGTATTTGGTGCTTTCGTACCATTTTAAGTCCCTATCCAGCTTGCTTCTTATTATCCTAATAGTGTGAATATCTGGGTTAATCCAGTATTCAGCATCCCTACAACCGTTAGACTTAATTGCTGCTTGCACCTCTAGGGTAAGCTTGCCATCACCATTAGTATAGCATCATGCTGTGCCGTATAGTCCCATGCGGCATAGCATTGTGCTATATGGTGCCTTCCTGACATCCATCCCATTTGCAGCTTGCTTTCATTGAAAACCCTAATAGTTTGCATTTCAGAATGTAATGCATCTCTAAAACTATGGTGTGTTTGCATGGCAATGTGCTGTATTTGGTGCTTTTGTACCATTTTAAGTCCCTACCCAGCTTGCTTTTTCTTAATATCCTAATAGTTTGAATATCTGGGTTAAACCAGTAATCAGCATCCCTACAACCGTTAGACATAATTGCTGCTTGCGCCTCTAGGGTAAGCTTGCCGTCACCGTTAGTATAGCATCATGCTGTGCCGTATAGTCCCATGCGGCATAGCATTGTGCTATATGGTGCCTTCCTGACATCCGTCCCATTTGCAGCTTGCTTTCATTGAAAACCCTAATAGTTTGCATTTCAGAATGTAATGCATCTCTAAAACTAAGCTGTGTTGCATGGCAATGTGCTGTATTTGGTGCTTTCATACCATTTTAAGTTTCTATCCAGCTTGCTTCTTATTATCCTAATAGTTTGAATATCTGGGTTTATCCAGTATTCAGCATCCCTACAACCGTTAGACTTAATTGCTGCTTGCACCTCTAGGGTAAGCTTGCCATCACCATTAGTATAGCATCATGCTGTGCCGTATAGTCCCATGCGGCATAGCATTGTGCTATATGGTGCCTTCCTGACATCCGTCCCATTTGCAGCTTGCTTTCATTGAAAACCCTAATAGTTTGCATTTCAGAATGTAATGCATCTCTAAAACTAAGCTGTGTTGCATGGCTATGTGCTGTATTTGGTGCTTTCGTACCATTTTAAGTCCCTATCCAGCTTACTTCTTATTATCCTAATAGTGTGAATATCTGGGTTAATCCAGTATTCAGCATCCCTACAACCGTTAGACTTAATTGCTGCTTGCACCTCTAGGGTAAGCTTGCCATCACCATTAGTATAGCATCATGCTGTGCCGTATAGTCCCATGCGGCATAGCATTGTGCTATATGGTGCCTTCCTGACATCCGTCCCATTTGCAGCTTGCTTTCATTGAAAATCCTAATAGTTTGCATTTCAGAATGTATTGCATCTCTAAAACTATGCTGTTTTGCATGGCAATGTGCTGTATTTGGTGCTTTTGTACCATTTTAAGTCCCTACCCAGCTTGCTTTTTCTTAATATCCTAATAGTTTGAATATCTGGGTTAAACCAGTAATCAGCATCCCTACAACCGTTAGACATAATTGCTGCTTGCGCCTCTAGGGTAAGCTTGCCGTCACCGTTAGTATAGCATCATGCTGTGCCGTATAGTCCCATGCGGCATAGCATTGTGCTATATGGTGCCTTCCTGACATCCGTCCCATTTGCAGCTTGCTTTCATTGAAAACCCTAATAGTTTGCATTTCAGAATGTAATGCATCTCTAAAACTAAGCTGTGTTGCATGGCAATGTGCTGTATTTGGTGCTTTCGTACCATTTTAAGTTTCTATCCAGCTTGCTTCTTATTATCCTAATAGTTTGAATATCTGGGTTTATCCAGTATTCAGCATCCCTACAACCGTTAGACTTAATTGCTGCTTGCACCTCTAGGGTAAGCTTGCCATCACCATTAGTATAGCATCATGCTGTGCCGTATAGTCCCATGCGGCATAGCATTGTGCTATATGGTGCCTTCCTGACATCCGTCCCATTTGCAGCTTGCTTTCATTGAAAACCCTAATAGTTTGCATTTCAGAATGTAATGCATCTCTAAAACTAAGCTGTGTTGCATGGCAATGTGCTGTATTTGGTGCTTTCGTACCATTTTAAGTCCCTATCCAGCTTACTTCTTATTATCCTAATAGTGTGAATATCTGGGTTAATCCAGTATTCAGCATCCCTACAACCGTTAGACTTAATTGCTGCTTGCACCTCTAGGGTAAGCTTGCCATCACCATTAGTATAGCATCATGCTGTGCCGTATAGTCCCATGCGGCATAGCATTGTGCTATATGGTGCCTTCCTGACATCCGTCCCATTTGCAGCTTGCTTTCATTGAAAATCCTAATAGTTTGCATTTCAGAATGTATTGCATCTCTAAAACTATGCTGTTTTGCATGGCAATGTGCTGTATTTGGTGCTTTTGTACCATTTTAAGTCCCTACCCAGCTTGCTTTTTCTTAATATCCTAATAGTTTGAATATCTGGGTTAAACCAGTAATCAGCATCCCTACAACCGTTAGACATAATTGCTGCTTGCGCCTCTAGGGTAAGCTTGCCGTCACCGTTAGTATAGCATCATGCTGTGCAGTATAGTCCCATGCGGCATAGCATTGTGCTATATGGTGCCTTCCTGACATCCGTCCCATTTGCAGCTTGCTTTCATTGAAAACCCTAATAGTTTGCATTTCAGAATGTAATGCATCTCTAAAACTAAGCTGTGTTGCATGGCAATGTGCTGTATTTGGTGCTTTCGTACCATTTTAAGTTTCTATCCAGCTTGCTTCTTATTATCCTAATAGTTTGAATATCTGGGTTTATCCAGTATTCAGCATCCCTACAACCGTTAGACTTAATTGCTGCTTGCACCTCTAGGGTAAGCTTGCCATCACCATTAGTATAGCATCATGCTGTGCCGTATAGTCCCATGCGGCATAGCATTGTGCTATATGGTGCCTTCCTGACATCCGTCCCATTTGCAGCTTGCTTTCATTGAAAACCCTAATAGTTTGCATTTCAGAATGTAATGCATCTCTAAAACTAAGCTGTGTTGCATGGCAATGTGCTGTATTTGGTGCTTTCGTACCATTTTAAGTTTCTATCCAGCTTGCTTCTTATTATCCTAATAGTTTGAATATCTGGGTTTATCCAGTATTCAGCATCCCTACAACCGTTAGACTTAATTGCTGCTTGCACCTCTAGGGTAAGCTTGCCATCACCATTAGTATAGCATCATGCTGTGCCGTACAGTCCCCTGCGGCATAGCATTGTGCTTAATGGTGCCTTCCTGACATCCGTCCCATTTGCAGCTTGCTTTCATTGAAAACCCTAATAGTTTGCATTTCAGAATGTAATGCATCTCTAAAACTATGGTGTGTTGCATGGCAATGTGCTGTATTTGGTGCTTTCGTACCTTTTTAACACCATTTTAAGTTTCTATCCAGCTTGCTTCTTATTATCCTAATAGTTTGAATATCTGGGTTTATCCAGTATTCAGCATCCCTACAACCGTTACACTTAATTGCTGCTTGCACCTCTAGGGTAAGCTTGCCATCACCATTAGTATAGCATCATGCTGTGCCGTATAGTCCCATGCGGCATAGCATTGTGCTATATGGTGCCTTCCTGACATCCGTCCCATTTGCAGCTTGCTTTCATTTAAAATCTTAATAGTTTGCATTTCAGAATGTAATACATCTCTAAAACTAAGCTGTGTTGCATGGCAATGTGCTGTATTTGGTGCTTTCGTACCATTTTAACACCATTTTAAGTTTCTATCCAGCTTGCTTCTTATTATCCTAATAGTTTGAATATCTGGGTTTATCCAGTATTCAGCATCCCTACAACCGTTAGACTTAATTGCTGCTTGCACCTCTAGGGTAAGCTTGCCATCACCGTTAGTATAGCATCATGCTGTACCTTATAGTCCCATGCGGCATAGCATTGTGCTTAATGGTGCCTTCCTGACATCCGTCCCATTTGCAGCTTGCTTTCATTGAAAACCCTAATAGTTTGCATTTCAGAATGTAATGCATCTCTAAAACTATGGTGTGTTGCATGGCAATGTGCTGTATTTGGTGCTTTCGTACCATTTTAAGTTTCTATCCAGCTTGCTTCTTATTATCCTAATAGTTTGAATATCTGGGTAAAACCAGTATTCAGCATCCCTACAACCGTTAGACTTAATTGCTGCTTGCACCTCTAGGGTAAGCTTGCCGTCACCGTTAGTATAGCATCATGCTGTGCCGTATAGTGCCATGCGGCACAGCATTGTGCTATATGGTGCCTTCCTGACATCCGTCCCATTTGCAGCTTGCTTTCATTGAAAATCCTAATAGTTTGCATTTCAGAATGTATTGCATCTCTAAAACTATGCTGTTTTGCATGGCAATGAGCTGTATTTGGTGCTTTCGTACCATTTTAAGTCCCTATCCAGCTTGCTTCTTATTATCCTAATAGTGTGAATATCTGGGTTATACCAGTATTCAGCATCCCTACAACCGTTAGACTTAATTGCTGCTTGCACCTCTAGGGTAAGCTTGCCGTCACCGTTAGTATAGCATCATGCTGTACCTTATAGTCCCATGCGGCATAGCATTGTGCTTAATGGTGCCTTCCTGACATCCGTCCCATTTGCAGCTTGCTTTCATTGAAAACCCTAATAGTTTGCATTTCAGAATGTAATGCATCTCTAAAACTATGGTGTGGCATGGCAATGTGCTGTATTTGGTGCTTTTGTACCATTTTAAGTCCCTACCCAGCTTGCTTTTTCTTAATATCCTAATAGTTTGAATATCTGGGTTTATCCAGTATTCAGCATCCCTACAACCGTTACACTTAATTGCTGCTTGCACCTCTAGGGTAAGCTTGCCATCACCATTAGTATAGCATTATGCTGTGCCGTATAGTCCCATGCGGCATAGCATTGTGCTATATGGTGCCTTCCTGACATCCGTCCCATTTGCAGCTTGCTTTCATTTAAAATCCTAATAGTTTGCATTTCAGAATGTAATGCATCTCTAAAACTAAGCTGTGTTGCATGGCAATGTGCTGTGTTTGGTGCTTTCGTACCATTTTAACACCATTTTAAGTTTCTATCCAGCTTGCTTCTTATTATCCTAATAGTTTGAATATCTGGGTTTATCCAGTATTCAGCATCCCTACAACCGTTAGACTTAATTGCTGCTTGCACCTCTAGGGTAAGCTTGCCATCACCATTAGTATAGAATCATGCTGTGCCGTATAGTGCCATGCGGTACAGCATTGTGCTATATGGTGCCTTCCTGACATCCGTCCCATTTGCAGCTTGCTTTCATTGAAAACCCTAATAGTTTGCATTTCAGAATGTAATGCATCTCTAAAACTATGGTGTGTTGCATGGCAATGTGCTGTATTTGGTGCTTTTGTACCATTTTAAGTCCCTACCCAGCTTGCTTTTTCTTAATATCCTAATAGTTTGAATTTCTGGGTTAAACCTGTATTCAGCATCCCTACAACCGTTAGACATAATTGCTGCTTGCGCCTCTAGGGTAAGCTTGCCGTCACCGTTAGTATAGCATCATGCTGTGCCGTATAGTCCCATGCGGCATAGCATTGTGCTATATGGTGCCTTCCTGACATCCGTCCCATTTGCAGCTTGCTTTCATTTAAAATCTTAATAGTTTGCATTTCAGAATGTAATGCATCTCTAAAACTATGGTGTGTTGCATGGCAATGTGCTGTATTTGGTGGTTTCGTACCATTTTAAGTTTCTATCCAGCTTGCTTCTTATTATCCTAATAGTTTGAATATCTGGGTAAAACCAGTATTCAGCATCCCTACAACCGTTAGATTTAATTGCTGCTTGCACCTCTAGGGTAAGCTTGCTGTCACCGTTAGTATAGCATCATGCTGTACCTTATAGTCCCATGCGGCATAGCATTGTGCTTAATGGTGCCTTCCTGACATCCGTCCCATTTGCAGCTTGCTTTCATTGAAAACCCTAATAGTTTGCATTTCAGAATGTAATGCATCTCTAAAACTAAAGTGTGGCATGGCAATGTGCTGTATTTGGTGCTTTTGTACCATTTTAAGTCCCTACCCAGCTTGCTTTTTCTTAATATCCTAATAGTTTGAATATCTGGGTTAAACCAGTATTCAGCTTCCCTACAACCTTTAGACTTAATTGCTGCTTGCGCCTCTAGGGTAAGCTTGCCGTCACCGTTAGTATAGCATCATGCTGTGCCGTATAGTGCCATGCGGTACATCATTGTGCTATATGGTGCCTTCCTGACATCCATCCCATTTGCAGCTTGCTTTCATTGAAAACCCTAATAGTTGGCATTTCAGAATGTAATGCATCTCTAAAACTATGGTGTGTTGCATGGCAATGTGCTGTATTTGGTGCTTTTGTACCATTTTAAGTCCCTACCCAGCTTGCTTTTTCTTAATATCCTAATAGTTTGAATATCTGGGTTAAACCAGTATTCAGCATCCCTACAACCGTTAGACATAATTGCTGCTTGCGCCTCTAGGGTAAGCTTGCCGTCACCGTTAGTATAGCATCATGCTGTGCCGTATAGTCCCATGCGGCATACATTGTGCTATATGGTGCCTTCCTGACATCCGTCCCATTTGCAGCTTGCTTTCATTTAAAATCTTAATAGTTTGCATTTCAGAATGTAATGCATCTCTAAAACTAAGCTGTGTTGCATGGCAATGTGCTGTATTTGGTGCTTTCGTACCATTTAAAGTTTCTATCCAGCTTGCTTCTTATTATCCTAATAGTTTGAATATCTGGGTTAATCCAGTATTCAGCATCCCTACAACCGTTAGACTTAATTGCTGCTTGCACCTCTAGGGTAAGCTTGCCATCACCATTAGTATAGCATCATGCTGTGCCGTATAGTGCCATGCGGCATAGCATTGTGCTATATGGTGCCTTCCTGACATCCGTCCCATTTGCAGCTTGCTTTCATTTAAAATCTTAATAGTTTGCATTTCAGAATGTAATGCATCTCTAAAACTAAGCTGTGTTGCATGGCAATGTGCTGTATTTGGTGCTTTCGTACCATTTTAAGTTTCTATCCAGCTTGCTTCTTATTATCCTAATAGTTTGAATATCTGGGTTAATCCAGTATTCAGCATCCCTACAACCGTTAGACTTAATTGCTGCTTGCACCTCTAGGGTAAGCTTGCCATCACCATTAGTATAGCATCATGCTGTGCCGTATAGTGCCATGCGGTACAGCATTGTGCTATATGGTGCCTTCCTGACATCCATCCCATTTGCAGCTTGCTTTCATTGAAAACCCTAATAGTTTGCATTTCAGAATGTAATGCATCTCTAAAACTATGGTGTGTTGCATGGCAATGTGCTGTATTTGGTGGTTTCGTACCATTTTAAGTTTCTATCCAGCTTGCTTCTTATTATCCTAATAGTTTGAATATCTGGGTAAAACCAGTATTCAGCATCCCTACAACCGTTAAACTTAATTGCTGCTTGCGCTTCTAGGGTAAGCTTGCCGTCACCGTTAGAATAGCATCATGCTGTGCTGTATAGTGCCATGCGGTACAGCATTGTGCTATATGGTGCCTTCCTGACATCCATCCCATTTGCAGCTTGCTTTCATTGAAAACCCTAATAGTTTGCATTTCAGAATGTAATGCATCTCTAAAACTAAGCTGTGTTGCATGGCAATGTGCTGTATTTGGTGCTTTCGTACCATTTTAACACCATTTTAAGTTTCTATCCAGCTTGCTTCTTATTATCCTAATAGTTTGAATATCTGGGTTTATCCAGTATTCAGCATCCCTACAACCGTTAGACTTAATTGCTGCTTGCACCTCTAGGGTAAGCTTGCCATCACCATTAGTATAGCATCATGCTGTGCCGTATAGTCCCATGCGGCATAGCATTGTGCTATATGGTGCCTTCCTGACATCCGTCCCATTTGCAGCTTGCCTTCATTGAAAACCCTAATAGTTGGCATTTCAGAATGTAATGCATCTCTAAAACTATGGTGTGTTGCATGGCAATGTGCTGTATTTGGTGCTTTTGTACCATTTTAAGTCCCTACCCAGCTTGCTTTTTCTTAATATCCTAATAGTTTGAATATCTGGGTTAAACCAGTATTCAGCATCCCTACAACCGTTAGACATAATTGCTGCTTGCGCCTCTAGGGTTAGCTTGCCGTCACCGTTAGTATAGCATCATGCCGTGCCGTATAGTCCCATGCGGCATAGCATTGTGCTATATGGTGCCTTCCTGACATCCGTCCCATTTGCAGCTTGCTTTCATTTAAAATCTTAATAGTTTGCATTTCAGAATGTAATGCATCTCTAAAACTAAGCTGTGTTGCATGGCAATGTGCTGTATTTGGTGCTTTCGTACCATTTTAAGTTTCTATCCAGCTTGCTTCTTATTATCCTAATAGTTTGAATATCTGGATTAATCCAGTATTCAGCATCTCTACAACCATTAGACTTAATTGCTGCTTGCACTTCTAGGGTAAGCTTGCCATCACCATTAGTATAGCATCATGCTGTGCCGTATAGTGCCATGCGGTACAGCATTGTGCTATATGGTGCCTTCCTGACATCCATCCCATTTGCAGCTTGCTTTCATTGAAAACCCTAATAGTTTGCATTTCAGAATGTAATGCATCTCTAAAACTATGGTGTGTTGCATGGCAATGTGCTGTATTTGGTGCTTTCGTACCATTTTAAGTTTCTATCCAGCTTGCTTCTTATTATCCTAATAGTTTGAATATATGGGTTAAACCAGTATTTAGCTTCCCTACAACCTTTAGACTTAATTGCTGCTTGTGCCTCTAGGGTAAGCTTGCTGTCACCGTTAGTATAGCATCATGCTGTGCCGTATTGTACCATGCGGCATAGCATTGTGCTATATGGTGCCTTCCTGACATCCGTCCCATTTGCAGCTTGCTTTCATTGAAAACCCTAATAGTTTGCATTTCAGAATGTAATGCATCTCTAAAACTATGGTGTGTTGCATGGCAATGTGCTGTATTTGGTGCTTTTGTACCATTTTAAGTCCCTACCCAGCTTGCTTTTTCTTAATATCCTAATAGTTTGAATATCTGGGTTAAACCAGTATTCATCATCCCTACAACCGTTAGACATAATTGCTGCTTACGCCTCTAGGGTAAGCTTGCCGTCACCGTTAGTATAGCATCATGCTGTGCCGTATAGTCCCATGCGGCATAGCATGGTGCTATATGGTGCCTTCCTGACATCCGTCCCATTTGCAGCTTGCTTTCATTTAAAATCTTAATAGTTTGCATTTCAGAATGTAATGCATCTCTAAAACTAAGCTGTGTTGCATGGCAATGTGCTGTATTTGGTGCTTTCGTACCATTTTAACACCATTTTAAGTTTCTATCCAGCTTGCTTCTTATTATCCTAATAGTTTGAATATCTGGGTTTATCCAGTATTCAGCATCCCTACAACCGTTAGACTTAATTGCTGCTTGCACCTCTAGGGTAAGCTTGCCATCACAATTAGTATAGCATCATGCTGTGCCGTATAGTGCCCTGCGGTACAGCATTGTGCTATATGGTGCCTTCCTGACATCAGTCCCATTTGCAGCTTGCTTTCATTGAAAACCCTAATAGTTTGTATTTCAGAATGTAATGCATCTCTAAAACTATGGTGTGTTGCATGGCAACGTGCTGTATTTGGTGCTTTTGTACCATTTTAAGTCCCTACCCAGCTTGCTTTTTCTTAATATCCTGATAGTTTGAATATCTGGGTTAAACCAGTATTCAGCTTCCCTACAACCTTTAGACTTAATTGCTGCTTGCGCCTCTAGGGTAAGCTTGCCGTCACCGTTAGTATAGCATCATGCTGTGCCGTATAGTGCAATGCGGTACAGCATTGTGCTATATGGTGCCTTCCTGACATCCATCCCATTTGCAGCTTGCTTTCATTGAAAACCTTAATAGTTGGCATTTCAGAATGTAATGCATCTCTAAAACTATGGTGTGTTGCATGGCAATGTGCTGTATTTGGTGCTTTTGTACCATTTTAAGTCCCTACCCAGCTTGCTTTTTCTTAATATCCTAATAGTTTGAATATCTGGGTTAAACCAGTATTCAGCATCCCTACAACCGTTAGACATAATTGCTGCTTACGCCTCTAGGGTAAGCTTGCCGTCACCGTTAGTATAGCATCATGCTGTGCCGTATAGTCCCATGCGGCATAGCATTGTGCTATATGGTGCCTTCCTGACATCCGTCCCATTTGCAGCTTGCTTTCATTTAAAATCTTAATAGTTTGCATTTCAGAATGTAATGCATCTCTAAAACTAAGCTGTGTTGCATGGCAATGTGCTGTATTTGGTGCTTTCGTACCATTTTAAGTTTCTATCCAGCTTGCTTCTTATTATCCTAATAGTTTGAATATCTGGGTTAATCCAGTATTCAGCATCCCTACAACCGTTAGACTTAATTGCTGCTTGCACCTCTAGGGTAAGCTTGCCATCACCATTAGTATAGCATCATGCTGTGCCGTATAGTGCCATGCGGTACAGCATTGTGCTATATGGTGCCTTCCTGACATCCATCCCATTTGCAGCTTGCTTTCATTGAAAACCCTAATAGTTTGCATTTCAGAATGTAATGCATCTCTAAAACTAAGCTGTGTTGCATGGCAATGTGCTGTATTTGGTGCTTTCGTACCATTTTAACACCATTTTAAGTTTCTATCCAGCTTGCTTCTTATTATCCTAATAGTTTGAATATCTGGGTTTATCCAGTATTCAGCATCCCTACAACCGTTAGACTTAATTGCTGCTTGCACCTCTAGGGTAAGCTTGCCATCACCATTAGTATAGCATCATGCTGTGCCGTATAGTGCCCTGCGGTACAGCATTGTGCTATATGGTGCCTTCCTGACATCAGTCCCATTTGCAGCTTGCTTTCATTGAAAACCCTAATAGTTTGCATTTCAGAATGTAATGCATCTCTAAAACTATGGTGTGTTGCATGGCAACGTGCTGTATTTGGTGCTTTTGTACCATTTTAAGTCCCTACCCAGCTTGCTTTTTCTTAATATCCTGATAGTTTGAATATCTGGGTTAAACCAGTATTCAGCATCCCTACAACCGTTAGACATAATTGCTGCTTGCGCCTCTAGGGTTAGCTTGCCGTCACCGTTAGTATAGCATCATGCTGTGCCGTATAGTCCCATGCGGCATAGCATTGTGCTATATGGTGCCTTCCTGACATCCGTCCCATTTGCAGCTTGCTTTCATTTAAAATCTTAATAGTTTGCATTTCAGAATGTAATGCATCTCTAAAACTAAGCTGTGTTGCATGGCAATGTGCTGTATTTGGTGCTTTCGTACCATTTTAAGTTTCTATCCAGCTTGCTTCTTATTATCCTAATAGTTTGAATATCTGGATTAATCCAGTATTCAGCATCTCTACAACCGTTAGACTTAATTGCTGCTTGCACTTCTAGGGTAAGCTTGCCATCACCATTAGTATAGCATCATGCTGTGCCGTATAGTGCCATGCGGTACAGCATTGTGCTATATGGTGCCTTCCTGACATCCATCCCATTTGCAGCTTGCTTTCATTGAAAACCCTAATAGTTTGCATTTCAGAATGTAATGCATCTCTAAAACTATGGTGTGTTGCATGGCAATGTGCTGTATTTGGTGCTTTCGTACCATTTTAAGTTTCTATCCAGCTTGCTTCTTATTATCCTAATAGTTTGAATATATGGGTTAAACCAGTATTTAGCTTCCCTACAACCTTTAGACTTAATTGCTGCTTGTGCCTCTAGGGTAAGCTTGCTGTCACCGTTAGTATAGCATCATGCTGTGCCGTATTGTACCATGCGGCATAGCATTGTGCTATATGGTGCCTTCCTGACATCCGTCCCATTTGCAGCTTGCTTTCATTTAAAATCTTAATAGTTTGCATTTCAGAATGTAATGCATCTCTAAAACTAAGCTGTGTTGCATGGCAATGTGCTGTATTTGGTGCTTTCGTACCATTTTAACACCATTTTAAGTTTCTATCCAGCTTGCTTCTTATTATCCTAATAGTTTGAATATCTGGGTTTATCCAGTATTCAGCATCCCTACAACCGTTAGACTTAATTGCTGCTTGCACCTCTAGGGTAAGCTTGCCATCACCATTAGTATAGCATCATGCTGTGCCGTATAGTGCCCTGCGGTACAGCATTGTGCTATATGGTGCCTTCCTGACATCAGTCCCATTTGCAGCTTGCTTTCATTGAAAACCCTAATAGTTTGCATTTCAGAATGTAATGCATCTCTAAAACTATGGTGTGTTGCATGGCAACGTGCTGTATTTGGTGCTTTTGTACCATTTTAAGTCCCTACCCAGCTTGCTTTTTCTTAATATCCTGATAGTTTGAATATCTGGGTTAAACCAGTATTCAGCTTCCCTACAACCTTTAGACTTAATTGCTGCTTGCGCCTCTAGGGTAAGCTTGCCGTCACCGTTAGTATAGCATCATGCTGTGCCGTATAGTGCAATGCGGTACAGCATTGTGCTATATGGTGCCTTCCTGACATCCATCCCATTTGCAGCTTGCTTTCATTGAAAACCTTAATAGTTGGCATTTCAGAATGTAATGCATCTCTAAAACTATGGTGTGTTGCATGGCAATGTGCTGTATTTGGTGCTTTTGTACCATTTTAAGTCCCTACCCAGCTTGCTTTTTCTTAATATCCTAATAGTTTGAATATCTGGGTTAAACCAGTATTCAGCATCCCTACAACCGTTAGACATAATTGCTGCTTACGCCTCTAGGGTAAGCTTGCCGTCACCGTTAGTATAGCATCATGCTGTGCCGTATAGTCCCATGCGGCATAGCATTGTGCTATATGGTGCCTTCCTGACATCCGTCCCATTTGCAGCTTGCTTTCATTTAAAATCTTAATAGTTTGCATTTCAGAATGTAATGCATCTCTAAAACTAAGCTGTGTTGCATGGCAATGTGCTGTATTTGGTGCTTTCGTACCATTTTAAGTTTCTATCCAGCTTGCTTCTTATTATCCTAATAGTTTGAATATCTGGGTTAATCCAGTATTCAGCATCCCTACAACCGTTAGACTTAATTGCTGCTTGCACCTCTAGGGTAAGCTTGCCATCACCATTAGTATAGCATCATGCTGTGCCGTATAGTGCCATGCGGTACAGCATTGTGCTATATGGTGCCTTCCTGACATCCATCCCATTTGCAGCTTGCTTTCATTGAAAACCCTAATAGTTTGCATTTCAGAATGTAATGCATCTCTAAAACTATGGTGTGTTGCATGGCAATGTGCTGTATTTGGTGGTTTCGTACCATTTTAAGTTTCTATCCAGCTTGCTTCTTATTATCCTAATAGTTTGAATATCTGGGTAAAACCAGTATTCAGCATCCCTACAACCGTTAGACTTAATTGCTGCTTACGCCTCTAGGGTAAGCTTGCCGTCACCGTTAGTATAGCATCATGCTGTGCCGTATAGTCCCATGCGGCATAGCATGGTGCTATATGGTGCCTTCCTGACATCCGTCCCATTTGCAGCTTGCTTTCATTTAAAATCTTAATAGTTTGCATTTCAGAATGTAATGCATCTCTAAAACTAAGCTGTGTTGCATGGCAATGTGCTGTATTTGGTGCTTTCGTACCATTTTAACACCATTTTAAGTTTCTATCCAGCTTGCTTCTTATTATCCTAATAGTTTGAATATCTGGGTTTATCCAGTATTCAGCATCCCTACAACCGTTAGACTTAATTGCTGCTTGCACCTCTAGGGTAAGCTTGCCATCACCATTAGTATAGCATCATGCTGTGCCGTATAGTGCCCTGCGGTACAGCATTGTGCTATACGGTGCCTTCCTGACATCAGTCCCATTTGCAGCTTGCTTTCATTGAAAACCCTAATAGTTTGTATTTCAGAATGTAATGCATCTCTAAAACTATGGTGTGTTGCATGGCAACGTGCTGTATTTGGTGCTTTTGTACCATTTTAAGTCCCTACCCAGCTTGCTTTTTCTTAATATCCTGATAGTTTGAATATCTGGGTTAAACCAGTATTCAGCTTCCCTACAACCTTTAGACTTAATTGCTGCTTGCGCCTCTAGGGTAAGCTTGCCGTCACCGTTAGTATAGCATCATGCTGTGCCGTATAGTGCAATGCGGTACAGCATTGTGCTATATGGTGCCTTCCTGACATCCATCCCATTTGCAGCTTGCTTTCATTGAAAACCTTAATAGTTGGCATTTCAGAATGTAATGCATCTCTAAAACTATGGTGTGTTGCATGGCAATGTGCTGTATTTGGTGCTTTTGTACCATTTTAAGTCCCTACCCAGCTTGCTTTTTCTTAATATCCTAATAGTTTGAATATCTGGGTTAAACCAGTATTCAGCATCCCTACAACCGTTAGACATAATTGCTGCTTACGCCTCTAGGGTAAGCTTGCCGTCACCGTTAGTATAGCATCATGCTGTGCCGTATAGTCCCATGCGGCATAGCATTGTGCTATATGGTGCCTTCCTGACATCCGTCCCATTTGCAGCTTGCTTTCATTTAAAATCTTAATAGTTTGCATTTCAGAATGTAATGCATCTCTAAAACTAAGCTGTGTTGCATGGCAATGTGCTGTATTTGGTGCTTTCGTACCATTTTAAGTTTCTATCCAGCTTGCTTCTTATTATCCTAATAGTTTGAATATCTGGGTTAATCCAGTATTCAGCATCCCTACAACCGTTAGACTTAATTGCTGCTTGCACCTCTAGGGTAAGCTTGCCATCACCATTAGTATAGCATCATGCTGTGCCGTATAGTGCCATGCGGTACAGCATTGTGCTATATGGTGCCTTCCTGACATCCATCCCATTTGCAGCTTGCTTTCATTGAAAACCCTAATAGTTTGCATTTCAGAATGTAATGCATCTCTAAAACTAAGCTGTGTTGCATGGCAATGTGCTGTATTTGGTGCTTTCGTACCATTTTAACACCATTTTAAGTTTCTATCCAGCTTGCTTCTTATTATCCTAATAGTTTGAATATCTGGGTTTATCCAGTATTCAGCATCCCTACAACCGTTAGACTTAATTGCTGCTTGCACCTCTAGGGTAAGCTTGCCATCACCATTAGTATAGCATCATGCTGTGCCGTATAGTGCCCTGCGGTACAGCATTGTGCTATATGGTGCCTTCCTGACATCAGTCCCATTTGCAGCTTGCTTTCATTGAAAACCCTAATAGTTTGCATTTCAGAATGTAATGCATCTCTAAAACTATGGTGTGTTGCATGGCAACGTGCTGTATTTGGTGCTTTTGTACCATTTTAAGTCCCTACCCAGCTTGCTTTTTCTTAATATCCTGATAGTTTGAATATCTGGGTTAAACCAGTATTCAGCATCCCTACAACCGTTAGACATAATTGCTGCTTGCGCCTCTAGGGTTAGCTTGCCGTCACCGTTAGTATAGCATCATGCTGTGCCGTATAGTCCCATGCGGCATAGCATTGTGCTATATGGTGCCTTCCTGACATCCGTCCCATTTGCAGCTTGCTTTCATTTAAAATCTTAATAGTTTGCATTTCAGAATGTAATGCATCTCTAAAACTAAGCTGTGTTGCATGGCAATGTGCTGTATTTGGTGCTTTCGTACCATTTTAAGTTTCTATCCAGCTTGCTTCTTATTATCCTAATAGTTTGAATATCTGGATTAATCCAGTATTCAGCATCTCTACAACCGTTAGACTTAATTGCTGCTTGCACTTCTAGGGTAAGCTTGCCATCACCATTAGTATAGCATCATGCTGTGCCGTATAGTGCCATGCGGTACAGCATTGTGCTATATGGTGCCTTCCTGACATCCATCCCATTTGCAGCTTGCTTTCATTGAAAACCCTAATAGTTTGCATTTCAGAATGTAATGCATCTCTAAAACTATGGTGTGTTGCATGGCAATGTGCTGTATTTGGTGCTTTCGTACCATTTTAAGTTTCTATCCAGCTTGCTTCTTATTATCCTAATAGTTTGAATATATGGGTTAAACCAGTATTTAGCTTCCCTACAACCTTTAGACTTAATTGCTGCTTGTGCCTCTAGGGTAAGCTTGCTGTCACCGTTAGTATAGCATCATGCTGTGCCGTATTGTACCATGCGGCATAGCATTGTGCTATATGGTGCCTTCCTGACATCCGTCCCATTTGCAGCTTGCTTTCATTTAAAATCTTAATAGTTTGCATTTCAGAATGTAATGCATCTCTAAAACTAAGCTGTGTTGCATGGCAATGTGCTGTATTTGGTGCTTTCGTACCATTTTAACACCATTTTAAGTTTCTATCCAGCTTGCTTCTTATTATCCTAATAGTTTGAATATCTGGGTTTATCCAGTATTCAGCATCCCTACAACCGTTAGACTTAATTGCTGCTTGCACCTCTAGGGTAAGCTTGCCATCACCATTAGTATAGCATCATGCTGTGCCGTATAGTGCCCTGCGGTACAGCATTGTGCTATATGGTGCCTTCCTGACATCAGTCCCATTTGCAGCTTGCTTTCATTGAAAACCCTAATAGTTTGCATTTCAGAATGTAATGCATCTCTAAAACTATGGTGTGTTGCATGGCAACGTGCTGTATTTGGTGCTTTTGTACCATTTTAAGTCCCTACCCAGCTTGCTTTTTCTTAATATCCTGATAGTTTGAATATCTGGGTTAAACCAGTATTCAGCTTCCCTACAACCTTTAGACTTAATTGCTGCTTGCGCCTCTAGGGTAAGCTTGCCGTCACCGTTAGTATAGCATCATGCTGTGCCGTATAGTGCAATGCGGTACAGCATTGTGCTATATGGTGCCTTCCTGACATCCATCCCATTTGCAGCTTGCTTTCATTGAAAACCTTAATAGTTGGCATTTCAGAATGTAATGCATCTCTAAAACTATGGTGTGTTGCATGGCAATGTGCTGTATTTGGTGCTTTTGTACCATTTTAAGTCCCTACCCAGCTTGCTTTTTCTTAATATCCTAATAGTTTGAATATCTGGGTTAAACCAGTATTCAGCATCCCTACAACCGTTAGACATAATTGCTGCTTACGCCTCTAGGGTAAGCTTGCCGTCACCGTTAGTATAGCATCATGCTGTGCCGTATAGTCCCATGCGGCATAGCATTGTGCTATATGGTGCCTTCCTGACATCCGTCCCATTTGCAGCTTGCTTTCATTTAAAATCTTAATAGTTTGCATTTCAGAATGTAATGCATCTCTAAAACTAAGCTGTGTTGCATGGCAATGTGCTGTATTTGGTGCTTTCGTACCATTTTAAGTTTCTATCCAGCTTGCTTCTTATTATCCTAATAGTTTGAATATCTGGGTTAATCCAGTATTCAGCATCCCTACAACCGTTAGACTTAATTGCTGCTTGCACCTCTAGGGTAAGCTTGCCATCACCATTAGTATAGCATCATGCTGTGCCGTATAGTGCCATGCGGTACAGCATTGTGCTATATGGTGCCTTCCTGACATCCATCCCATTTGCAGCTTGCTTTCATTGAAAACCCTAATAGTTTGCATTTCAGAATGTAATGCATCTCTAAAACTATCGTGTGTTGCATGGCAATGTGCTGTATTTGGTGGTTTCGTACCATTTTAAGTTTCTATCCAGCTTGCTTCTTATTATCCTAATAGTTTGAATATCTGGGTAAAACCAGTATTCAGCATCCCTACAACCGTTAGACTTAATTGCTGCTTGCGCCTCTAGGGTAAGCTTGCCGTCACCGTTAGTATAGCATCATGCTGTGCCGTATAGTCCCATGCGGCATAGCATTGTGCTTAATGGTGCCTTCCTGACATCCGTCCCATTTGCAGCTTGCTTTCATTGAAAACCCTAATAGTTTGCATTTCAGAATGTAATGCATCTCTAAAACTATGGTGTGGCATGGCAATGTGCTGTATTTGGTGCTTTTGTACCATTTTAAGCCCCTACCCAGCTTGCTTTTTCTTAATATCCTAATAGTTTGAATATCTGGGTTAAACCAGTATTCAGCATCCCTACAACCGTTAGACATAATTGCTGCTTGCGCCTCTAGGGTAAGCTTGCCGTCACCGTTAGTATAGCATCATGCTGTGCCGTATAGTCCCATGCGGCACAGCATTGTGCTATATGGTGCCTTCCTGACATCCGTCCCATTTGCAGCTTGCTTTCATTTAAAATCTTAATAGTTTGCATTTCAGAATGTAATGCATCTCTAAAACTAAGCTGTGTTGCATGGCAATGTGCTGTATTTGGTGCTTTCGTACCATTTTAAGTTTCTATCCAGCTTGCTTCTTATTATCCTAATAGTTTGAATATCTGGGTTAATCCAGTATTCAGCATCCCTACAACCGTTAGACTTAATTGCTGCTTGCACCTCTAGGGTAAGCTTGCCATCACCATTAGTATAGCATCATGCTGTGCCGTATAGTGCCATGCGGTACAGCATTGTGCTATATGGTGCCTTCCTGACATCCATCCCATTTGCAGCTTGCTTTCATTGAAAACCCTAATAGTTTGCATTTCAGAATGTAATGCATCTCTAAAACTATGGTGTGTTGCATGGCAATGTGCTGTATTTGGTGGTTTCGTACCATTTTAAGTTTCTATCCAGCTTGCTTCTTATTATCCTAATAGTTTGAATATCTGGGTAAAACCAGTATTCAGCATCCCTACAACCGTTAGACTTAATTGCTGCTTGCGCTTCTAGGGTAAGCTTGCCGTCACCGTTAGAATAGCATCATGCTGTGCTGTATAGTGCCATGCGGTACAGCATTGTGCTATATGGTGCCTTCCTGACATCCATCCCATTTGCAGCTTGCTTTCATTGAAAACCCTAATAGTTTGCATTTCAGAATGTAATGCATCTCTAAAACTAAGCTGTGTTGCATGGCAATGTGCTGTATTTGGTGCTTTCGTACCATTTTAACACCATTTTAAGTTTCTATCCAGCTTGCTTCTTATTATCCTAATAGTTTGAATATCTGGGTTTATCCAGTATTCAGCATCCCTACAACCGTTAGACTTAATTGCTGCTTGCACCTCTAGGGTAAGCTTGCCATCACCATTAGTATAGCATCATGCTGTGCCGTATAGTCCCATGCGGCATAGCATTGTGCTATATGGGCCTTCCTGACATCCGTCCCATTTGCAGCTTGCTTTCATTGAAAACCCTAATAGTTTGCATTTCAGAATGTAATGCATCTCTAAAACTATGGTGTGTTGCAGGGCAATGTGCTGTATTTGGTGCTTTTGTACCATTTTAAGTCCCTACCCAGCTTGCTTTTTCTTAATATCCTAATAGTTTGAATATCTGGGTTAAACCAGTATTCAGCATCCCTACAACCGTTAGACATAATTGCTGCTTGCGCCTCTAGGGTAAGCTTGCCGTCACCGTTAGTATAGCATCATGCTGTGCCGTATAGTCCCATGCGGCATAGCATTGTGCTATATGGTGCCTTCCTGACATCCGTCCCATTTGCAGCTTGCTTTCATTTAAAATCTTAATAGTTTGCATTTCAGAATGTAATGCATCTCTAAAACTAAGCTGTGTTGCATGGCAATGTGCTGTATTTGGTGCTTTCGTACCATTTTAAGTTTCTATCCAGCTTGCTTCTTATTATCCTAATAGTTTGAATATCTGGGATAATCCAGTATTCAGCATCCCTACAACCGTTTGACTTAATTGCTGCTTGCACCTCTAGGGTAAGCTTGCCATCACCATTAGTATAGCATCATGCTGTGCCGTATAGTGCCATGCGGTACAGCATTGTGCTATATGGTGCCTTCCTGACATCCATCCCATTTGCAGCTTGCTTTCATTGAAAACCCTAATAGTTTGCATTTCAGAATGTAATGCATCTCTAAAACTATGGTGTGTTGCATGGCAATGTGCTGTATTTGGTGGTTTCGTACCATTTTAAGTTTCTATCCAGCTTGCTTCTTATTATCCTAATAGTTTGAATATCTGGGTAAAACCAGTATTCAGCATCCCTACAACCGTTAGACTTAATTGCTGCTTGCGCCTCTAGGGTAAGCTTGCCGTCACCGTTAGTATAGCATCATGCTGTGCCGTATAGTCCCTTGCGGCATAGCATTGTGCTTAATGGTGCCTTCCTGACATCCGTCCCATTTGCAGCTTGCTTTAATTGAAAACCCTAATAGTTTGCATTTCAGAATGTAATGCATCTCTAAAACTATGGTGTGGCATGGCAATGTGCTGTATTTGGTGCTTTTGTACCATTTTAAGTCCCTACCCAGCTTGCTTTTTCTTAATATCCTAATAGTTTGAATATCTGGGTTAAACCAGTATTCAGCATCCCTACAACCGTTAGACATAATTGCTGCTTGCGCTTCTAGGGTAAGCTTGCCGTCACCGTTAGTATAGCATCATGTTGTGCCGTATAGTCCCATGCGCATAGCATTGTGCTATATGGTGCCTTCCTGACATCCGTCCCATTTGCAGCTTGCTTTCATTTAAAACCCTAATAGTTTGCATTTCAGAATGTATTGCATCTCTAAAACTATGATGTGTTGCATGGCAATGTGCTGTATTTGGTGCTTTCGTACCATTTTAAGTCCCTACCCAGCTTGCTTCTTATTATCCTAATAGTTTGAATATCTGGGTTAATCCAGTATTCAGCATCCCTACAACCGTTAGACTTAATTGCTGCTTGCACCTCTAGGGTAAGCTTGTGATCACCATTAGTATAGCATCAAGCTGTGCCGTATAGTCCCATGCGGCACAGCATTGTGCTATATGGTGCCTTCCTGACATCCGTCCCATTTGCAGCTTGCTTTCATTGAAAACCCTAATAGTTTGCATTTCAGAATGTAATGCATCTCTAAAACTATGGTGTGGCATGGCAATGTGCTGTATTTGGTGCTTTTGTACCATTTTAAGTCCCTACCCAGCTTGCTTTTTCTTAATATCCTAATAGTTTGAATATCTGGGTTAATCCAGTATTCAGCATCCCTACAACCGTTAGACTTAATTGCTGCTTGCGCCTCTAGGGTAAGCTTGCCGTCACCGTTAGTATAGCATCATGCTGTGCCGTATAGTCCCATGCGGCATAGCATTGTGCTATATGGTGCCTTCCTGACATCCGTCCCATTTGCAGCTTGCTTTCATTTAAAATCTTAATAGTTTGCATTTCAGAATGTAATGCATCTCTAAAACTAAGCTGTGTTGCATGGCAATGTGCTGTATTTGGTGCTTTCGTACCATTTTAAGTTTCTATCCAGCTTGCTTCTTATTATCCTAATAGTTTGAATATCTGGGTTAATCCAGTATTCAGCATCCCTACAACCGTTAGACTTAATTGCTGCTTGCACCTCTAGGGTAAGCTTGCCATCACCATTAGTATAGCATCATGCTGTGCCGTATAGTGCCATGCGGTACAGCATTGTGCTATATGGTGCCTTCCTGACATCCATCCCATTTGCAGCTTGCTTTCATTGAAAACCCTAATAGTTTGCATTTCAGAATGTAATGCATCTCTAAAACTATGGTGTGTTGCATGGCAATGTGCTGTATTTGGTGGTTTCGTACCATTTTAAGTTTCTATCCAGCTTGCTTCTTATTATCCTAAAAGTTTGAATATCTGGGTAAAACCAGGTTTCAGCATCCCTACAACCGTTAGACTTAATTGCTGCTTGCGTTTCTAGGGTAAGCTTGCCGTCACCGTTAGAATAGCATCATGCTGTGCTGTATAGTGCCATGCGGTACAGCATTGTGCTATATGGTGCCTTCCTGACATCCATCCCATTTGCAGTTTGCTTTCATTGAAAACCCTAATAGTTTGCATTTCAGAATGTAATGCATCTCTAAAACAAAGCAGTGTTGCATGGCAATGTGCTGTATTTGGTGCTTTCGTACCATTTTAACACCATTTTAAGTTTCTATCCAGCTTGCTTCTTATTATCCTAATAGTTTGAATATCTGGGTTTATCCAGTATTCAGCATCCCTACAACCGTTAGACTTAATTGCTGCTTGCACCTCTAGGGTAAGCTTGCCATCATCATTAGTATAGCATCATGCTGTGCCGTATAGTCCCATGCGGCATAGCATTGTGCTATATGGTGCCTTCCTGACATCCGTCCCATTTGCAGCTTGCTTTCATTGAAAACCCTAATAGTTTGCATTTCAGAATGTAATGCATCTCTAAAACTATGGTGTGTTGCATGGCAATGTGCTGTATTTGGTGCTTTTGTACCATTTTAAGTCCCTACCCAGCTTGCTTTTTCTTAATATCCTAATAGTTTGAATATCTGGGTTAAACCAGTATTCAGCATCCCTACAACCGTTAGACATAATTGCTGCTTGCGCCTCTAGGGTAAGCTTGCCGTCACCGTTAGTATAGCATCATGCTGTGCTGTATAGTCCCATGCGGCATAGCATTGTGCTATATGGTGCCTTCCTGACATCCGTCCCATTTGCAGCTTGCTTTCATTTAAAATCTTAATAGTTTGCATTTCAGAATGTAATGCATCTCTAAAACTAAGCTGTGTTGCATGGCAATGTGCTGTATTTGGTGCTTTCGTACCATTTTAAGTTTCTATCCAGCTTGCTTCTTATTATCCTAATAGTTTGAATATCTGGGTTAATCCAGTATTCAGCATCTCTACAACCGTTAGACTTAATTGCTGCTTGCACCTCTAGGGTAAGCTTGCCATCACCATTAGTATAGCATCATGCTGTGCCGTATAGTGTCATGCGGTACAGCATTGTGCTATATGGTGCCTTCCTGACATCCATCCCATTTGCAGCTTGCTTTCATTGAAAACCCTAATAGTTTGCATTTCAGAATGTAATGCATCTCTAAAACTATGGTGTGTTGCATGGCAATGTGCTGTATTTGGTGGTTTCGTACCATTTTAAGTTTCTATCCAGCTTGCTTCTTATTATCCTAATAGTTTGAATATCTGGGTTAAACCAGTATTTAGCTTCCCTACAACCTTTAGACTTAATTGCTGCTTGTGCCTCTAGGGTAAGCTTGCTGTCACCGTTAGTATAGCATCATGCTGTGCCGTATTGTACCATGCGGCATAGCATTGTGCTATATGGTGCCTTCCTGACATCCGTCCCATTTGCAGCTTGCTTTCATTGAAAACCCTAATAGTTTGCATTTCAGAATGTAATGCATCTCTAAAACTATGGTGTGTTGCATGGCAATGTGCTGTATTTGGTGCTTTTGTACCATTTTAAGTCCCTACCCAGCTTGCTTTTTCTTAATATCCTAATAGTTTGAATATCTGGGTTAAACCAGTATTCAGCATCCCTACAACCGTTAGACATAATTGCTGCTTGCGCCTCTAGGGTAAGCTTGCCGTCACCGTTAGTATAGCATCATGCTGTGCCGTATAGTCCCATGCGGCATAGCATTGTGCTATATGGTGCCTTCCTGACATCCGTCCCATTTGCAGCTTGCTTTCATTTAAAATCTTAATAGTTTGCATTTCAGAATGTAATGCATCTCTAAAACTAAGCTGTGTTGCATGGCAATGTGCTGTATTTGGTGCTTTCGTACCATTTTAACACCATTTTAAGTTTCTATCCAGCTTGCTTCTTCTTATCCTAATAGTTTGAATATCTGGGTTTATCCAGTATTCAGCATCCCTACAACCATTAGACTTAATTGCTGCTTGCACCTCTAGGGTAAGCTTGCCATCACCATTAGTATAGCATCATGCTGTGCAGTATAGTCCCATGCGGCATAGCATTGTGCTATATGGTGCCTTCCTGACATCCGTCCCATTTGCAGCTTGCTTTCATTGAAAACCCTAATAGTTTGCATTTCAGAATGTAATGCATCTCTAAAACTATGGTGTGGCATGGCAATGTGCTGTATTTGGTGCTTTTGTACCATTTTAAGTCCCTACCCAGCTTGCTTTTTCTTAATATCCTAATAGTTTGAATTTCTGGGTTAAACCAGTATTCAGCATCCCTACAACCGTTAGACTTAATAGCTGCTTCGTACCATTTTAAGTCCCTATCCAGCTTGCTTCTTATTATCCTAATAGTTTGAATATCTGGGTTAATCCAGTATTCAGCATCCCTACAACCGTTAGACTTAATTGCTGCTTGCACCTCTAGGGTAAGCTTGCCATCACCATTAGTATAGCATCATGCTGTGCCGTATAGTCCCATGCGGCATAGCATTGTGCTATATGGTGCCTTCCTGACATCCGTCCCATTTGCAGCTTGCTTTCATTGAAAACCCTAATAGTTTGCATTTCAGAATGTAATGCATCTCTAAAACTATGGTGTGTTGCATGGCAATGTGCTGTATTTGGTGGTTTCGTACCATTTTAAGTTTCTATCCAGCTTGCTTCTTATTATCCTAATAGTTTGAATATCTGGGTAAAACCAGTATTCAGCATCCCTACAACCGTTAGACTTAATTGCTGCTTGCGCCTCTAGGGTAAGCTTGCCGTCACCGTTAGTATAGCATCATGCTGTGCCGTATAGTCCCATGCGGCATAGCATTGTGCTATATGGTGCCTTCCTGACATCCGTCCCATTTGCAGCTTGCTTTCATTTAAAAGCTTAATAGTTTGCATTTCAGAATGTAATGCATCTCTAAACTAAGCTGTGTTGCATGGCAATGTGCTGTATTTGGTGCTTTCGTACCATTTTAAGTTTCTATCCAGCTTGCTTCTTATTATCCTAATAGTTTGAATATCTGGGTTTATCCAGTATTCAGCATCCCTACAACCGTTAGACTTAATTGCTGCTTGCACCTCTAGGGTAAGCTTGCCATCACCATTAGTATAGCATCATGCTGTGCCGTATAGTGCCATGCGGTACAGCATTGTGCTATATGGTGCCTTCCTGACATCCGTCCCATTTGCAGCTTGCTTTCATTGAAAACCCTAATAGTTTGCATTTCAGAATGTAATGCATCTCTAAAACTATGGTGTGTTGCATGGCAATGTGCTGTATTTGGTGGTTTCGTACCATTTTAAGTTTCTATCCAGCTTGCTTCTTATTATCCTAATAGTTTGAATATCTGGGTAAAACCAGTATTCAGCATCCCTACAACCGTTAGACTTAATTGCTGCTTGCGCCTCTAGGGTAATCTTGCCGTCACCATTAGTATAGCATCATGCTGTGCCGTATAGTCCCATGCGGCATAGCATTGTGCTTAATGGTGCCCTCCTGACATCCGTCCCATTTGCAGCTTGCTTTCATTGAAAACCCTAATAGTTTGCATTTCAGAATGTAATGCATCTCTAAAACTATGGTGTGTTGCATGGCAATGTGCTGTATTTGGTGCTTTTGTACCATTTTAAGTCCCTACCCAGCTTGCTTTTTCTTAATATCCTAATAGTTTGAATATCTGGGTTAATCCAGTATTCAGCATCCCTACAACCGTTAGACTTAATTGCTGCTTGCGCCTCTAGGGTAAGCTTGCCGTCACCGTTAGTATAGCATCATGCTGTGCCGTATAGTCCCATGCGGCATAGCATTGTGCTATATGGTGCCTTCCTGACATCCATCCCATTTGCAGCTTGCTTTCATTTAAAATCTTAATAGTTTGCATTTCAGAATGTAATGCATCTCTAAAACTAAGCTGTGTTGCATGGCAATGTGCTGTATTTGGTGCTTTCGTACCATTTTAAGTTTCTATCCAGCTTGCTTCTTATTATCCTAATAGTTTGAATATCTGGGTAAAACCAGTATTCAGCATCCCTACAACCATTAGACTTAATTGCTGCTTGCGCTTCTAGGGTAAGCTTGCCGTCACCGTTAGAATAGCATCATGCTGTGCTGTATAGTGCCATGCGGTACAGCATTGTGCTATATGGTGCCTTCCTGACATCCATCCCATTTGCAGCTTGCTTTCATTGAAAACCCTAATAGTTTGCATTTCAGAATGTAATGCATCTCTAAAACTAAGCTGTGTTGCATGGCAATGTGCTGTATTTGGTGCTTTCGTACCATTTTAACACCATTTTAAGTTTCTATCCAGCTTGCTTCTTATTATCTTAATAGTTTGAATATCTGGGTAAAACCAGTATTCAGCATCCCTACAACCATTAGACTTAATTGCTGCTTGCGCTTCTAGGGTAAGCTTGCCGTCACCGTTAGAATAGCATCATGCTGTGCTGTATAGTGCCATGCGGTACAGCATTGTGCTATATGGTGCCTTCCTGACATCCATCCCATTTGCAGCTTGCTTTCATTGAAAACCCTAATAGTTTGCATTTCAGAATGTAATGCATCTCTAAAACTAAGCTGTGTTGCATGGCAATGTGCTGTATTTGGTGCTTTCGTACCATTTTAACACCATTTTAAGTTTCTATCCAGCTTGCTTCTTATTATCTTAATAGTTTAAATATCTGGGTTTATCCAGTATTCAGCATCCCTACAACCGTTAGACTTAATTGCTGCTTGCACCTCTAGGGTAAGCTTGCCATCACCATTAGTATAGCATCATGCTGTGCCGTATAGTCCCATGCGGCATAGCATTGTGCTATATGGTGCCTTCCTGACATCCGTCCCATTTGCAGCTTGCTTTCATTGAAAACCCTAATAGTTTGCATTTCAGAATGTAATGCATCTCTAAAACTATGGTGTGTTGCCTGGCAATGTGCTGTATTTGGTGCTTTTGTACCATTTTAAGTCCCTACCCAGCTTGCTTTTTCTTAATATCCTAATAGTTTGAATATCTGGGTTAAACCAGTATTCAGCATCCCTACAACCGTTAGACATAATTGCTGCTTGCGCCTCTAGGGTAAGCTTGCCGTCACCGTTAGTATAGCATCATGCTGTGCCGTATAGTCCCATGCGGCATAGCATTGTGCTATATGGTGCCTTCCTGACATCCGTCCCATGTGCAGCTTGCTTTCATTTAAAATCTTAATAGTTTGCATTTCAGAATGTAATGCATCTCTAAAACTAAGCTGTGTTGCATGGCAATGTGCTGTATTTGGTGCTTTCGTACCATTTTAAGTTTCTTTCCAGCTTGCTTCTTATTATCCTAATAGTTTGAATATCTGGGTTAATCCAGTATTCAGCATCTCTACAACCGTTAGACTTAATTGCTGCTTGCACCTCTAGGGTAAGCTTGCCATCACCATTAGTATAGCACCATGCTGTGCCGTATAGTGCCATGCGGTACAGCATTGTGCTATATGGTGCCTTCCTGACATCCATCCCATTTGCAGCTTGCTTTCATTGAAAACCCTAATAGTTTGCATTTCAGAATGTAATGCATCTCTAAAACTATGGTGTGTTGCATGGCAATGTGCTGTATTTGGTGCTTTCGTTCCATTTTAAGTTTCTATCCAGCTTGCTTCTTATTATCCTAATAGTTTGAATATCCGGGTTTATCCAGTATTCAGCATCCCTACAACCGTTAGACTTAATTGCTGCTTGCACCTCTAGGGTAAGCTTGCCATTACTATTAGTATAGCATCATGCTGTACCGTATAGTCCCATGCGGCATAGCATTGTGCTATATGGTGCCTTCCTGACATCCGTCCCATTTGCAGCTTGCTTTCATTGAAAACCCTAATAGTTTGCATTTCAGAATGTAATGCATCTCTAAAACTATGGTGTGTTGCATGGCAATGTGCTGTATTTGGTGCTTTTGTACCATTTTAAGTCCCTACCCAGCTTGCTTTTTCTTAATATCCTAATAGTTTGAATATCTGGGTTAAACCAGTATTCAGCATCCCTACAACCGTTAGACATAATTGCTGCTTGCGCCTCTAGGGTAAGCTTGCCGTCACCGTTAGTATAGCATCATGCTGTGCCGTATAGTCCCATGCGGCATAGCATTGTGCTATATGGTGCCTTCCTGACATCCATCCCATTTGCAGCTTGCTTTCATTGAAAACCCTAATAGTTTGCATTTCAGAATGTAATGCATCTCTAAAACTATGGTGTATTGCATGGCAATGTGCTGTATTTGGTGCTTTTGTACCATTTTAAGTCCCTACCCAGCTTGCTTTTTCTTAATATCCTAATAGTTTTAATATCTTGGTTAAACCAGTATTCAGCATCCCTACAACCGTTAGACTTAATTGCTGCTTCGTACCATTTTAAGTCCCTATCCAGCTTGCTTCTTATTATCCTAATAGTTTGAATATCTGGGTTAATCCAGTATTCAGCATCCCTACAACCGTTAGACTTAATTGCTGCTTGCACCTCTAGGGTAAGCTTGCCATCACCATTAGTATAGCATCATGCTGTGCCGTATAGTGCCATGCGGTTCAGCATTGTGCTATATGGTGCCTTCCTGACATCCATCCCATTTGCAGCTTGCTTTCATTGAAAACCCTAATAGTTTGCATTTCAGAATGTAATGCATCTCTAAAACTATGGTGTGTTGCATGGCAATGTGCTGTATTTGGTGCTTTTGTACCATTTTAAGTCCCTACCCAGCTTGCTTTTTCTTAATATCCTAATAGTTTGAATATCTGGGTTAAACCAGTATTCAGCATCCCTACAACCGTTAGACATAATTGCTGCTTGCGCCGTTAGGGTAAGCTTGCCGTCACCGTTAGTATAGCATCATGCTGTGCCGTATAGTCCCATGCTGCATAGCATTGTGCTATATGGTGCCTTCCTGACATCCGTCCCATTTGCAGCTTGCTTTCATTTAAAATCTTAATAGTTTGCATTTCAGAATGTAATGCATCTCTAAAACTAAGCTGTGTTGCATGGCAATGTGCTGTATTTGGTGCTTTCGTACCATTTTAAGTTTCTATCCAGCTTGCTTCTTATTATCCTAATAGTTTGAATATCTGGGTTAATCCAGTATTCAGCATCCCTACAACCGTTAGACTTAATTGCTGCTTGCACCTCTAGGGTAAGCTTGCCATCACCATTAGTATAGCATCATGCTGTGCCGTATAGTCCCATGCGGCATAGCATTGTGCTATATGGGCCTTCCTGACATCCGTCCCATTTGCAGCTTGCTTTCATTGAAAACCCTAATAGTTTGCATTTCAGAATGTAATGCATCTCTAAAACTATGGTGTGTTGCAGGGCAATGTGCTGTATTTGGTGCTTTTGTACCATTTTAAGTCCCTACCCAGCTTGCTTTTTCTTAATATCCTAATAGTTTGAATATCTGGGTTAAACCAGTATTCAGCATCCCTACAACCGTTAGACATAATTGCTGCTTGCGCCTCTAGGGTAAGCTTGCCGTCACCGTTAGTATAGCATCATGCTGTGCCGTATAGTCCCATGCGGCATAGCATTGTGCTATATGGTGCCTTCCTGACATCCGTCCCATTTGCAGCTTGCTTTCATTTAAAATCTTAATAGTTTGCATTTCAGAATGTAATGCATCTCTAAAACTAAGCTGTGTTGCATGGCAATGTGCTGTATTTGGTGCTTTCGTACCATTTTAAGTTTCTATCCAGCTTGCTTCTTATTATCCTAATAGTTTGAATATCTGGGATAATCCAGTATTCAGCATCCCTACAACCGTTTGACTTAATTGCTGCTTGCACCTCTAGGGTAAGCTTGCCATCACCATTAGTATAGCATCATGCTGTGCCGTATAGTGCCATGCGGTACAGCATTGTGCTATATGGTGCCTTCCTGACATCCATCCCATTTGCAGCTTGCTTTCATTGAAAACCCTAATAGTTTGCATTTCAGAATGTAATGCATCTCTAAAACTATGGTGTGTTGCATGGCAATGTGCTGTATTTGGTGGTTTCGTACCATTTTAAGTTTCTATCCAGCTTGCTTCTTATTATCCTAATAGTTTGAATATCTGGGTAAAACCAGTATTCAGCATCCCTACAACCGTTAGACTTAATTGCTGCTTGCGCCTCTAGGGTAAGCTTGCCGTCACCGTTAGTATAGCATCATGCTGTGCCGTATAGTCCCTTGCGGCATAGCATTGTGCTTAATGGTGCCTTCCTGACATCCGTCCCATTTGCAGCTTGCTTTAATTGAAAACCCTAATAGTTTGCATTTCAGAATGTAATGCATCTCTAAAACTATGGTGTGGCATGGCAATGTGCTGTATTTGGTGCTTTTGTACCATTTTAAGTCCCTACCCAGCTTGCTTTTTCTTAATATCCTAATAGTTTGAATATCTGGGTTAAACCAGTATTCAGCATCCCTACAACCGTTAGACATAATTGCTGCTTGCGCTTCTAGGGTAAGCTTGCCGTCACCGTTAGTATAGCATCATGTTGTGCCGTATAGTCCCATGCGCATAGCATTGTGCTATATGGTGCCTTCCTGACATCCGTCCCATTTGCAGCTTGCTTTCATTTAAAACCCTAATAGTTTGCATTTCAGAATGTATTGCATCTCTAAAACTATGATGTGTTGCATGGCAATGTGCTGTATTTGGTGCTTTCGTACCATTTTAAGTCCCTACCCAGCTTGCTTCTTATTATCCTAATAGTTTGAATATCTGGGTTAATCCAGTATTCAGCATCCCTACAACCGTTAGACTTAATTGCTGCTTGCACCTCTAGGGTAAGCTTGCCATCACCATTAGTATAGCATCATGCTGTGCCGTATAGTGCCATGCGGTACAGCATTGTGCTATATGGTGCCTTCCTGACATCCATCCCATTTGCAGCTTGCTTTCATTGAAAACCCTAATAGTTTGCATTTCAGAATGTAATGCATCTCTAAAACTATGGTGTGTTGCATGGCAATGTGCTGTATTTGGTGGTTTCGTACCATTTTAAGTTTCTATCCAGCTTGCTTCTTATTATCCTAATAGTTTGAATATCTGGGTAAAACCAGTATTCAGCATCCCTACAACCGTTAGACTTAATTGCTGCTTGCGCTTCTAGGGTAAGCTTGCCGTCACCGTTAGAATAGCATCATGCTGTGCTGTATAGTGCCATGCGGTACAGCATTGTGCTATATGGTGCCTTCCTGACATCCATCCCATTTGCAGCTTGCTTTCATTGAAAACCCTAATAGTTTGCATTTCAGAATGTAATGCATCTCTAAAACTAAGCTGTGTTGCATGGCAATGTGCTGTATTTGGTGCTTTCGTACCATTTTAACACCATTTTAAGTTTCTATCCAGCTTGCTTCTTATTATCCTAATAGTTTGAATATCTGGGTTTATCCAGTATTCAGCATCCCTACAACCGTTAGACTTAATTGCTGCTTGCACCTCTAGGGTAAGCTTGCCATCACCATTAGTATAGCATCATGCTGTGCCGTATAGTCCCATGCGGCATAGCATTGTGCTATATGGGCCTTCCTGACATCCGTCCCATTTGCAGCTTGCTTTCATTGAAAACCCTAATAGTTTGCATTTCAGAATGTAATGCATCTCTAAAACTATGGTGTGTTGCAGGGCAATGTGCTGTATTTGGTGCTTTTGTACCATTTTAAGTCCCTACCCAGCTTGCTTTTTCTTAATATCCTAATAGTTTGAATATCTGGGTTAAACCAGTATTCAGCATCCCTACAACCGTTAGACATAATTGCTGCTTGCGCCTCTAGGGTAAGCTTGCCGTCACCGTTAGTATAGCATCATGCTGTGCCGTATAGTCCCATGCGGCATAGCATTGTGCTATATGGTGCCTTCCTGACATCCGTCCCATTTGCAGCTTGCTTTCATTTAAAATCTTAATAGTTTGCATTTCAGAGTGTAATGCATCTCTAAAACTAA
Source organism: Pseudophryne corroboree (assembly GCF_028390025.1). Taxonomy (NCBI): domain Eukaryota; kingdom Metazoa; phylum Chordata; class Amphibia; order Anura; family Myobatrachidae; genus Pseudophryne; species Pseudophryne corroboree. The sequence continues at coordinate 659,373,802 of NC_086444.1, forward strand.
GCTGTGTTGCATGGCAATGTGCTGTATTTGGTGCTTTCGTACCATTTTAAGTTTCTATCCAGCTTGCTTCTTATTATCCTAATAGTTTGAATATCTGGGATAATCCAGTATTCAGCATCCCTACAACCGTTTGACTTAATTGCTGCTTGCACCTCTAGGGTAAGCTTGCCATCACCATTAGTATAGCATCATGCTGTGCCGTATAGTGCCATGCGGTACAGCATTGTGCTATATGGTGCCTTCCTGACATCCATCCCATTTGCAGCTTGCTTTCATTGAAAACCCTAATAGTTTGCATTTCAGAATGTAATGCATCTCTAAAACTATGGTGTGTTGCATGGCAATGTGCTGTATTTGGTGGTTTCGTACCATTTTAAGTTTCTATCCAGCTTGCTTCTTATTATCCTAATAGTTTGAATATCTGGGTAAAACCAGTATTCAGCATCCCTACAACCGTTAGACTTAATTGCTGCTTGCGCCTCTAGGGTAAGCTTGCCGTCACCGTTAGTATAGCATCATGCTGTGCCGTATAGTCCCTTGCGGCATAGCATTGTGCTTAATGGTGCCTTCCTGACATCCGTCCCATTTGCAGCTTGCTTTAATTGAAAACCCTAATAGTTTGCATTTCAGAATGTAATGCATCTCTAAAACTATGGTGTGGCATGGCAATGTGCTGTATTTGGTGCTTTTGTACCATTTTAAGTCCCTACCCAGCTTGCTTTTTCTTAATATCCTAATAGTTTGAATATCTGGGTTAAACCAGTATTCAGCATCCCTACAACCGTTAGACATAATTGCTGCTTGCGCTTCTAGGGTAAGCTTGCCGTCACCGTTAGTATAGCATCATGTTGTGCCGTATAGTCCCATGCGCATAGCATTGTGCTATATGGTGCCTTCCTGACATCCGTCCCATTTGCAGCTTGCTTTCATTTAAAACCCTAATAGTTTGCATTTCAGAATGTATTGCATCTCTAAAACTATGATGTGTTGCATGGCAATGTGCTGTATTTGGTGCTTTCGTACCATTTTAAGTCCCTACCCAGCTTGCTTCTTATTATCCTAATAGTTTGAATATCTGGGTTAATCCAGTATTCAGCATCCCTACAACCGTTAGACTTAATTGCTGCTTGCACCTCTAGGGAAAGCTTGTGATCACCATTAGTATAGCATCAAGCTGTGCCGTATAGTCCCATGCGGCACAGCATTGTGCTATATGGTGCCTTCCTGACATCCGTCCCATTTGCAGCTTGCTTTCATTGAAAACCCTAATAGTTTGCATTTCAGAATGTAATGCATCTCTAAAACTATGGTGTGGCATGGCAATGTGCTGTATTTGGTGCTTTTGTACCATTTTAAGTCCCTACCCAGCTTGCTTTTTCTTAATATCCTAATAGTTTGAATATCTGGGTTAATCCAGTATTCAGCATCCCTACAACCGTTAGACTTAATTGCTGCTTGCGCCTCTAGGGTAAGCTTGCCGTCACCGTTAGTATAGCATCATGCTGTGCCGTATAGTCCCATGCGGCATAGCATTGTGCTATATGGTGCCTTCCTGACATCCGTCCCATTTGCAGCTTGCTTTCATTTAAAATCTTAATAGTTTGCATTTCAGAATGTAATGCATCTCTAAAACTAAGCTGTGTTGCATGGCAATGTGCTGTATTTGGTGCTTTCGTACCATTTTAAGTTTCTATCCAGCTTGCTTCTTATTATCCTAATAGTTTGAATATCTGGGTTAATCCAGTATTCAGCATCCCTACAACCGTTAGACTTAATTGCTGCTTGCACCTCTAGGGTAAGCTTGCCATCACCATTAGTATAGCATCATGCTGTGCCGTATAGTGCCATGCGGTACAGCATTGTGCTATATGGTGCCTTCCTGACATCCATCCCATTTGCAGCTTGCTTTCATTGAAAACCCTAATAGTTTGCATTTCAGAATGTAATGCATCTCTAAAACTATGGTGTGTTGCATGGCAATGTGCTGTATTTGGTGGTTTCGTACCATTTTAAGTTTCTATCCAGCTTGCTTCTTATTATCCTAAAAGTTTGAATATCTGGGTAAAACCAGGTTTCAGCATCCCTACAACCGTTAGACTTAATTGCTGCTTGCGTTTCTAGGGTAAGCTTGCCGTCACCGTTAGAATAGCATCATGCTGTGCTGTATAGTGCCATGCGGTACAGCATTGTGCTATATGGTGCCTTCCTGACATCCATCCCATTTGCAGTTTGCTTTCATTGAAAACCCTAATAGTTTGCATTTCAGAATGTAATGCATCTCTAAAACAAAGCAGTGTTGCATGGCAATGTGCTGTATTTGGTGCTTTCGTACCATTTTAACACCATTTTAAGTTTCTATCCAGCTTGCTTCTTATTATCCTAATAGTTTGAATATCTGGGTTTATCCAGTATTCAGCATCCCTACAACCGTTAGACTTAATTGCTGCTTGCACCTCTAGGGTAAGCTTGCCATCATCATTAGTATAGCATCATGCTGTGCCGTATAGTCCCATGCGGCATAGCATTGTGCTATATGGTGCCTTCCTGACATCCGTCCCATTTGCAGCTTGCTTTCATTGAAAACCCTAATAGTTTGCATTTCAGAATGTAATGCATCTCTAAAACTATGGTCTGTTGCATGGCAATGTGCTGTATTTGGTGCTTTTGTACCATTTTAAGTCCCTACCCAGCTTGCTTTTTCTTAATATCCTAATAGTTTGAATATCTGGGTTAAACCAGTATTCAGCATCCCTACAACCGTTAGACATAATTGCTGCTTGCGCCTCTAGGGTAAGCTTGCCGTCACCGTTAGTATAGCATCATGCTGTGCTGTATAGTCCCATGCGGCATAGCATTGTGCTATATGGTGCCTTCCTGACATCCGTCCCATTTGCAGCTTGCTTTCATTTAAAATCTTAATAGTTTGCATTTCAGAATGTAATGCATCTCTAAAACTAAGCTGTGTTGCATGGCAATGTGCTGTATTTGGTGCTTTCGTACCATTTTAAGTTTCTATCCAGCTTGCTTCTTATTATCCTAATAGTTTGAATATCTGGGTTAATCCAGTATTCAGCATCTCTACAACCGTTAGACTTAATTGCTGCTTGCACCTCTAGGGTAAGCTTGCCATCACCATTAGTATAGCATCATGCTGTGCCGTATAGTGTCATGCGGTACAGCATTGTGCTATATGGTGCCTTCCTGACATCCATCCCATTTGCAGCTTGCTTTCATTGAAAACCCTAATAGTTTGCATTTCAGAATGTAATGCATCTCTAAAACTATGGTGTGTTGCATGGCAATGTGCTGTATTTGGTGGTTTCGTACCATTTTAAGTTTCTATCCAGCTTGCTTCTTATTATCCTAATAGTTTGAATATCTGGGTTAAACCAGTATTTAGCTTCCCTACAACCTTTAGACTTAATTGCTGCTTGTGCCTCTAGGGTAAGCTTGCTGTCACCGTTAGTATAGCATCATGCTGTGCCGTATTGTACCATGCGGCATAGCATTGTGCTATATGGTGCCTTCCTGACATCCGTCCCATTTGCAGCTTGCTTTCATTGAAAACCCTAATAGTTTGCATTTCAGAATGTAATGCATCTCTAAAACTATGGTGTGTTGCATGGCAATGTGCTGTATTTGGTGCTTTTGTACCATTTTAAGTCCCTACCCAGCTTGCTTTTTCTTAATATCCTAATAGTTTGAATATCTGGGTTAAACCAGTATTCAGCATCCCTACAACCGTTAGACATAATTGCTGCTTGCGCCTCTAGGGTAAGCTTGCCGTCACCGTTAGTATAGCATCATGCTGTGCCGTATAGTCCCATGCGGCATAGCATTGTGCTATATGGTGCCTTCCTGACATCCGTCCCATTTGCAGCTTGCTTTCATTTAAAATCTTAATAGTTTGCATTTCAGAATGTAATGCATCTCTAAAACTAAGCTGTGTTGCATGGCAATGTGCTGTATTTGGTGCTTTCGTACCATTTTAACACCATTTTAAGTTTCTATCCAGCTTGCTTCTTCTTATCCTAATAGTTTGAATATCTGGGTTTATCCAGTATTCAGCATCCCTACAACCATTAGACTTAATTGCTGCTTGCACCTCTAGGGTAAGCTTGCCATCACCATTAGTATAGCATCATGCTGTGCAGTATAGTCCCATGCGGCATAGCATTGTGCTATATGGTGCCTTCCTGACATCCGTCCCATTTGCAGCTTGCTTTCATTGAAAACCCTAATAGTTTGCATTTCAGAATGTAATGCATCTCTAAAACTATGGTGTGGCATGGCAATGTGCTGTATTTGGTGCTTTTGTACCATTTTAAGTCCCTACCCAGCTTGCTTTTTCTTAATATCCTAATAGTTTGAATTTCTGGGTTAAACCAGTATTCAGCATCCCTACAACCGTTAGACTTAATAGCTGCTTCGTACCATTTTAAGTCCCTATCCAGCTTGCTTCTTATTATCCTAATAGTTTGAATATCTGGGTTAATCCAGTATTCAGCATCCCTACAACCATTAGACTTAATTGCTGCTTGCACCTCTAGGGTAAGCTTGCCATCACCATTAGTATAGCATCATGCTGTGCCGTATAGTCCCATGCGGCATAGCATTGTGCTATATGGTGCCTTCCTGACATCCGTCCCATTTGCAGCTTGCTTTCATTGAAAACCCTAATAGTTTGCATTTCAGAATGTAATGCATCTCTAAAACTATGGTGTGTTGCATGGCAATGTGCTGTATTTGGTGGTTTCGTACCATTTTAAGTTTCTATCCAGCTTGCTTCTTATTATCCTAATAGTTTGAATATCTGGGTAAAACCAGTATTCAGCATCCCTACAACCGTTAGACTTAATTGCTGCTTGCGCCTCTAGGGTAAGCTTGCCGTCACCGTTAGTATAGCATCATGCTGTGCCGTATAGTCCCATGCGGCATAGCATTGTGCTATATGGTGCCTTTCTGACATCCGTCCCATTTGCAGCTTGCTTTCATTTAAAAGCTTAATAGTTTGCATTTCAGAATGTAATGCATCTCTAAAACTAAGCTGTGTTGCATGGCAATGTGCTGTATTTGGTGCTTTCGTACCATTTTAAGTTTCTATCCAGCTTGCTTCTTATTATCCTAATAGTTTGAATATCTGGGTTTATCCAGTATTCAGCATCCCTACAACCGTTAGACTTAATTGCTGCTTGCACCTCTAGGGTAAGCTTGCCATCACCATTAGTATAGCATCATGCTGTGCCGTATAGTGCCATGCGGTACAGCATTGTGCTATATGGTGCCTTCCTGACATCCGTCCCATTTGCAGCTTGCTTTCATTGAAAACCCTAATAGTTTGCATTTCAGAATGTAATGCATCTCTAAAACTATGGTGTGTTGCATGGCAATGTGCTGTATTTGGTGGTTTCGTACCATTTTAAGTTTCTATCCAGCTTGCTTCTTATTATCCTAATAGTTTGAATATCTGGGTAAAACCAGTATTCAGCATCCCTACAACCGTTAGACTTAATTGCTGCTTGCGCCTCTAGGGTAATCTTGCCGTCACCATTAGTATAGCATCATGCTGTGCCGTATAGTCCCATGCGGCATAGCATTGTGCTTAATGGTGCCCTCCTGACATCCGTCCCATTTGCAGCTTGCTTTCATTGAAAACCCTAATAGTTTGCATTTCAGAATGTAATGCATCTCTAAAACTATGGTGTGTTGCATGGCAATGTGCTGTATTTGGTGCTTTTGTACCATTTTAAGTCCCTACCCAGCTTGCTTTTTCTTAATATCCTAATAGTTTGAATATCTGGGTTAATCCAGTATTCAGCATCCCTACAACCGTTAGACTTAATTGCTGCTTGCGCCTCTAGGGTAAGCTTGCCGTCACCGTTAGTATAGCATCATGCTGTGCCGTATAGTCCCATGCGGCATAGCATTGTGCTATATGGTGCCTTCCTGACATCCATCCCATTTGCAGCTTGCTTTCATTTAAAATCTTAATAGTTTGCATTTCAGAATGTAATGCATCTCTAAAACTAAGCTGTGTTGCATGGCAATGTGCTGTATTTGGTGCTTTCGTACCATTTTAAGTTTCTATCCAGCTTGCTTCTTATTATCCTAATAGTTTGAATATCTGGGTAAAACCAGTATTCAGCATCCCTACAACCATTAGACTTAATTGCTGCTTGCGCTTCTAGGGTAAGCTTGCCGTCACCGTTAGAATAGCATCATGCTGTGCTGTATAGTGCCATGCGGTACAGCATTGTGCTATATGGTGCCTTCCTGACATCCATCCCATTTGCAGCTTGCTTTCATTGAAAACCCTAATAGTTTGCATTTCAGAATGTAATGCATCTCTAAAACTAAGCTGTGTTGCATGGCAATGTGCTGTATTTGGTGCTTTCGTACCATTTTAACACCATTTTAAGTTTCTATCCAGCTTGCTTCTTATTATCTTAATAGTTTGAATATCTGGGTAAAACCAGTATTCAGCATCCCTACAACCATTAGACTTAATTGCTGCTTGCGCTTCTAGGGTAAGCTTGCCGTCACCGTTAGAATAGCATCATGCTGTGCTGTATAGTGCCATGCGGTACAGCATTGTGCTATATGGTGCCTTCCTGACATCCATCCCATTTGCAGCTTGCTTTCATTGAAAACCCTAATAGTTTGCATTTCAGAATGTAATGCATCTCTAAAACTAAGCTGTGTTGCATGGCAATGTGCTGTATTTGGTGCTTTCGTACCATTTTAACA